>NC_143139.1:50245000-50603333 GCF_059928025.1 Delphinapterus leucas
ACTTTACAAAATATAACATGCACAAAAAAGGAAATTTTAAAAGAATATAGACATTATAATATCTTTCCAAACCCCAAGAACAGATCATATTACACCTCTTGGGGTGAAAGTTCCTCACAGTCAAGAATGCCTGCCTTCAGACATGCATCTAATTCTGAGTTCTTTTAAGGAAAATTCAGAAGATGAGGCAGGAAAAGTTTTCCAGAAGAAAAGCCCCAAGGAGACAATAGTGATACCAGGTCCTATAATCGCATTAGATTTTTAAGAGAGTGGTTCTCAGTAGAAGCTGAATTGATGCATAGGAAGCTTCTGGACATGTCAGGAGTTGATTTGTCTCCATATTCAGAGAGGAGAGATGATGTTAACATTTAGTGAACAGGTCCAAGGCTGGATGTCCTACAATGCCCAGCTCAGTCTCCTACCAATGAAGAATTATCCCACCAGGCGTTCATATATGTGAAATATTGATTTGTTATCTGAAACTTTAGTCTTACTCCATTTTACTTGTTAAACACACAGTATTTTTTTATATATATTGAGTATGCTAGTTTTTATTCTAACATTCATGCATACTTTTGACTTGTATTCATTGACTTGTACATCTTTTTTCCTAGCTTTATTGAGATATAATTGACATGAAGTTTGTACACCTTGTATGGAATATCTTCTGGTCTTATTACTTCTCTTATATCTAAATTTATCTGACTACTTCAATCCCTCTCATGTAGTTGGGTCCAAGTATTTACATATTGAAATTTATATCACTTCATTATGATTTACTTTGTTTTTATTTCTCCTTCATTTTACAGGTAGGATAATATACTGACTGCATAAAGAAAAATATGAGTGTGGGTAAATTTTATTTCCTTTTAGGATAGTTAAGTGAGGTGTTACAAAAATATTTATCATAAAAAAGAGACAATTAGGGTAGTAATTCTGTATGCTACTATGTTAGTGAATGCAGTCATTATACATTTGTCAAAACCCATGGAATGTACAACACAAAGAGTGAACCCTAACGTGAACTATGGATTTTAGCTAATAACAATATATCAATATTGGCTAGTCAATGGTAACAAAGGTACCACACAAATGCAAAATGTTGTTAATAAGGGAAGAGTTAATAAAGGGGAAGTGGCAGGGGTGAGGGAGTATACCAGTGCTCTCTGTGCTTTCTGCCCTCTGTAACCCTAAAACTGCTCAAAAAATAAATAAATTTTTTTAAATAAATAAATTTTTAAAAGTTTAAAGGCAACACTGGTTCCAATTGGTTTGAGAACCACTGCTTTAAAGAAAGACCTACTACATAAAAATTCAATTTTATATTAAAAAATTAGAGCAGATGATAATTGTTTTCCAAAAATATTCTTTGATTTACAAAAGGCTATACCTTGAGATTCTTTTAAATAGCAAGGGTCTCCACTATATTGAAATAAGATTCCATTTACCAACCTTCCACTGCCCTGGTATACTCCCCAGGAGCATATCTGTATCTAAGATGAGGAATAACTGCATGCAGACCTGTTTCTCTGTAGAAGACGAGACAAAATTAGGCAGCCTTAAAATGTCTGCTGCCAAAGTATAATGGCAAGAAGGGGAGGAGTCTATCGTTCATCTCCTAAAATATAAGCATTAGAGATGCACGTATTTCTTGGTACAGTCAACCTTTTTATGAGCATTTGCTCTACATATTAATCCATCTCTGAATCTGACAACTGAATTGAAGCTGCCCTTTCTCGCCTAACTTTGGCTGTTTTCCTCTGAGTAACAATACCTTTTTTTTTTTTCTTTTGTCTAAGTGATGGGATTGAATACTTTCATCAGAATGGGCTCGTTGAATATTCATATTCTGCTTATATTGTGCAGCAACCACATGGGAAACTGTAGTAGGATTTCAAAGCAGAAAATAGTAACTCTGATGAGAAGACTGTTATGTGTGGGTGTTTAGAAGTTATGAATATGAGATTAAACAGAGTAAATTCTATTTTAACGATCTGTGCAAAATGGAAATGTGATTTTAAGCAGATGGTTAAAAATATTATAAAGCAGTTTTATTCAAAGAAAATTACAGACATTTAAAAGTCCTGATTTATTTTAGCTTTAGTTTTCTTGAAAATTGGAGAATTTTTTTGGAGGGGAGGGGAGCTAAATTATACAAATGAACATTTTAGAAGAATCATTCATTTTATTCTCTTTTGCAGCTTCTCTCCCTGTGACTAGTGTCTTTACCTCTTCCTTTTCCATCCTTTCTCTCCTACTGTCCTTAGTATCTCTTGCATTGACCCCTCCAGGGCCTCATCTAAACTCATCTTTATTGTAACATTCTACCCTCTTCCCTGCCAGGGAAAGTGCATCAGAATGAAATTGGCAAGATCTTTTAACAGCTTGTCTTTACTACTCTGTTGCCAGAAAAGGGAAAATGGCTATTTATATGGTCCATTTCCACAAGCTGCTGTTAAATTATGGGCCAAGTTTCTTTTACAACAGTGGTTAATATTTCTTGATTGACTACCTGGCAGACTGCACTGGACTAATCCAACCTATGAGTGAATGGGATTTCCCTAGATCTGGGCAGGGTTCAACAGAGGCTTCACTTGGATATTCGGAAGTGGGTTTGTATTATTGACTTTTGTTTACACTAATTGCAGAGTGTGAGCTGATAGTATTGGGTTGAGTCATACGGCATTGCCATTTATTACGTCAAAAATGGTCAAGTATCCGCATTGTCATGTGGTTCAGCTTAATAGACAATAAATATTTGTTGATTAGAACTGAATAGACTATAGAAATCATTCTATAAACATTTGAGGTAGTGTATCAGAAATACAGACACACAGTAAACCAATAAACTACAAAACAAACCCATTAAGAACAAAGAAATTCTCAATTAGCATAGGAGGTTTAAACAGGGAGGTAAATAAGACACAGATAAACACACTATAAGGTCCTCCACAATTGCAACAGTTTGGTATAAACTTGGAAGTTAACTTTCTGCACCAAAACAATAATGGCAATGACAAGGACAAGCAACATTTATGTAGCACTTACTATGTGCCTGGCTTAGTGCTAAGTGCTTTATGTACATTTTGCATTTAATCCCTATGAAACCCACAAACCTATTAGGGAAATTATTATCCATCCCCATTTTACATATGAAGAAGTTAAACGTTTTATTATCTTGAAGGTGAAAACAGTCCAGTTTCTTAGAGATACATTAAATTGAAAAAAAATCTTAATGTCATCGGCATCACTTGAGTAAATGTAGCAAATCTTTTATAAGGATGCTCTTTTTTTTTTAAATAGCTCTTGGGCCTTGGGCAAATATTCTCAAGCATAAGAATCACCGGAGGACTTTCCCCTCAGCCAAAATTTGGACCTTATGGGTCTTTGCTCCTCCAAGTATGGTCTTTATGACAAAATTATTGGCATGGCTTAGGAGCTTATTAGACGTGCAGGATCTCAGGTGTCACTCCAGAAGGCATCAGAACCTTATTTTAACAAGATTGCCAGGTGATTTGTATGCACATTGAAGTCAAGAAGTGTGGCTTTAAGTGTAGAAGAGCTCCCATGTGTCTGAATTCCAAACAGACTCCCAAGGTGACTCTGATGTAGGTGATCAATGGTGAGCTCATACTTTATAAAACTCTGCCCCAGGACACAATACCAAAATGCAGTCCATGGAAAGCACTACTGCAAGCAATTTGAGAAGCTAAAGGGTCCAGAGTCAAGACAATATGAGATATGCACGCACAACAGTTGGTGTTCTGATACTCAGGCTGGATCCAAGAATAAAACCTAGGATATTGGCAGGGCTTCATCAACTCTTTCATCCCAACGGGCAGAGGAGAACGTTTTCCTTATATGAAGAGGAGTAGCAGACTGGTCCATCTCAGACATGAAATTCTTAGACACTAAAACCATAACTAAAAAAATTGTGTCGATTTGGCATTGAGTCCGTAATGTGTTTGTATTTAACTTTTTAAATGACTTAAATTATTCACCACTAGGACAAAGTGATGCTGCAGTAAGGTGCATGATTTATTTTGTGGCTGCAAGGCGCCAGGTACGTTCTCCTACCTACTCCCAGGGTTTATGATCAGATAATGAATTAACTTCTACTTCTGGAAATTTGGAGTGGTCCTAAAAGGAGAATATTATATAATGGAGTGGATTAATCTGTAGTATGGATCCCACTTTCAGGCGCTCCAAATCTCTCACCACTTGCCCCTAAAGAATGAGAGTGTGGCAGGGGAGGGGTAGGTTTTAGGGGGCAAAGGGCAGCCATCCCTGTTGTATAGCTAAGAAAACAGCTACCACAAGGGGGAGCAAAGTCACAGAATTAGACTCAGTTGACTGTCTCCCAAATTGGACTGACCCTAGGGGGCTTTCTGGATTTTAACTCATAGGCATTCTCCATATAAGCTTTGTGAGGCAAAATATGGGAAAGATAAGGATAACCTGAAGAGATAAAACTATGAAAAGAAGAACTGACTTGTGAATCACACTGATTGGCTGGATCAGAAGAAAACCACCAAGGGAAAACCATCGATCAGTCATACACAGTTCACTGTATGTGATCCTGCTTCACAAGTTTAAAGGAATCATAAGTTCGTAGGCAGAAGAATAGCAAATTGGGAAAACCCAATTTGGAGGCAAGTAGATGTGGGCTGGAATTCTGGCCCAGCCAGGCCTTTACACATTTACTGAACTTTCCAGATTCTCTCTGTAAAACGAGGACAATAGTATTCACCTTGTAGGGTTCTTATAAGAATGTATGCAAAATGCTTTGTTTTATTTGGGACCCAACCTTCTACAACAATAAAATGGTGGCTTACTAATATTAAGACATGAACATTCAAAAAAAAAGTTTATTGACAGTTTGTTGGGCACTATGATAAAATCAAAGATGATTAAGATACTGTCTCCAATTTTTAAATAGCTTTCTCTCCAAGATTAAAACTGAGATAACAGTAACAAAGATAACTGAGTAGGTACAAAGATCTGGTGTTCTTGTAATTTTTAAGGATTATCTCAGTAAGTGCTTATAACATTCCCAGGAACTAGGCATTAACCCATTTTACAGATAAGGAGACTGAGGCCCCAAGAGATGCAGTAATTTTTATCAGCTCACTTAGGAAAGCAGCAGAGATATGATTCACCTCTGGGTACACTGTCTTTGGGGCTTGTAACTACCACGGTGCTTTAGGTCTAAACTCAGCCAACAATTCATTCCCAGGGGCTTCATTCTCTGCACCAAGTTGTATTTCCCAAGTGCAAATATGAAATAAATCCCAGTAGCACCATGGATGGATGACATGAATCACATTTAGATTTGACTACAATTATCGCCAGAGTGTGCTGCTTGCCTCTGGTCTCTCCACCCCCATAGCCAACTCATCCTTCCATGCTGCCAACAGTTATCTTCATAAAACATGTATGTGATCATGACCCTTCTCTACTTAAAAGGCTCCCTGCTGTCTGCAGAACTGTGTCCTAGAGCTCAGCACAGGAGGCCTCTCCCAGTTGGCCCTGACCTTCCTTCTCAGCCTCTGCTTTGGAATATCCTGGCTCATCACGCTACACTCTTACATAAGACAGCCCCACGTGAAGTTAGGGCAGTCTGCGATTCCGTAGTTAACCTCCTGTGTGGCAAAATGGAAACAAAACATTTTTTTTTTACATTTTTTCCGTACATTCTATTCTGTCGTTATAAAGTAAAAAGATTTGCTTAACAATTAAATTTTAAAAGGCCATACAATTAAAAACAATGTGCACACACTACCGCTTGAAACACACATATATTTAAATTTTTAAAATATTTTTCACCTCCCATCAGAGATCTGGTATTTTAGAGGAGGGCATCCTGTAACTCATTTGCAATTCTCCCAGAGTAGGATTCTCCTTCTTCTCCGTGGAATGCAACACTTTCCCTCTCTAAGGTGGCAAACTACTTACTACTCACCCTTTAAATGCAGTTCAAATACCACTTCTGTGGGAAGCCTTTCTCCCCAAACCTCTTACGCAGTCCACTTTTCTTTCTTCAGGGCTCGCAAAGCCGGCAGTAGCTCTCTTATAGCATCACAGTACCGCCTGTAATTACTTTGTAAAACAGTAGACCGTGAGATCCTTTAGGGCAGGGTTCTACTTTCTGAATCCTTAGCTCTTACTTGGTGTTTGGTTCGCAGTAAGAAATTTTATCACTGGATACGTGAATGAATGATTAAAGTCTCGAAGTCCCTACTCTTCTTTAGATCTAGCAGGGAAAACATTTGATACTGGACACGCCTTTGGACAAATCACTTTCGTAAATCAGGCCCATAATATTGGAGAAGGAAGGTCCCAAACGCTAAATGTGTCCGTCAAAACCTGGTGACATCCTAAGTGTGACCTGTTGCCCCACCACGCCTTTCCCGCCATCCTAGCCCCCTCCAGCTGCTTCTAGGATGGGGAGAATAATGGTGTTCAAGATGGGTATTTTTCTCTGCCTGATCAAACAGCTTAGCTCTTCTTTGATTCTTAACAGCAAAGACATTCACAATTCAGTCTCCAGTGTTCCTTCTGGGGTTTGGAGTGACATCTTGGAGTGACATCCTTTTCTTCCATGGAGACATCCAAAGTCTGGATTTCCCCACTGTACACTGAAAAGAGCCCCACCACAGCGCTCACCCTCGGCCAAAGACAGGCCGCCGGGTCGGGAGGGGTTTCCCAGCTGCTGGGGCTGCGCAGCTCGGGGAGGAGCTGGGGGCGTTGCCCACGGCCGCCGGGCTCGACGCGCAGGGCCGGGCTGCGGTTGGCCACAAGAGGCGTCCATCTTCCCGGACGAGCGCGGCGCTTCCTCACCGCGCCGGGAGGGGGCGAGGGCGGAGAAGGGAACGCGCTGCCGAGCCGACCCCTCCCGCGAGCCCTGCCCCGCCTCGCCGAGCCCCGCGCGGCCGCCCCGGCCGCTGCCGCCCGTAGCTCGCTCCCCAGGTGCCGGGGAGCCGCGGGCCGTGAACGTGCCGGCAACTTTGCGGCCTCCGGGGGCGCGGCTCCTCCGGGCGCGTGTACGAGTGTGTCTGTCGCCGGCGGCCTCCTGGGGGCAGCAGCGGAAAGGGGGTCGGGGGAGAAAGAGGCAGCCTCGGCGCACGGTGGCCCAGGAGGCAGAGGCCCCGCGAGGCGCCGGCGGTGGAGACCTAAACTCCGCCGGGGCTGTGCCCAGGACGCGTTCTTACGGTGCGGCAGCCGCCCTTGCGGTCGGCGCCCGGGACTTGCTTTAGGATCGCGATTCCTCTTGCCTGCCCGGGGCAGTAGCAACCGTGTGTGCCGACGGAGGAGCGGCAGTAGCATCCCCAGCCCGGGCGGGACCCCCGAGCGCCGGAGCCGGCGGCTGGAGCAGGAAGGGAGAGTCGCGGCGCCCGCCCTCCCCGGCTGGCCCTGCCCCGCGCGCCCCGTGCGGGTTGCTAACAATGGTGCGGAGCGCCGGCGCGATTCCCGCGTCCGCCCAGCGGTCGTAGAGGAAGTGGACGGGCTCCGGGTGGGGTGGGAGGGAGACGCCCCCCACCGCTCGCTTGCTGGAGTTTGCCGGCGCGCCGGGCCTCTCCGGCCCCGAACCCTAGGCTCCCCTCAGCATCACCGACGGCAGCTCGATCCGGAGAGTATGGTGCCAGCGCCCGGGTTAATCTAGTCCTCGGCTCGCTCCTTTTTTTCCTCCTCCTCCTCCTCTCCCTCCCCCTTTCCCTCCTGTCGGTGCTGCCTCTGGGTTCCCGGCGTGTGGGAGTACAACTCTCTGCCTCTCCGAGGAGACTGGTCGGTGACCCTCTAACAGAACTTGCCCGCTGAAAGCAAACCCAGAACAGCTGGATAATGTCCACTCCGAGCAGATTCAAAAAGGACAAAGAGATCATAGCCGAGTATGAAAGTCAAGTCAAAGGTAAGGATGGGAGCGGCTGCCTTGCTCCTTTTGTGTGCTTTCTTGTCATTGTGCTCCGGGAGTTGCATTTCTCACTTGGGGTCTGTGTTGGAGGGAGGTGGTGAGGGACAGCTAGAGCGCCTCGTTGAGCCACCCGGGGCTTCGTGGAAGCCAATCCCAGTCCCAGTCCCGTCAAGCCCACAGGGAGCTGGAAACCGGGTGGCTCTCCGCCGCTGCCAGGGCGCCCCTCCAATAGAGGAGAACTGGCTTTAACTTAACCACCTTCAGCCGGGCAACTTACATAGGAGGCAGGCAACAGCAGTGGTTCCTGCCCAGTTATCATCACCGTCATCCTTATTATTTTTTTTAAACGATACCATTGTCACAACGTAATTTTTTTTAAGGAGTCATTTTTTGAAGTCTGGCTCCGAAGTGCGCTAGAGCTTCATTGAGTGCAGGCAATTTTTGACATTCGCACTGTTCACTAATTTATCAGGGCGAGTCCCGCTTTTATAAAATAGCTCCCTAAAAGCTGGGCAGTTAAACCAAGCAAGGACTAGTGGAATCTGACTCCTCCTTTTAATCTCTCACACTCACACGGGAATATTGCTTTATCATTTGTTGGAGGCCACTTGCATGTAAAATGAAGGTTTGAATATTCGAGTAGTAGTTTCCATCCATTTACATTGTCAACTGATGAAGGAATCTAATTAAGGTTGATTACGCATTTTTACTTAACGTGCCTTGTGGTTTAAAAAATATATTTTCTCTCCAGTACAAGTATTTTGTGTTGCTGTTGAAGAGTTCAATAAACATATATTTGGGTTTTTTTTTCCTCCTTTATGGTCTCTCATGGGTAGCTTTTCCCATCCATTGAGACAATGGATGGAGTGTTGAGATCACTGCTGTTCTTTGGAATATTCAAAGCAAAGTTGATAAAAATTGCTTTGTAGACACCTGTGTTTGTACAGACACAATCTTATGAAAGGACTGCAGAGAAAGGCGTTCCTGTACTTGTCTTGGGAAAAGCAGGAGCAGACTGGGGGTTCTTTTGTGTGGTCAAGTTGTGAAAATGCTTGGAGTCCTGTGAGAGGACCTGGTGGGGAAACCCTCTGTCAATCAGTGTGAATCTGGACCATCTCATCATGGCCAGAGACAAACACAATATGCAAGCCCAGAGACTTAAGTTTCCTTTAGGTTGACTCCAATAATGGAGTTAAGATGAACACTGTTCAGGAAACACAGATTTTTATCTGCATGCAATTAAGATAATTTATACTTGTAGGAACTGGTTACACTGACATGGAAGTTATGTTAGCAGAGAAGTAATTATTTGCTTCGAGACAGGTAAACTTTCTAATGAGCATAACCTTTCTTTTCTTAACGGTCCAACACAGCCAAAAGTCTTTCATACTGAGGTAGAACTCTTGTTCACAATCACCATTTCTCTGTGCGGTTTTTCCACATGGCTCTTTGTGGCAGGTCTTCAAGGGGCAGCAGTCTGGTTTTCCTGCTGCTTGGAGCACTGACTTGTAGAATGTATTTCCAAGTATTGGTTTCGGTATTTCTGCTCTAAGGTCATTTGTCCATGATCAGGTCTTTATCTGAAAAATATTCTCATGATTAATCTCTTTCAGAGTATGAATTTTATAGTTATACGGTTACTTATATGCTTTGAGGGTATAGGCCATCTATATGGATTTAAAAATAAATACAATGGGGACTTCCCTGGCAATCCAGTGGTTAAGACTCCGTGTTTCCAATGCAAGGGGTGCAGGTTCGATCCCTGGTCCGGAAGCTTGAGATCCCACATGCTGTGGGGCACAACAACAACAAAAATAAATAAATAAAATAAAAATCAATAGAATGGGATGTGTTGCAGTGCTTAAAATGTGTCCATCAAATCCAGTCCAAGGAAAAATCACAAACATGGTAAAAATTACTTTTGGAACAAATTCTGTCCCATAGAGAGTGATCTGTCTATTCCCTTCAACCCTCCTCACTTACCTGTGAGTCCTCAGCCTTCTTTATGGCTCTTTACTACACCTGACCTGCCCTTTTCATCAGAGCCTGTGTCCACACTTCTTCTACTTCCCCTGTAATACTTACACATCCTGTGTCTAACCCAGATCCTTATATTCATATGCAAATATGGGAATAGGGAAATATCAATACAATGGAATTGGACCATATACACCTTGAATGGCACACATTCACCTGAATTTACTAGGCAAAATCAAGAAGGCAGTGGAAGAGAAATGAGTTAAGTAGTTAAATAGAGCATGAGGCCCGCTGTCCTGTGCAGTGAGAATAGGTCCCTTATTAAGGATAGTTTCAGAGGTAGGATCCTGGTTTTCTGTTTCTCTTCCTGAGCCCCTCTTTAAGGGTGAGTATCTCACCCTGGCAGATGCTAGTCCACTGCTTAAAGGTAGGTGGTTTTGGAACAACCAACTCTTTCAATTCTAACAGGTATTTCATCTGACGGTAAACAAAAGAAAGTGGCTTATTCTGTTGCTGGAGGAAAACCTAGCTGTGCTGGACTCATTAAGAGAAGGCATTGGTCTCTTCCCAATGAATAAAGACGTAAATATTGGACTCTGCGTGATTTAAGTGTATCTGTGATACACTTAAATGTATCAAGAGTCATTTTTGATTATATGGGACTTTTTTACCTTCTGACTTGAATCTAACATTCTGGAGTATTGTCCTTTCTTATTCTCTCCCATTTCCCCTAATACCAGTTGCATTTATCTCAGAATTTCTGAGGTAAGGGTTTGGTTTAAAAGAATGACTCCACAGATGTGGGATTTAGCCACTGTGGCTGCAAGCATGTGTTTAGGAAACAGACTTCATGGGGCTATTTTCAGTGTGAAAAGAACCATCCTAGGTGTAACGTGTAATTTTATGCTGTAATTTTATGGGTAAGACCATAAATGTATCCAATGAGATGTATCATGTAGGGCAAGTCACTTAGCTTCTTCCTGGGTTTTGGTTTTCTTATCTGTAAGATAAGGAGTTTAGATTCTCTCAGTCCTAAGGGTCTTTGAGTCTAATAGAAGATGTCATGTCAGTTCACATTAATTATGCAGTAAAATTTTCAAGCTTTTTGCGTTTTCTCTTGGCTGCCCTGTTTTGAGGAAGGTTACCTTTGCTTTAACTTTTTTCATAATTCACAAACACTATGTATTATCTGATTTCTCAAGGAATTAAAATGTAATACCACAGAAAATACAGAAAAATAATAAAACCACGTTCAGAAAAGTAGAGCATAGAATTGTAAGAGGGGGAAGAATTGAGAATTATACAAGTAGTTAAAGGAATAGATATGTTTAAATCGAGGACAAAAGGACCCCAAGCAATAATTTAAAAGATTAATGTGTTAGTTAATGTGTTAACTATAGGAGGAGAAAGACTGCTTCATGCATGTTGGTCAACTTCCCAAAGATTTAGAATCCAGAGAAATTAATCTCTTATTTGTGTGGACCCTTAAACAGCAAGATTGTCTGGAAAAGTGTATGAAACTCAAACCAGTTGACTACACTACTTTTAGCATCTCTGGCAAGATCGTAGCAAGTGGCTAACAGAAGGTTTGGGGATTATCTGTAGATTTTAGAGATCTAGTAATTTTTGAATTCTGCAGCAGAAATATTATGGAGCCCATGTAAAAAATATTGGTTCACATATAAGAGTCAGAAGAAACAAAAGACACATTTTGTGAGGTGGAACTCATGGATGGGAGGTTGTGTTTATTTTTAATAATGCGTGTTGTTAGTTGCTAAGAATTGACAGCTATTATTTGCAGTATTTTCCTGAGGATAATCTCATACTCATCTATGTGCCATACGTGCAGGAAGTGCCAAGAAAATCTGTTGTTTTTCAACCGCTCTGCTGCCTGAACTACAAATAGTACATTTTGGTAGCAGATGGAGCATAAGGAAATGCCAGTTCAATTTAATATGACCTCCCGTCATGTGATAGGTTTCAATAGGGAAATTAAAAGTGCTACTGTCACTCATAGGGAACCTGTGTCTACCTTTAATGTTCTTCATTTAACTTGCAATCAAAAACAACAATTTAAATTACGAATTAAAACTTTATAGCTGGGAAGGACTTTAAACATTTCCTGTCCAGCCCACTTCAGCAGTGCAAGGAGGCATAATGTCAGTTACACAATTAACTGTAACATATGTGGGACTGGAACCCAGGTCCTCTGCTTTTCGGTAACAGTGGTTTACTTTTAGATTCCTCACAAAGAAGAGTAGGAGATAGAACACTTACCTGTTTAGACTTTACATCCGTTGAAGGAATCATAGTTGGATGGACTAGAGAACAGCAACTCTGGTCCGTTAACAGGAGGAGTTAATTAAATTGATTAACCATAACTAAGTTGTTTTTTCACCAAGATCATTTCAAGAAACCACAGTGCCCAGGCAGCAGCTTCACAAGGTGGTTTAAAGATCAAGGGGAAAAAAATATGGTGAATATGTACAAATGTAACGCGCTTGAAATTTTGGTCATACTGAGTGAAGCTACTGCAATAAGCCCTCTTATGTTGTCCAGAAAACCTGATTTGTTTCATGAACTTCAAAGTATCTTAAGAAATAGTTTTGGAGAAATGTTTAACCAAAGCATGCTCTGAAATACAGTGAGGGTTGGAGTATGCTATGGGATGGTAAATCTGAGCTCTAATTGTCTAGATTGCTTTGCTTACTCCTGTGCTGTGTGATGACCAGGTCAGGAACCTCAGCTCTGGTCCAGTTTGAGGGTCTACTTTGTGGACTGAGCAGACCCTTTTTTATGCTAACTATTTTTATTTCAAGTTACATAACTGAGCATTAAGGTTAAAAAAAAATACGGAGTAAACTGTATGTCTAATCACTCAGTCTACCTTTGTTTTAGTGGTTTGAAGGCAGAAGTTGGGAATAGAGACAGTTACTAGAAGACATTTTTAGTTATTTGAAGGTATTTTTATTCATTGGACCCAAATTACTTTCTAATTTATTGACAACATATATATGCTCACCTGTTGGTATGTCAGGATGGGAAAAAAACAGAACATAGTGTTCAAGAGCAGAAACTGGTGTTAGCCATTCAGCCCTGCCACTAATAATATATTTGAGCCCTAACAGTCAACTTCTTCATCTGTAAAATGGGGATAATAATAGTACTTACCTCCTTGCCTTTGTGAGGCTTCTGTGAGGTGATTTGTGGAAAGCCTTTATCACACGCTTGGCACTGATAAATAGTCTATAAAAATTAGGCCTTGTTATCTGTTTCATTTTGGTTTTCTTTACGTTTCAACTGCTTCTTGTTACATTCTGACTTAGATAAGCTTTTTGAAATTCAAATACCTAATCACCAATCTGCTGCCTAAATAGATCCCAAAGGGGGCGACTCTTAAATCATCCTGATAAAGTCCCCTGTACTTTTAGAATGGAGTGAGTTTCATGGTGGGATTAAAAAGAGATGTGTGATAGGCAAACCAGAGAGATTCCCAGCTCCTTATAAGGTGGATTTTTTTTTTATTGTGTCATTCCTTTTTATCCAAGTACAAGTAACAGCTGAAAAGCACATTTCCTGGACTGCCATGTGTTTGCTTACAATTTTTGTTTTACATTTTCTCTACCTTTAATGATGCCAAATGGAAAATGAAAACTGTAGTACAATCAATTGATTTTATTTACCCATGGTGAAAAGAATTCTTATGATGTCAGATAAAGCCTCTGACTTAATTTCATAGTTTTGAGCAAAATATTTTGTTTTAAAATCAATATAGAAATGAAAAATTTCACTTGTACCTGCTAATTTGCTTTTGCTTCATTTGAAAGCACTTTGATTTTTTTTCCAGCTTTATTGAGATATATTTGACATATAACAGAAAGCACTTTGATATTAAAAATTATTGTCTAGGGCTTCCCTCGTGGCGCAATGGTTGAGAGTCCGCCTGCCGATGCAGGGGACACGGGTTCGTGCCCCGATCTGGGAAGATCCCGCATGCCGGGGAGCGGCTCGGCCTGTGAACCATGGCCGCTGAGCCTGCGTGTCCGGAGCCTGTGCTCCGCAGCGGGAGAGGCCACAACAGTGAGAGGCCCGCGTACCGCAAAAAAAAAAAAAATTACTGTCTCTGTATCTCCCACACCTCCTGGTATAGGGCTTCATTAAACATTAATTGAATGAATAGAGTAAACGTTTTGAATTATCATTCCTTTATAGTATAAACTAACATGGCGATCATTCAGAATTATCTAGGGTGTCCTATGAAGTATTACCACAAAATTAAACTGAATTCAGATGTGTAAGTTACACACATTTAGAAAGTCACAGAGCTGGAAACAGTCTGAGTGTCCAACAATGGAGAATAGTTAACTAAATTCCCCTGGGGAATGGTTAACTAACTTGTGCACATGGAATGTTATGGGATCATTAAGAGTGGTTTTTGAAGAACGTTTTATGGTATGGAGAAATATTTTATAATAATTGGGAAAAAGAGAGACCATTAAAAAAAAAAAAAGCATGGTTAGGACAAGCTAAAACAGAGCTAAATTGATGTATAGCTACGTACATACACGTGTGTCAGCCAATACTGGGTAGTGGGATTTCAGCATGAGGAGAAACCGTAGTTGGACCTCAGTCTTATATGTCACCAACAAATGAAATAAAACATCACTCCCTCCAAGTCAGATGTTCTGTGAAGTCAAAAGTTTATAATTAAAGTTAACTTCCATGGCGGGGGGAAAAAAGGATGATGAAATAATAATAATGAAAAATAATCGTAACAGCAGCTAACAGTTATCGAGCGCTCAGGGTGTGCCAGTCACTGTCATGGCTGCTTTGCATGGGTGGACTCAGCTTTCTATGTACATACCAAGCTATAACGCATGGCGGGAGGAGTTTCCGGTTATTTTTCCTGTTTGGTATAGGTTGTATTTCCTGTACTTTTGGACCTCAGTACATCCTCTCCTTGGTAAATTTCCTGGCCTAATGCAGGAATCTCACTTTGAGACCCACCCTCCTTCAGGATGGGGGTGGAGCAAGGTGCATCCAAGCGAAATTGAACCTCTGCTGATCCGGTTTGTTCACAGGACAATTTCAAACTTTCTGTTTGCTTACAGCTCAGTGATATAGTTTTGTTTTTTTCTTGCTTTGAATTCAGCTAACAGTTCGTAGGTTGGGGGGTGGGAGGGTGGGAGAAGCAGCCTCTCTTTTTCTTTTCTTTTCTTGGGTGAAATATATATACAAGCGGGTACAGAAAATTATTTACAATTTAATGCATAATAATAAAATGAATACCTGGTTAGTAGCCACCCAAGTTAAGAAATAGAACATTAGCAGTGTCTAGAAACCCCCACATTGTCCCCTTTCTAACAAATCTCTCTTCATCCTATTGCCCCCTCAATAACAATTCTGAATTTAGTATTAATCATCCCCTTGTTTTCTTTAAAGTTTTATGATAGTTTTATAGTTTTCGTTATCGTTTTGATGTATGTTATATCCATGCATCAAAAATACAGAGCCCTTTTGAACACATACCAGATTTTTTAATGATATTAAAGAATTGATGTTGGGTTTCCCTGGTGGCGCAGTGGTTGAGAGTCCGCCTGCCAATGCATGGGACACGGGTTCGTGCCCCGGTCTGGGAAGATCCCACCTGCCGCGAAGCGGCTGGGCCTGTGAGCCATGGCCGCTGAGCCTGTGCGTCCGGAGCCTGTGCTCCGCAACGGGAGAGGCCACAACAGTAAGAGGCCCGCATACCGCAAAAAAAAAAAAAAAAAAAGAATTGATGTTAATTAAAAAAATAATAGTATTTTGGCATGTATAACAAATCTTTATCTTTTAAATATATGTGCTGAAGTATTTGGGGATGGCTAAGATTTGCTTCAATATAATCTGGGGGAAGGAGGAAGTAGGTGGGAATACAGATAAAATAAGATTAGCCAGGAATTGATAATTGTTGGGTACATGGGGTTCATTATTTTATTCTCTTTACTTTTGTGTATGTTTAAAATTTTCTCTAATAAAAAATTTTCAAAGTAAGTATGCCTTCTTATGACTTCCATTTTTCACTCAATGTTATATTAAGATTGATCTACATTAATGTGTGTAGCTATCATTAATTTATTTTCACTGATATATAGTATTCCAGTGCATGAAAATACGGGAAGCTATTTATTCTTTATTTATTTATTCATTCTTTATGACATTTGGGTTATTTGCACTTTTTGCCATCATGATTAATAATAATATATAAAATGCTGTGAGTGTCTCCTTGTGTACATGAGTTTCTCTATGTATACTTGCTGGGTCATAGGGAATGTGCATGGTCAACTTTACTAATGTCAAACTTTTCTCTAAGTGCTTGGTAGTTATTCTCTTACCAGCAGTGAATGAGAATTCCACATCCTGAAAAACACTTAGTATGGGCCAATGTATTAGTTAAGGTAAAGGCTAAACTATAATAATAAAGAGAACCTTGAAAGACAATAACCTAAAAATGTAGAAATTTCTCACACAACAGTCTGGAGGTGTGCAGTCTAGGCTACCAGGACAGTTTTGCCTCCTTAAATTATTTGAGTTTTCTCCATCTCCTTCCTCTGCCATCACCTAGGGAACTGAACTTGTATGCCTGGTTGAAACTGGGTCTTAAGTATATCCATGTTCTGACTTACAGGAAGGAAAATGAGTCTTGAGGAGCATATGGCCAATGTGTTAAAATCCAGGCCAGAAATAATACAGAGAATTTCCATTCATTTAACTGGTGAGAACTTAGTCACAGGACATCTTGCTGCAAGGGAGGCTGGCAAATGTAGTCTCCCTGGGCAGCCCTGTTTTCAGCTACAACTTCATGACCATGAAAGGAGAGAACAGATTTGGACAACCAGTAGTCAGCATGAAGACAAGGTTTTTTGGAGAGGCAATCTACTGGGGTAAAATGGTATTTTGGCTTAATTTGTATGTCTTTGATTGCTGATGAGATAGAGCATCTTCTCACATGTTTAAGGGCCATTTGCTTTTGTCACTAAAATGCTTATTCATACCTTTGCCCATTTATCTGTTGGTTTGTCTTTTTCTTATTGATTTGTGCATTTTGTTTTGTTTTGGTTTTGGTATGTTCTTAATATTGATCTTTTGTCAATTATATCTGTTGCAAATATCTTCTCCCTGTTTGTAGTTTGTATTTTCACATTTTAAAAAGATATCTCTGGATAAACAGAAGTTGCTCATTTTAATTTGTTCACATGTATCAATTATTTATATTTGGTGTTTAAGCAATCCTTCCCTACTCTAAGGTCAGAAAGATATCTGTCTATATTATCTTATGAATGTTTTAAAATCTTGCTTTTGACATAAAAGTTATTAATTTATCTGAAGTTATTTTTCATATTGTGAACTAGGGATATATTTTTAGTTCTTTTCATGTGGATGACCAACTTTTTTCATTCCACTTGCTAAATAGTTTCTTCTTTTAAAAAGTAATCTACTAGCTACTTCTGTCTTGATCAGAGTTTCATGTATACATGTGTCTATCTCGACACTCTATTGTGTTCCATTGGTTAATTTATAAATTCTTGCACATACCACACTATCTTAATTACTATAGCCCTATAATAAGTCTTATATTTGGTAGGCCAAATTCTCCTTCCTTATACCCTTTCAGAAGTATCTTGGTGATCTTGGTCCTTTCTCTTTCATGTGCATTTTATTTATTTATTTATAAAATATTTATTTGGCTGTGTCAGGTCTTAGTTGCTGCATGCATGCAGGATCTAGTTCCATGACCAGAGATCAAACCCAGGCCCCCTGCATTGGGAGTGTAGAGTCTTAGCCACTGGACCACCAGGGAAGTCCCTCATGTGCATTTTAAAATCAGTTTTCCTTCCAAGGGAAGCCCACAGGCATTTTGATTGAAGCTACGTGAAATTATAAAGCAATTAGCAGAGAATTGGCAACTGTATATTAGATTATAAGTTCTACTTACCCATGAATATGAATATTTCTCCATTTATTTAGTTGTTTTTAAATATCTTACTGTAAAGTTTTACATTTTCTATGTTTTTTGTTAGACTTATTTCACTTTTGTTACTAATGTTTATGAGATCTCTTTTAAAATTGTTTTCTAATTGTTTCTGGTATACAGAAATGCAGTTTACTTTAGCATATTGGTCTTATACCCAGCCACTTTGCTAGTTTATTATTATTTCAAATAATTTGTTCATATTTTGGTTAAAAAAATCTTATTATTTGCAAATATAAAGACAACTATATTTCCTCCTTCCGAACCTTACGGCTTTAATTTATTCTTCTATTTTTGCCCTAGGCAGAATTTTGAGTATGAAGTTAATAAACGTAGTGAATTGTCATTCTTTTCTTGTTCTGGATTTAAAGGGAGTGTTTTCAAGCCTCTCCTACCGTAAAGGATAATGATTGTTTTCAGTTTATTATAGATATTCTTATCAGGTTAAGTTTCATGTATTCTCTGTTTACTTGAAGTTCTTTTTTGTTTTGTTTTGTTTTTTTGCTGTACGAGGGCCTCTCACTGTTGTGGCCTCTCCCGTTGCGGAGCACAGGCTCCGGACGCGCAGGCTCAGCGGCCATGGCTCACGGGCCCAGCCGCTCCGCGGCATGTGGGATCTTCGCAGACCGGGGCACGAACCCGTGTCCCCTGCATCGGCAGGCGGACTCTCAACCACTGCGCCACCAGGGAAACCCTACTTGAAGTTTTAATCATTAATAGTTGGTTGAAAGTTATCCTTTTTTCTTTTTGCATCTATTGATTTTTTAAAATATTTATTTATATATTTGGCTGCATTGGGTCTTAATTGTGGCACACGGGATCTTTCGTTGTGGCGTGTGGGCTCTTCGTTGCAGCACGCAGGCTTCTCTAGTTGCGGCATGTGGGCTGTGTAGTTGTGGCATGTGGGCTTAGTAGTTGCGACATGCAGGCTTATTGCCCACGGCATGTGGGATCTTAGTTCTTGGACCAGGGATCAAACCTGCATCCCCTGCATTGGAAGGCGGATTCTTAACCACTGGACCACCAGGGAAGTCCCTGCATCTATTGATATTATTTTTTCTTCTTTAATCTGTTAATGTAATGAGAAATATTTACAGAGTTTCTAATATTGAACCATCTCTGTATTCCAGAATTAAACCTATCTTCATCGTTGTATTATATATGTAAATAGTTGGATTCAGTTTGCCAGTATTTAGTTCAGGTATTTTGGTTGTTGTTTTTTGTCTCTCAATTCTTGAATGAAACAGACCCATGGCTTTCCTTTCAGATAATGTCCTTGTCTGGGTTCATATCTCAGTTATACTAGCCTAACAGAATGCATTGGAGAGTATTGCTTCTCTTTCTATTTTGTAAAAGAGTTTGAAATTTTGGAATATTCCTTCTCTTGAAAGGTCGGTAAAACTGCTTCTTTGGGCCTAGTTATTTTCTTTGTGTGAAGAGCTTTTAACTGCTAATCAGCAGTTAATCATTAGTTTTACTACTGATAGGATTATTTATTCTTTATATTTCTTCTGAAGTCAGTTTTGTTATGTTTTTCTAGAAATGTCTCTGTTTTGTGTAAGTTTTCAAATATATTGACATAATGTTGATGATAGTATATTTTAAAATTTGGGCTGATCTGTATTTAATTTAAAATATTATTGTAGGGAATTCCCTGGTGGTCCAGTGGTTAGGACTTGGCGCTTTCACTGCAGGGGCAGCTGGTCAGGGAACTAAGATCCTGTAAGCCATGCAGTGGGGCCAGAAAATAAAAATAAAAAATTATTTTAAAATATTTATTTTTGCCTTATCTTTTTCTTGCTGAATCTTAAAAGGGGGTTGTCTATTTTTGTTGTTTTTTCTTTTTTATTGATTTCTGCTCTTGTCTTTACTCTCATCCTTTAAATTTTCTTCAGATTTATTCTGTTCTTTACCTGTTTTTTTTTTAAGTTGGACATACAGCTCATTTGTTTTTATCCTTCTTTGCTACTGTAAGCATTTAAGGCAATAAATTTCTTTTCTAATGTAAATGTTATTTCTAATAAAAGCATCATTCTTAACAAAGGCATCTGTTCTTCTCCCCAATAAATATTCTCCCCTAATAAATATTTATGATAATTCCCCTTAGAGTTCCATCTTTGCTTCATCTAGAAAGTTTTGATGTGTAAAGTTTATTAAAATTAACTTCTAAGTATTTTGAATTTCTTATAATGGTTTCCCCTTTGCCCCATGAGGTATATAGGAGTGTGACTTTACATTAAAAAAAAAGCGAAGGGACTTCCCTGGTGGCACAGTGGATAAGAATCTGCCTGCCACTGCACGGGACACGGGTTCGATCCCTGGTCCGGGAAGATCCCACATGCCGCAGAGCAACTAAGCCCGTGCACCACAACTACTGAGCCTGCGCTCTAGAGCCCACGAGCCACAACCACTGAGACCACGTGCCACAACTACTGAAGCCCGTGCACCTAGAGCCCGTGCTCTGCAACAAGAGAAGCCACCGCAATGAGAAGCCCGCGCACCGCAACGAAGAGTAGCCCCTGCTCGCCGCAACTAGAGAAAGCCCGTGTGCAGCAACGAAGACCCAATGCAGCCGAAAATTAATAAATAATTAATTTAAAAAAATTTTTAAGTGAAGATATTTATCTTTTTTAAAAAATATAGTTACTACATTGCAATCTGAGAGTAATCGTGTTTGAAATTAGTTGGGGATTATTTCCTCTTACTGTTCTCTGGAGGAATTCATGTAAGACTGGAATTATGTGACTCTTAAATGTTTAGTAAAGTTATCCAAGTTTAGTATTTTCATCAAGAAAAAAATCTGTCGGGACTTCCTTGGCAGTCCAGTGGTTAAGACTCCGCCCTGCCAATGCAGAGGGCACAGGTTCAATCCCTGGTTCGGGGAACTAAGATCTCACGTGCTGTGTGGCATGGCCAAAAAATAAATAAAATTTTAAATAAGAAAGAGAAAAAAATCTGTCATTGCTTTCAAATTTACAAATTTTCTTTTTTTTTTATGGCTGCATCAGGTCTTCGTTGCTGTGCATGGGCTTTCTCTAGTTGCAGCAAGTGGGGGCTGCTCTTCTTTGCAGCGTGCAGGCTTCTCATTGCGGTGGCTTCTCCTGTTGCCGAGCACGGGCTGTAGGCGCGCGGGCTTCAGGAGTTGCAGCACATGGGCTCAGCAGTTGTGGCTTGCAGGCTCTAGAGCACAGACTCAGTAGTTGTGGCCTGCGGGATCAGTAGTTGTGGCACACGGGCCCTACAGAGCACAGGCTTCAGCAGTTGCAGTACGTGGGCTCAGTAGTTGTGGCTCTAGGGTGTGTGGGCTTCAGTAGTTGTGTCACGCGGGCTCAGTAGTTGTGGCTCACGGGCTCTAGAGTGCAGGCTCAGTAGTTGTGGTGCACGGGCTTAGTTGCTACACGTCATATGGGATTTTCCTGGACCAGGGCTCAAACCTGTGTCCCCTGCATTGGCAGGCGGCTTCTTAAACACTGCACCACCAGGGAAGCCCCACAAATTTTCTAATTTACTGACATAGAATTGTTTATAGTATTCTTGTATCTTTTTAGTCTCTGCAGTGTCTGCAGTTATACTTCTTTTCTGTTAATAACAATTGTTTGTATGTGTGCCTTCTCCCGTTTTTTCCTTGATTGACTTTGCCACAGGTATGTTTATTTTTAGTCTTTTCAAAGAACTAGTTTTTTGTTTCTTTGAGTTACTGTGTTGTATGTTTGTTTTCTATTTTATTAGTTTTTCTTCCTTGTGATTCCCTTCCTTTTACTTCCTTGTGAGCATTATTTGCTCATCCTTTTTAAAATTCTTATTTTCCAAGTTCTTACTTTTCTTCTTTTCTAATGTAAACATGTAAGTAATAAAATTTTCTCTAAGTACTGCTTTACCTGCATTCTACAAAAATTTTTTTACATGTTTATTGTTTAATTTGGGGGCATAGCAAATGTAGCTCTTCTTTTTTTTAACTGAAGTATAGTTGATTTACAATGTTGTGGTAGTTTCAGGTATTCAGCAAAGTGATTCAGTTATATATATAACTGAATATATATATTACATATGTAATATATATATATTTTTTCAGAATATTTTCCATTTTAGGTTATTATAAGATACTGACTATAGTTCCCTGTGCTATATAGTAGGTCCTTGTTGTTTATTTTATATATAATAACGCATATTTCTATAAATTTGTTTTTTAAAGAATCAATTTAATTTGTTTAATTAATTTATTTATTTTTGGTTGCGTTGGGTCTTCGTTGCTGCACACAGGCTTTCTGTAGTTGTGGTGAGCGGGGGCTACTCTTCCTTGCAGTATGCAGGCTTCTCATTGCAGTGGCCTCTCCTGTTGCAGAGCACGGGCTCCAGGCACACGGGCTTCAGCAGTTGTGGCACACAGACTCAGTAGTTGTGGCTCACAGGCTCTAAAGAGCAGGCTCAGTAGTTGTGGCGCACAGGCTTAGTTGCTCTGTGGCATGTGGGAACCTCCCGGACCAGGGATCGAACCCCTGTCCCCTGCATTGGCAGGTGGATTCTTAACCACTGTGCCACCAGGGAAGTCTCTATAAATTTTTATATGTAGTGTTTTTGTTACCTTTCAGTTCTGTGTATTTTCTAATTTCCATTATGTTTTTTTTCTGTGACTCATAATCTGTTTAAAAGTGTGTTTTAAATTTTTCAGATATACGAAGTTATTTCATTTATGGTTTTATTACTGATTTCTAACTTAATTGCATTGTCATCATAGAACATCGTCTGATTATATTGATCTTTTGAAATGTTTTTCTTGACCATGTTTTCTTTGACCATGTTATTTAAGATTATAAGCCTCAACCTCTCCTGGCTCTTCCCATCTTCATTCTCCTGCTTTCTCTGTCTCCGTAGCGCTCGTTATCATTTGATCTGTTTTATACTGACCTTATCTTGTTTTGGGACTTTTAAAGTTCATTACTTATGTGAAAGCTGGTGATGTGATTAAAATTATATTTTAAAAATATTTTATCCAGCATTTTAGTTTCAACCTGAAAAGTCAGGTTCAAAGTCTATGTCAGAACTACTGACATATATAATAAGTATGAGTTAAGACCAAAATGATAATGAATTTAAAGGAATTTGAAAGGAAATGGTTTTGATGTTCAGAGAAAATGATCCAAAATATTTAAATTTACTCTATTTAAATTTACTATACTGTAGGAAACAGAAGTCTAATATTCAGTAGTTTGTTTTTTGGTTTTTTGGGGGGCCCATCAGTATATTACATTGTTTTATTGAGATATAATTGACATATATTATAACATTATATGTCATAATAATGTTATAATAGTATATTAGTTTCAGGTGTGCAACATAATATTCGATAGTTGTAAGTATTGCCAAATGAGTGCCACAGTAAGTCTAGTTAACATCCATCACTACACAGTTAGAATTTTTTTCTTGTGATGAAAACTTTTAAAATCTAATCTCTTAGTAACTTTCATAAAATTATTTTTAATTTATCCAATATGAAGTTCTGTTTTAGCAAGAGAACCTAAAAGTATATACAGTTCAAGTTACTGGGAAGAATAAGTCTGTGTTTTTTAGTCCCTGCCCTCCAGGATGATGTTTATAACCCAAGATCCATACACCGAAGAGGATACACATAGATGAGAGCAAATAATGTTACCCTAACACTTTCAAGTTCTTCATATATAGGTTTATGTCTACGCATGGAAAAATCCAGGATATATGGATTTTTAGGGATGAAAATGTGTAGTGAGGATCAGTGAAAGGCTTTGATATGGGCAGAGCGTGAAAACGTCCACACTTTTCTGAATAATCTGAGATGCTGTTGGGAAATCTGGAGTTTTGCTTCTATTGCTAATCATCCAGAGTCCTGTCTTTCCTTCTTGGAGTTTGGACTTTCCTTTTCTTGTGGAGCTGTTTCTACCATTTTATCCCTTGGAATTCTACTCCAAAGCTGGCTGCAGTGACCTCCTAGAAGAGGTAGCACCCTCTAGCCTTGGCATCACAGCAGAATAGCCAATGCAGCATAAGGAGTATTTACAGAGGTTCCAGCAGTTCTTAAACTGCTTGATGTCCCAGTTTCTGGGCTATCACTTCCAACTCCTTCTCAGCTGGTCTGTGGAAGACCTCTGGACTTTGGCCCTTTGCTTTTATTATTCTGAAGGTGCGGCTTACAAAAACAGCTCCCTCCCTCAGACCTCCAGCAGTTAAGATAGAACAATAGGTGTCTGCTAATCTTATTTAAGTCAGGCACTTTTCACTTCTGAGGACGTCCAAGTTTTAGTCTGGCTGTGAAAGTAGCATGTTTGAAAAATGGAATTAAGCCTCCAAACATTATTTACCAAAGAAGAGAGAATAGGAAGAAGTCATTCTGCTCATCTCTTTTTCCATGTGTCATGGCGGTGTGGCATATTTTGGTGTCTTGTCAATGTCCAGTGAACAGAAGTTCTCCTTGAGGATCATTGTTGGCTTTTCCTTGTGCTCGTATTGATGGTCTACACTTCTAGGACAGTTCAGTCAAATTATAACCCCCAAGCACCAGCAGAAATTCTGGAACTCAGAGCCCAAGGTGTGGCCATTGCTTCAGGGAGCTGCCTGCTCCCTGTCTTTAGGGGACAGAGAGATAAGGACAGGTAGGTAAAAGGAGCAGCTCTTTAGAAGACTGGTTGAGCAACCCTAGAACGTGGAGGAATGTTTTCTGGGCTGACCCCTGACTCGAATAATTTGCTCTCATTTCTTTGCTGTGCTCAGTTTTCACCTTTCTTTTCATCATTACAACAGTGGATGCATTCCCTGGTAAAAAAAACATGGAACAGAAAGCTGGTAAATTCCGAGAAATTAGAAAAGAGAATTTGTTAGATTTCATGTCCCTTAGAAAAGAGAGTTTTCTGAGTACACTATTACAAAAAGAGAGACAGGTAATGAATGCCTTTTCAAATGGCCACTCCATTTTTAATTGACCTTCCATTGCAATTATATTAAAAATGTTTATGGAAACTCTCAAATGTGTCACCAGAAGTATATGTTTGAAAGATTTCCAGACTGTATTTTTTTTTAATATTTATTTATTTGGCTGTGCCAGGTCTTAGTTGCTGCATGGGGGCTCCTTAGTTGTGGCATGCGAACTCTTAGTTGCAGCATTCATGTGGGATCTAATTCCCTGGCCAGGGATCGAACCCGGGCCTCCTGCATTGGGAGCGCAGAGTCTTAGCCCCTGCGCCACCAGGGAAGTCCCCCAGACTGTATTTTTATAGAGTTTAAATTATACATGTTTTTCTCCAAATACCTAATATACAAATAAATATCTCTTGTTTGAAACTGGGAACTCTACTTCCTACAGTCAGGTTAATGTTTTAGTCTCTTTTCTATTGCGTATCTCATTTCCTCCATCGGTCTTGGAATTAAATTGTGAAATAATGTACAGAAAGCACTGTGCACTGTCAACACAATAAAAATGAGTTTTATTGTGTTTGTGGTCAGTCATCTTTTGCCAGTTTCTGACATTCTCATAATGTCACATCCCATTTTCAGGTACCAGGTAACACTGTGAAATAAGCATACTCATATAAATTTATATGTGTTTTGTGTAGCATAGTAGTTTGTAGCATGGCCTCAGGAATCAGACTGCTGGCCTGGGGTCCTCCAAATCCTGGCTCCGCCACTCTCCAGCTATTGAACTGTGGGCAAATTACTTACTCTCATCCTGCCTCATTTTCCTTGCCTGTAAAATGGAGATAATAATAGTACTTCACTCAGAGCATTGGTAAGACAAGCAGAGTATTGAACAAACAAACTGTCTGGCACACAGGAAGTGCTCAAGAAATGTTAGTGTATTGCCACTTTTATGAACTCTGGCTCTGGAAGCAATAATAATAAACTTTAAGTTATAAAAGATTTAGTAGCCAAGAGGAGCCTAAGGAGACATGAGGACGAAATCCTGGATGGGATCCTGGAACAGGAAAAGGCCATTAGTTAAAAACTAAGAGACTTCCCTGGTGGCGCAGTGGTTAAGAATCCGCCTGCCAATGCAGGGGATATGGGTTCAAGCCCTGATCTGGGAAGATCCCACATGCCGTGGAGCAACTAAGCCCGTGAGCCACAACTACTGAGCCTGCGTGCCACAACTACTGAAGCCCATGCGCAAGAGAAACCACCACAATGAGAAGCCTGCACACAGCAACGAAGAGTAGCCCCCGGTCACCGCAACTAGAGAAGGCCCATGCGCAGCAACGAAGACCCAACGCAGCCAAAATAAATTAATTAATTAAAAAAAAAAAGCTAAGGAAATCCAAATAAAGTATGGGCTTTAGTTAATTTTTAAAAATACTTAGTAAGAATAGGAAAAGAAAACATTTTATCTTTTTAAAAAATCCCACTCATGTTAGCTTTCAAATTTTTTTGGGGTAAAGTACAGAATTGGTAAGGCAAAAAATGGCAATTCTCAAATAGTTTGGAGTATATCCTTCCAGTGGCATCATTGGTATTTGTATTCATAACATTTATCTACTTATCTGTTTATAAACTGAACAAATGTGGTCATTTGCAGAATCGTTACTATAGATTCGCTTTTGTTCAACAATAAATTGTCTGCACCCATGCTGCTCAGAACTGGTTCGTAGACCAGGGCTGGTCAGAGCTATTTATTACCGGTCCATGAGGAGATAAGGTAAATCATGGCCCTGCTTCCTTTATCCAGAAAGTCTTGCTACACACAAATGTCAGCTAAACTAAACAGTGCTTAGTGATGTGCTGATTTAGGTTCTGGCACAAGCTCTTTATCTCATTGTGCATCTGCAGCCAGCAGTTCTGTGGCCTGCTTTTGAGTAATGCTGGTCGGCACCATTCCATGGATGTATATAGAGAGCTGCCTTAGTCCTTTAATGGCTGTTACTGTTACTTGTTGTTCTTTGTTGATTTAGAGACAAGATTGCCCTTCAAATGGCACAGTGGTGACATTTACCAGTGGCCACCTATGTACTTTAATCATCAGTGTGCTTCCTTTAGAAGGGCAACACAGTTGTTGAGGTTACTATCTTGGATAAGTCCAACTCAAATTATGCTTCCTCTGGAACTCAGTTTTCTAATTTGAAAATGGATATGATGATTATGTCTGTTTTATAAAATTGTTTTGAGGATTAAATGAAATTATACCTGTGAAGAGTTTAGCACTGCTCTTGGCAAGTAGTAAGGGCTCAATAAAAATGAGCGGCCATAATAATAATGATTATAATTTACTACTGTACCTGAAGCTATTGTCTTTATTAGTAACAGATTTTTTTCTTAAATAATTTAAAACTCACTCATCTCCAGAGAGATTAAAATTACTAAACAGACTTCAGTTTTACGAAGCAAACACTAAAAATGGGGATTTTGATGGTTCTTTAGAAAAGCAATGGGAGACATTTAGCCAATCACCAGAAGCTATACTGGACCCAATCTTAAAAGAATTGTGTTGGTAGGCTTCCTAGGACATTTAGCTACAGAGGCACTTTGTTACAATTCCTTTCATCGTCATCCTTAGAGAACCTTGAGAGATAATGAATTCTGTCTTCTTCTTGTGTATGATTGCAGCTGTAGATGTAGATTGCTCTACCATTAACCTGTGCTAGTTGTTCATTAAGGGTTGCCAAAAATAAATCTGCCAAACAAATGCAGAGAACCATAGTTATTCTAGCTGCTGTAAAAGGCATACTCCTCTCATTTGCTTCCAAATGGGATATATTTGTACAGTGTGTGTATGCATGTCTGTTTCTTTCCTCTCTTTAAGCAGAGCAGCGCCCTTCCTAAAGACACCCAAGATAGAGACTCCTTGAATGTCCCTGTCAACTGTTTATAAGTCTTTCAAAACTTCCGTCTGATTTCTCCTCTGTGTTCCCCTACAGGTATTCACTGTGCCCTTAAAGTCTTTTATCATTTGATTGTTTTAAGCTAAGATATAGTCTCCCCTCATAATGAATCAGAAGAAGGCTTGGGTCCAGACTTTTGCTTGCGACCTGATGCAAAATGCCTGGTTATATTATAAATGTTGCCTGCAGTTATTACTGTTAGCGCCTACAGTTCTAGCAGCTAACATCTGTGGTGTGTTCCTTTTGAGGGAGGTTATATTGATGTTACATTACGGTTGGGAAAAATGAAACTGAACACTTAGAAACTTGAAATAGTTTTCCCAAGATCACACAGCTACTAAATGGTGGAGCCACCGACGTTCAAACCTCTGTTCCAGTTCTGTAGAGCTACATAAGGACGATGCCTTATAAAAGATTAAATGCTTAGTTTCATTTCACAGGCTCTCTTAAAACTTCCAGTCAGGAAGAATGATTGCCATTTTTATCTTAATAAGCAGAGTTTGTATCAATTCAGATAAAAAGTCCGTTTTTTTGTTGTTCTTAGTGGATTACTTCGTAAGAAAACTCATGGTGGAGCTGCCTCTTTGTATGCAGCAGAGAAGGCGTTTGGGGGGAGAAAAAAATTTAAAGTCCTAAATTGGAATACTCTTGCGAAATTTAGTGCCCTAGTCTTGGGGGTAAGAATTGCTGCCTCAGCTCTTTTGTCGTCGTTCCCGCGCCCCGCCCCCCGCCCCACTGGTTCCTCAGTGGAGAGGCCCTGACCTGTCCCGATTTCTCCTGAGAAAGAAGATGTAGCTCTTTAGCTGGTTCTCTAAATTTACGTTAGATTTGGGTTATCTCTTGCTGTTGTTCCTTTTTGAGTGGTGTTAGGACTGCCTGTATCAGAATCACCTGTAGGGCTTGTTGAAGCAGTTTGCTGGGCCCCGCCCCAAGACCTAGAATTTGCCTTTCTAACAAGTTCCCAGGGGATGTGGATGCTGTGGATCAGAGACCACACTTTGGGAACCATTGCTGGAAAAATCAAAGCAATTTTGTAACTTCTTTAAATGAGCCAGTTTTGATGCTAGTTTTCCTCCCAAATTTCCCTAAAATCTTTACATTTCTTACAATTGCTCTCAATTCCTGTAAATGGACATCAAATCATGGCACTTTAAGAGTATAGAAAATGCATGCAGCCCCCAGCTTCTTACTTTGTTTCTATCCCCCCACCCCCAATCTTCCTAATTTGTTAGTTTCTCAAACTGTAAAGAGTCTGTTCACATCACACCTGAGTAAATTGAAAACTAAAGTGGGAACATGATGAGCCCTGGAGGAATAAAGCTTCAATTTCCCTGCACATCTGCATGTGCTTTTGAATTAAGGAGAAAGAGCACCAGGCAAGGTACCCCTTTTAGGACCTCCTGTAGCACCTTTCCATTTTCCACTGTCACTGCCAGCTCTTAGGACCATCAGGAGCCTTGACACCTAACTCTGGAGTAGCTGAAGTGCATGTTGTTTTGTGGGTTATGGTTAATTCAAGTTATTGTAAGGAAGGGATTTTTTTCTATAAATAGGAAATTTTATTATGTTTCATGAGAGTTTTTATTTGATTGTTTTAAAACCCTAGGTCCACTGACAATTCATGAAATTGCCATAGCAGTAGTTACAGGGCAATTACAATTTTTGCTGTAAGTTAGGATCTCAAGTCAAACCATAAGGAGAAAAATTAAACAGAATTATTCTTGAAAATCTCCAAGTCACCGTGTTACCAAGAACTGCTTCCATCAAAGCTCAGAAGGCAGAAATTGTGTTTCTCTTTGCTCATAGACTGTGGCCTCACACTTCCATGAGGCTAAGGTCTAGTTGAAAGACTGAAAGGATGTTGGGGAAAATAAGATTTTCCTTCCCTCCCTTGGACCCTTCCTAATAACTATGAACTTGTAGTTAAATTCTAATAAATGTGCTTATAATGTGACTGCATTATCTGTTAAGATCATTGAAACATTTGATTCTGGGTCTCTGGTTTAAATTCTTTTACAGTCATGCTGGAATTAAATATCATTCATTCATTCTTCATTCATTCAACAAACAGCTATTAAATACCTCCTTCATCAAACTGTAGACTCCCCAAGGGCAGATTTTTTTTTAGTCAAGGCAGCTGCTTTGCCTTATAGTAGTTGCTTAGGTGGTGTTCATTGAATTGATAACTAATGATACACACCCATGTCTTTTTATGGATTGTGTCCTAGATTTAGAGATGGAGAAGTAAACAAAGATTTACTATATAGTATGTTAGAGGTGTTTTAAATTTATGGGAACATTATGCAGGAAGAAATTAGTTCTGCCTGGGAGAGTTTAATACAGACTCATGGGAGAGACGTTTCAGCTAGCTTTGATGGATGAGTAGGAGTTCTCCAGGAAAGGAAGGGCATTCCAGGTAAAGGAAAGTCTCCTCCAAGGATTCTGTGTTTTTTCTTTTTTTTTAATAAATAAATGTATTTATTTATTTTTAGCCACGTTGGGTCTTCCTTGCTGCGTGCGGGCTTCCTCTAGTTGCGGCGAGCGGGGTCTACTCTTCGTTGAGGTGTGCGGGCTTCTCATTGCGGTGGCTTCTCTTGTTGTGGAGCACAGGCTCTAGGTGCGCGGGCTTCAGTAGTTACGGCTCGCAGGCTCTAGAGCGCAGGCTCAGTAGTTGTGGCGCACGGGCTTAGTTGCTCCGCAGCATGTGGGATCTTCCTGGACCAGGGCTCGAACCCTTGTCCCCTGCATTGGCAGGTGGATTCTTAACCACTGTGCCACCAGGGAAGTCCTGTGTTTTTTCTTTTTAGGAATTATTAGCTTAATGTTTTAAATACTTTGAGCAGGATAACAAGATGAGAATAAGACGGTAATGCTGTTAATAGCTTATAGCTATTGGGTGTGTTATTATGTGCCTGGCAGTGTAAGCGTACTTTGCACACATTATTTGGTTTGAATCTCACAAGAAACACATGAAGTAGACTACTAGTACCATTTTCCACATTAGAAAATTGAGGAAAGTTTATTTTGTGAGAGATGACATAGTTAGTGAGATGATGATCATTATGTTTTATGTTTTTAGGTTATTAAAGCAGTTTAGACTTTGTGGACAGTAGGGAGCCATTGAGGGTGATGTGGTCAGATGTAAGGGTGGAAAACCCTGAGTGGAGGGAGGCCAATTTAAAAGTCTTCTCGTATTCTACCGTGGCATAGTGAAGGCCTCAGTTCTGGCCTTGACCTTGGGGGTGGAAATGTTGAAATATGAAGGAGATATGAGAGGTGGAATCAAAAGGACTTGATGGGGCTTCCCTGGTGGTGCAGTGGTTAAGAATCCGCCTGCCAATGCAGGGGACACGGGTTCAAGCCCTGGTCCGGGAAGATCCCACATGCCGCGGAGCAACTAAGCCCGTGCGCCACAACTACTGAGCCTGCGCTCTAGAGCCTACGAGCCACAACTACTGATCCTGCATGCCACAACTACTGATGCCTGTGCACCTAGAGCCTGTGCTCCACAACAAGAGAAGCCACTGCAATGAGAAGCCCGAGCACCGCAAGGAAGAGCAGCCCCCGCTCCCCACAACTAGAGAAAGCCCGCGCGCAGCAACGAAGACCCAACGCAGCCAAAAATGAATTTTAAAAAATACATAAATTTATTAAAATCAAAAACAAACAAACAAAAACCAAAAAAAGAGGCCTTGATGACCCTTGGGAGAAAGAAGTGAGTGATCAGGCTTACAAAGGGGAAAACAAGGAACACAGTGATGCTCTGGAAGAAAATGTCATATATATTCTTTGTCTTCTTTTAGACTTCGTGTTTTTTTGTTTTTGTATACAATACCCAATATATATTAGCACAGTAGTGAATGCGCATAATGTAGAAATGTAGAAATGGAAGCACATTGAGAGTATGCTCATTTTTTTCTTTATGGAGTGTACCATTAAAAAAGTTTGGAGGCTCCTGATTCAAATTTATCCAAGAGATCACAAAGTAAGCCAGCTACTGGGGCAAGAAAGATTGAATAGGTGAGGCGAAAAGATGACTACCTGTACTTTTACTTCTGCAGGTGATCATTTTAAGTTCTTTCTCTCCCTTTCAGCCATTTGTCTTTTGCATTTCAGAATAACCCCCAATAATCAGGATAGAGGTGCTAAAGGGGGAAAGGTATTCCTTTCCTTTGGAAAAGAGTCTGTTCTAAGATGTTGTTAGCATTGGAGAATGTGAGAAGTGGACCGGACGTTAAGGTTGTCTAATCCATCTTCTTCCTACCCATCCAGAATCTCAGACAAGTAGTCAGTCATTGGGCTTGTGCTTGAACCCTTTGAAAGGTGGTAGGCAACTCAACCCTTCATAAGGAAGTTTGGGCAGATGTAATTGGAGGAAAGTTCTTCCTTTTACAAGGATCAGTTTGCTTCCCCATATGAAACTTCTACACATTGGTCCTTTTCCTTTATTGGAAAAGTTACAGAGCCAGTAAAACCGTACCTGGTGCTTTGCAGTTTACCAAGCACGCATACATGCACAGTCACACCTGATGCTCACAACTCTTCTATGGAGTGGGCAGGTATGTGTTTGTTCTGATTGAAGAAATGAGGCAGTTGAGATTATAGTCCCATGGAAAAGCATCCTAGTTACTTTCCCTATAAACATTTGTCATGCCTGATTTGCATATTCTATAGAAGACATTGAAGTACCAGGAGCCATCTGACCTAAGTTTCAGTTCTGGTTCTATCACTTTCTAATAACAAGACCTTTAGCAAATTATGTTGCCTTTCTGAGCTTCAGTTTTCTTGTCTATAAAATAAGGATAATGCTATCCATCGCAGAGCACTGTTGGGAAGATGAAATTAGATGACTCTTATAAAGTCATTATAAAACCTTGGCTCAGAGTTAGGTGTGCAACAGATGTGAATTTACTTGCTTCTCCCATCTTGTTTGAAATAAGTTTTTAAAAATCTGTGTACAGCATGATGTTTATCTGTGTTAAATTTTATATTTTATGTGTGTATATATATATATATATATCCATTTCATTATATCAGCTAATGGAGGTTACTCTGTTTTTTTCCCCAGCTTTATTAGATATAGTTGATGTATAACATTTGTACATTTAAGTTTTGCAACATGGTGATTTGATATATGTATATATTGGGAAATGATTACCACATTAAGGTTAGTTAACACATCCTTCACCTCACATAGCTACAAATTTTTGTGTGTGTGGTGTGAACATTTAAGATTTACTCTCTTAACTTTTAAGTATGTAATACAGTAATGTTAACTAGTTACCATGCTGTACATTAGATACCCAGAACTTATTCATCTTATAAATGGAAATTTGTACTGTTTGACTAATATCACTCCATTTCCCCACCTCCCAGCCCCTGGCAACCACCATTCTATTTGGTTTCTGTAAGTTTGACATTTTTTTTTTAGAGTTCACATGTACATGAGATCATATAGTATCTGTCTTTCTCTGTATGACTTATTTCATCTAACATAGTGTCCTCAGGGTTCATCCATATTGTTGCAAATGGCAGAATTGCCCTTTTTTGTGGCCGAGTAATATTCCACTTTGTATATATACACCACATTTTCTTCATCCATTTATCCATCCATGGACACTTAGGTTGTATCCATGTGTTGAGAATAATACTGCAATGAACATGGGGGTGTAGATATCTCCTTGAGACAGGGATTTGATTTCTTTTGGAATTTCTATTTTTAATTTTTTGAGGAACTAATGGAGGCTACTTTGCTTTTTTTGTTTTTCGGTGTTTTGTTTTTTTGGCTATGCTGGGTCTTCATTGCAGCAAGTGGGCTTCTCTAGTTGTGGTGTGCGGGCTTAGTTGTGGTATGTGGGATCTTAGTTCCCCCACCAGGGATGGAACCCAGGCCCCCTGCATTGGGAGCACAGAGTCCTAACCACTGGACCACCAGGGAAGTCCCTACTTTGGAACTTAATCCTCTCATTTGTCTTTTTAATTGTCTCATAATAATCATTAATGTTATCTTAATATTTTAAAAAAGAAGTTTATTATTTCAAAGTCATGAAAAGATGCATTATCAGAAAGAAATTTAATCTGTTTTTATTGAGAAAAAATGTTAAACCTGCCTTGACACTTTTAAAAACATTTAATTTTATATGACATCAATTTTTTTTCACAAATATATAGAATTATAATGAGCGCCTTTTTCTATTATATAGACAGTAGAAACGTTGGAAATACATTCTTATCAATTCTTTAGAAATTTATTTTATTGAAGTATAGTTGATTTACAATGTTGTGATAATTTCTACTGTACAGCAGTGACTCAGTTATACATATATATATATATTCTTTTCCATCATGGCTTATCATAGGATATTGAATATGGTTGCCTGTGCTCTACAGTATGACCTTGTCGTTTATCCATTCTATATACAATAGTTTGTACCTGCTTATCCCAAGCTCCCAATCCATCCCTGCCCCCAACCCCCTTGACAGCCAGAAGTCTGTTTGTTGTCAATGTTATTTTTCTTTGGACCTCCCTAGAATTTTCCTTCTTGAAGAATGCGTATTCTCTAACACTTTGGTGATGGGGGTGGTGCCATGGGCACTAGCTGAACTTACTCAATCCAGGGTACATATGAGATGTCTCTCGTCCAAAAGTCTAGTCCTGCAGTCCACCTTTAACCAACAATGAGCAGCTCTTTCTTGCTTGCTTGCTTCCTTCCTCCCTCCCTCCCTCTCTCTCTCTCTTTCTTTCTTCTCTTTTTATATCTCCTCTTCAAATTTAGTCCGGTAGCACATTTATACAGAGAAGAAATCTTTCCCCATCTCTTGTTTTTCATTTTTTTCCCCAGTAAGTTCATCTGTGCAGGGAGTCTGTTATCTGTTGTATCCATTTTCTAGCAACTTCCTGGGCTCTTGAGGGATATTAGGAGAAAAGAATTCAAGGCCAGATACAGTGTGGGTGAGGGTATCTCCAGTTATGACTTTGACTTTTTTCCAGAAGTTGTAATGAATCATTTGGGAAAGATGCATTATGCATTCTGTGTATTCTCTCCGTGGTGGAGTCGCTCACATATCTCATTTTTGTTGTGGTCATTTCTCGGTGGTAAATGCTTCACTCTTCATTTTATTTTATTTTAGTCACTGTTTCTAAATCAGTATATTCTGTGTGCTGAATCATAGTTCTTTTCTTCTACCATTTTGGCATTTAGAGGCCTCAACGTGAATTTAATCTGAGAAAATATCCTAATATCCTGACTTCTGGCAGGAAATATTTACATTAGGGAACTCCAGTTTTACTGACTTTTCCTTGAGTTCTAGGAAAATATGTGTGTAATGTTTGTCATGTGAGGTTTTCTGAATATTAATGCTATTTAATATGATTAAATTGTCTTCTTAAAAAAATGTGTAACATGTCACCAGAACTGAGGAATGTTTGCTACACAGGTTGACCATACACAAATGAGATGTGATTTTACTTTTCAGTCGGAAAATGTTTTTTTTTTTTTTAGGATAATATTTGATGCAGCCAATTCCTCACTAGGGAGTGTAAATTGATAAACTCTTTATGGAGTATAACTGGACCCTGCAAATCTTACTTTTAGAAATCTGTCCGAAGGAAATAATCAGAGATCAGGATTTAGGCATAAGAATGCTAATCACAGTTTTGTTTTTTTAATGAAAATTATAAGCCACATAAGTATCCAAGAGTCAAGAAATAAATTGATTATGGTATGCATAAGTATTGGAATGTTATGCAAGCACTGATATTACGACTCTGAAAAGTATTTAAAGACAAGGGAGGGCTTCCCTGGTGGCACAGTGGTTAAGAATCCGCCTGCCAATGCAGGGGACACAGGTTCGATCCCTGGTCCGGGAAGATCCCACATGCCACAGAGCAGCTAAGCTCGTGCACCACAACTACTGAGCCTGTGCTCTAGAGCCCGCGAGCCACAACTACTGAGCCTGCAAACCACAACTACTGAAGCCCGCACGCCTAGAGCTGGTGCCCTTCAACAAGAGAAGCCACTGCAATGAGAAGCCTGCGCACTGCAATGATGAGTATAGCCCTCGCTCGCTGCAACTAGAGGAAGCCCGCACGCAGCAAGGAAGACCCAATGCAGCCGAAAAGAAAAATAAATAAATTTATAAAAGTAAAAAAAGACAAGGGAAACTATTCAAGGTGTCTCATTAAGTAGGGGAAAAAAATCTACTGTGAATAAAATATGATATATGTACCTCAGAATATTACCATTATTATTTCTGAGTAAATGGGACAACTTAAAAATCTTTCTGTATCTTCCAAGTTTACTATATGTATGTGTTACATTGAGGATTAAATGAATATGTATGAAATACTAGAATGATGCCTGGCCCCATCATGTACTCCCAAATATGAGCTTTTACTGTGGCTGTGATAATTACTTTTATAATAAAAGGAAGTTTTTAAGCCCACCCTAATTGTAATTGATCATTTGCATGACCACTTGTTAATATCTGTCCTCCATAGACTGTGACCCATTATCTGTCATGTATGGGTTCTGCCTCAGCACATAGTGTGGTGCCTGGCATGGAGTAAGTTCTCATTAAATAATTGTATGGACCCTCAAAAATCAGATTTTTTAAATGTTTTCTCTTATTTCAGTTTCTTAGCAGGAAGGTCACCAGCGTGAAAGCTGTTAAAATGTTAGTTGTTTCCGACTGAGAATTGTTATATTCTTATGAGTGCTGAAAGGTATGTAAACAAGGAGATTGCACTGTGCTAAATGGTATGTTGTTGAACGAGAAATATGTTTATTGGCATATATTATGTACAGATTGGCGCCAAGATTCTTTAAAATTTTTCCAAAAGTTGTTTTCAAACTTTAGAACACAAAGAACTCGAATAAGACTATGACAAAGCTGCTTCAATATCCTTTTAGACTGGCCCTAAGTTTACAAGTTTAGGCAAGAATAGGCACATTTTTAATAGCCTAGAAGGTATTTTGGTGGGACAATAGGAGTGTATTTGGTTATACAAAGATCTATGATTCTATAAAAGGACATAATTTGAATCTGTAGTTAATTACAAGCTTAGAGGTCTCTGTAATATACAAAGTTTCTTAATTGTAAATAGTCACATCCCAAGGCTTGCTGATGGCTCTGAAGAAGTAATGAAACTCAGCAAGAATTACCAGCTGCTGTTTATGAAACCAAACGATAGAATTCACTTAATGAAAGTAATGTGCTGACAGCAGTGTTTACTGTTTAAAACATAATAATCATGTTTATTGTATCTCTCTGAGACAGAATATATCATAAATATACCAGAGAAAATTGAGAGTAATGTGCTTTTTTTTTAAAAAAAAGTGCCTTTATTTACATGAAACCAACATGAAAAGCTTGAAGAATCCTTTGTTAGAGGTCTCAGTTTTACAGAGTTAAACTGGAAAGATTGCAGAATTGGAAAGTAACTATTGTTTTTGGATACGAGAAATTCAGAAGTATGAACTCAGAAAACATAGGCATTTAGGGAAAATATTAATATGAACCAGAGACCTTGTGAACTTCAAAAAACATTAAAATCCACTTGTTGATGATTTTTGGAATCTCAGAAATAGTGTTGAAATACCATAGGGTAGAAAAGAATAATCAGGAAGCTTAATGCAATCAGAACCTCATAGCCTGTTATGGGAAATAGCATTTGGCAAAGCCTGCTGCGCTACTGTAAATGAATGTTAATCACATTTTATCAGCCGCTTGCACTATCTTTGTTACATAATTTGAATATTTATGACCCTGTAAATATGTTTAACAGTGAAATTACAGTGTTTATGAAACTCAAATTCCAAAAAGCATATAACCCTTTGATGGAGAAGAATTATCTTTAAATACTACAAAATTCAGGATGTTTTTCCCATTTAGCAGTTGTCTGTATACTATGGGACATGTATTTCTGACTAAAATTCTGTGACAAACAGAATGATGTATGTCAAAATTGACTCTGAAGACACATGTGATTCAGTTCATTTATCATTTATGCGAAAATAGATGACCAACTGGAGTATTTTAACTTTTTAGGATTAAGTACAATTTATTTTCTCACTATAGTTTATATCAATTTGGGTGACTGCATCCATATCTGTTTGGAAATAATTAATGAAGCTTTTTTTATATGAACCAGACTGGAATTGAGCAACTCCTCCTAAATTAGCAGTAATATTGAAATGAAAATAATGGATGTAAATGCCTATTTAGTTTTGTAATCTGTACTTATTTGGGGTGTGTGTATGTATTTGGTGTGTGTGTATGTATATTGACTCTCTGCCAATGCTTTCTTATTTCTTTGCAAATATAAACCCACTAAAAGGTATTTTTCCCTTCAGAAGGATTTAAATGCGCATTGTTCTTCTGGAAAGTATAATCTAATCGGAAGATACAGTTCATATCAGAACCAGAAAAGCCTGTAATTAAGATGTGTCTCCGTCACATTTTTTTCCTGTCTTTTGTTAAAACAGAAACATGGATTCATTTAAGTAAATAAAATTGTCAGTGGGTAAAGCATTTGTTTTCAAAGGCGATAGCAAGGTTACAAATGTCTTTTTCTTCTCATTTTGATTGTCTAAAATATTAACAAATTCTCATTTCATAAAATGTGGGCATATCTGGTTACTTTACATTTTGAGGTGAATTTAGATTAATTTAGGTTAATTTGGGCGTTGCTGTCTTTGCAACACTACAGAGAAGTGATTCTGAGAGTGAACTTTGGAGTTGTAGATTATGTTTTTAAAATATTTTTTCTATTATTTATTTATTTATTTATCTTTGGCTGTGTTGGGTCTTCGTTGCTGTGCACAGGCTTTCTCTGGTTGTGGCGAGCGGGGGCTACTCTTCGTTGTGGTGCACGGGCTTCTCACTGTGGTGGCTTCTCTTGTTGCGCAGCGTGGGCTCTAGGCATGCGGGCTCAGTAGTTGTGGCTCACGGGCTCTAGAGCACAGGCTCAGCAGTTGTGGCGCACGGGCTTAGTTGATCCACGGCATGTGGGAATCTTCCCGGACCAGGGCTTGAACCTGTGTCCCCTGCATTGGCAGGCGGATTCTTAACCACTGCGCCACCAGGGAAGTCCTAGAGTTGTAGATTATGTTGAGACCAAACTCTAGGTCAAGCACTCACTTAACTTAGACACTGTTGTTCTAATCAGGTTCTGAACCTCGCTGGGTCTCAGTGGCCGCGCCTTCATGGGGTTGTTGGGAGGATTACCTGCAATCCTCACAACTATGTGGAACGTGCTAAAAATGTGTGTCTGGAGTCAGTGGTAGTTCTTATACACTGCTATTACCCAGTTGATGATAGAGCCTCTTTATGTTGGGGGTCTCTTAAAACCCTTTGTCTTTCCACCATCCTTATCTGGGTGGATTAGCTAGTGGGTACACTCTCCTTTAACAAGTTGACAAGGGAAACATATCCAGAATGCAGGTCAGCTCTCTATGCCTAATAACAATGTTGGAGACCTTTTGATATATCAGCCTCTTGATCCTAATGCATAACGTGAGATGGAGGCTCCCACTATTGACTTGCGCTCTGTGCTGTTGCCTGTCTTATTGGCACAGGGGTCGACAGACGTTTTCTGTTACAAGCCAGGAAGTAAACATTTGAGGCTTTGTAGGTTTTACAGTCTCTGTCACAACTACTCTGCTCTGCCATTTTAGCCAAGACCAGCCATTCACAATACTTTAATTAACGGAATGGCTGTATTCCAATAAAGCTCTATTTATAAAAGCAGCCTGTGTGCTGGATTTGGCCCATGGGTTGTGGTTTGCCAACCCCTGGGCACAGGTAGTTGAGCGTTATGTTGGTGTCTCTTTTTTTAGAATCAGAGATAAATTCTTGCTGTCAGGGTTGTAGTTGTCCATTATTTAGTTTATCCAAATCTACATGAACATTATAGGGAATTCCCTGGTTGTCCGGTGGTTAGGACTCCAAGATTCCACTGCAGGGGCCCAGGTTCGATCCCTGGTCGAGAACTAAGATCCTGCAAGCCGGCTTGGCCAAAAAAATAAATAAACATTATCATTTTCTATTCTTTTTGTTTATAATTTTATCCTAAAAGGATAAACTGTCGACTTTTGATCTCTGAAGCTGTATGGCAATTGAGTTTTCTAGCTAGTTCTCTCACATCTCTAGGAACAGGTGGGGTGATGGGGAATACCTTGATTGCCTAAGAGATTAGACAGACATTACACCATTTTATTCGTAACTGAGTAGATTTTGAGTTCTATTGGACAGTATCAGGTTTGGCTTTGCAATTGGATAGGTTCACCTTGCTGCTCTGCCCCCTCCTAGCCATAGGTCACTGGCTTGTGACGTGGCTTTCTTAAGACTCGATTTACTCATTGGTAAAATAATAATTCTTACCTTGCTGGGTTGCTCTGAGGATTGAATGAGCCCATGCATTTAAAGTGTCGGAGCCCACTGCTTGAAAAAGATAAAACAAATAAACAGCAGTTCTTAAAAACTTGGGTGAGAATCTTGTCCTGAAGGCTACATGCTTTTTAAAAACTTCATTGTTATTTTACATTCCTTGTTCTTTTTTAAAAGGGAAGATGCATTTCTGTGTACTTAAGCACTCAAACTTATTTGGAGCTGTGCCTTTTAAACTATGTGTGCTGAAAGACTTTTTTTTCTTATCTGTCATGAACCAATGCTTTCATAAAATACAATAAAATGAATTTATTACAAAAATGAAATAAACATAAACAGAACACATGCAAAGCCCTATTTTTTTTTTAAATGAGATCCAACAAATACATCAAGTTTCTAAATGCTTACTCTAATTTGCCTGCTTATTTCTTTGGGAAATAGTAGATTACTTAATAAATAATTTATTATTAAATAATAATAAATTAATAAATAGTAAATAATTAGTAGATCTGTACTGGCCACAGTTTTAGGATCACTGGTTTAGGGGGAAGCCAGTTCATGGGAATTCTTTTAAAATACCGGCGTCAGTCTCTCTTGAATAGAATTAGCCACTAAATAGACAGTGAGTTTCCCCCTTCTTAAAAAGTAGTCACCAGGGCTTCCCTGGTGGCGCAGTGGTTGAGACTCCGCCTGCCCATGCAGGGGACGCGGGTTCGTGCCCCGGTCTGGGAAGATCCCACATGCCGCGGAGCGGCTGGGCCCGTGAGCCATGGCCGCTGAGCCTGCGTGTCCGGAGCCTGTGCTCCGCGACGGGAGAGGCCACAACAGTGAGTTAGTTTCCCCCTTCCTAAAAAGTAGTCACCAACTGCAAGTGAACGTTATATACTTACCCAAATCTTTGTTCAACACAACCCCTCTCCACTGCCAAGGCGGATGGTTTGGTTTGAGGTAACCAGAGATTCTCATCAGGGAATAGGCCTTGATGGTTTGCTCCAGGTCAGGATGACACTCCCTTGGCGCATCTCCCTCACAGGAGGGTCCCAGTGGCTCCAGTGCTGATCCTAAGAGCCTAGACCTCGTGGAGTGTGGGTATAGGGGTCTCAGCCCCTCACTTTCCCCTCCATCCTCTGTGATCTGACAGCACCTCCTACTACTTATTAAACCACATATTTTATTATACCGCCATTATTTTCTCTGACTCCCCCAGAGAACTATGAGCTTTATAAGGATAAGAGCTATTTTCTTTTCTTTTTGGCTCCCTGGCTCCTGACACACTCTAGGTGTACCTTGAAAATGTACTGATGTGTGAATGGATGAGTGGGTGATGCTGTCCGGGTCTCTCACCAGGCTGACATCCTTTATCTGCACGCTCTTCACTTTGCTAGGGTTCCTCTCAAAAACATAACCAGATTGGGAGGGGTGGAAGAGGAGAAGGGGGTTACTCCAGAGCAGCACACAGCTGCCAACACTTTTTTCATGCCCATAACCCAAAAGAACATGGACTGTGTATTTTGGGAATTCATCTTTTTCTCATTCCTCATTTTTTTGGTGCTGACTGTGTAACAGTGTTGTAGGAAATTAGTCAACAGTGATGCTACCACCTTCAAAACTGTCACAGTGACTTTCTGGAAGCTGTCAGGGCCACACCTTACCTTAGTTGAAATTCAGTGGCATTGAGCTCTTGAGATTATAGATAGTGATTTTTCTGGAGTAGACACAATGGTGTGTGAACTGGGCTGGAATATACCAAGGTTCTTGCATGGGATATTATGGGTCATTGATACGTTACAGTAAACCATTTATGGATCTTTTATGATATGTATACAGAATAATATCACTCTGTGATGGGGATGGAAAAGGGTATCAGAATCATTTGTATGGTAACAATCATTTTCAAGGAAAAAGAACTTAAAAATCAATTGATATCTTATAGTAATAGATTAGGTTTTTGGCAGTTATGTTTTCTTTGGGGGACCAGTAAAGTTAACAGCATCTTGACTAAATGTTGGCTTTGGATGAGGATGCTTGAATCCCATCTTAGCTCTATGACCTCGTTCAAGTTACTTAGCCTCTTTGAGCCTCACTTTTCCTTATCTGTAAAATGGGGGTAATAATAGTACGGAGGCATAGATGATTATGAAGATTAAATGTGACAATTCATGTACAGTGTTTAGTGGTGCCAGTATTTCTTTAGCATTCATTATTACCGCTTAAGTGTGTATAGATTGTTTGTTGGTGTAGTTACACTTTTGAAAAGAAATGACAGCCTTCAATAGCAGTTGTATTTGAAAACTATTTATATGTACTAATTTACATATTTCTGCCCTTCTTAACTATTTTATATATGTTAATTTATTCTTCTGGAATTCTTGTAATAAAAGTTATCTTTAACTTTTTAACACTTAACATTGAGAGGTGATTTATAGTTTATTAAAAGAAATTGCTAAAACTCTAGCAAAAATAATAAGACCATTAAACAAATTCTGCTAATTCAGTGGAATACAATATATGAAAACTAGCCATATAGAAAATAAATGAGGGGCTTCCCTGGTGGCGCAGTAGTTGAGAGTCCGCCTGCCGATGCAGGGGACACGGGTTCGTGCCCCGGTCCGGGAGGATCCCACATGGCGCGGAGAGGATGGGCCCGTGAGCCATGGCCGCTGAGCCTGCGTGTCCGGAGCCTGTGCTCCGCGCAACGGGAGAGGCCACAACAGTGAGAGGCCCGCGTACCGCAAAAAAAAAAAAAAAGAAAAGAAAAGAAATGAAAAATCAGAATATGTATATGTATAGCATGAGTATAATTTATATAATATATAATATAAAATTAAGTAAATTATGCATCTTAAGATGAATAAATAATCACTATGTTATAGTGTTGGAATTAAGGATGCCTCTTTTTTCCCTTCACTTTCCAATGCTTATTATAATGTTGCTAAAAGGTATTTGTTTTTTTAATTTATTGTTTTTAACTGAGATATAGTTGATGTCAAATATTATCTGTTACAGGTGTACAACATAGTGACTCACAACTTTTAAAGGTTATACTCCATTTATAGTTATTATAAAATATTGGCTATATTCCCTGTGTTTTATAATATATCCTTGTAACTTATTTATTTTATACATAATAGCTCGTACCTCTTAGTTCCCTATCCCTCTCTTACCCTACCCCCTTCCCTCGCCCCACTGATAACCACTAGTTTGTTCTCTCTATCTATGAGTCTGTTTCTGCTAAAAGGCTTTTATCATTTAAAAAATTTAAAGACCAAACATCTGTTATTCACTCTAATTGCTCAAAATGACAGACATTAAAAAGTCACATTGAATCTAAGTCTTTTATTATAGCTAGCAAATTTATTCAATTTATTTACAGAATGTTTGCTAAAATCAAGTAACTGCTTTGCAAATTAACTAACTTTCTGGATGGCTAAAAACAAACAGGGTGTCTTGGTTTTATTTACTAGGTACCCAAATATTAATGGCATAGCCTCACAGGACCAGGAACAATTCTCTTGAAACTCTTAGTCCATGACATTTTGTAGACATTTCATGGAGGAAATTTCCAAGGCCAGTGGGCAGTCAGCAGCAGAAACTTCTGTGATCTGTTAAAGGGCTACCTAGAGACCATCACTGGTTCCTGAAGCATGTGTGGAGATATCCAATTACAACCCAGGGAAAGTACAGATCTGGTTCATCATGCGATCAGAGAGTTATCCTTCCCAGTCAGGGTGACAGGCTGCCAAGCTGACATCTGTCTAGCAGGGCATGTGGGCCCACCTGCCAACACCATTATCCCCATTTAGGGTCAGGCCAGCAGGGATCTTTCCCATTTAGCCCTGAACGTCTTCATTTTCACGAAGTTTTCAAAGGAGAATGAACAACTCAGCAGGGCAAATGGTGGTGTGATTGAACCTGCCTCAGTTTATTAAATGATAGGACTGTTCCTTGGTCACAGATGGACCTGCCCTTTGTCCATCCCAGGCTATTCCCAAAGCTTCTCTTGAAACAGAACACATTTTTATAGTAGCAAATGTAATTTACCAAAGTACATCTTTTAACGGGAAGTTAGAAGGAAACTTGGTTTTTCATTGTTGTTTGAAGTGTTCCATATGGTGCACTCTGACACGTATCTCATTGCAAATGCTCTTGCTCCTATGACCAAACATCTTCCTAAATTGGAAGCTTAAAAAAATATATATTCTGACTAAAAGTAGATGACATTTTGCATATACGAAATTGCTGAATGTGTATAAATGCCTCTAGTACCAGAATACGTCTTCACGCTGACAACCCCACCCAGGGCTTGCTCACCGTTCAACAAGACATCCTTTGATTTTGACATTTCCTTTCAAGGGAAATCCTTTTGAATGCATACAGCAAAAGGTATGGAGAGCATTAGTCACTGAGATTTTTACATGCTGTAGTTGAATATCATTGTTAGGTTTGACTCCTACATTATTCAAGTAGATTTTTTTAAAGCAACTAAAGTTTACAGAGGCCAACAGGGAACTTTTGACCTTTCTCTTACTACTGTGGCCTGTAGAGCCATTGACAGAAGAGCAGCACTTTGCTATTTCAAATGTCCCCTGTGGCTGAACTGCTTGTGGAGAACAAATCGTTAGGGAGTAATGGCCTGGCTCGTCACATTCAATTTTGCTGCTTATATTTTTTAGAATGTATAATAATGAGAATAATTTAAACTAGAGAATAATTTAAACTATCTCTTTTCACCAAATACTGTGTAAACATCATATCACATTGCAATTGGGCAAAAGCATAACCACTATGTAAAAGAGATTTGTTTTGTTTTGTTTTGTGTTTTGACTCAGTGTAAATAACTCAATAATACATCAGAAGAAAAAGATGCAAAATGACTCAAAGCCCTGTATGTCAGAATTTTGACCAGTGGGGTCATGGGGTAGCTCAGTGACCCCGCCTCCCTCCCCCATCCCCCAGAAGGGAGCAGACTTCCATATTCTGCATGGGGGTGTCCCTAACCACTAGAAGGATAAGGACAAGAGCCCCTGGATGGAAAGCCAGCTTGTGCTGGTGGAGGGTGGCAGGTGGTAGACAGGGGTTATCCATGCTTTCTGGAGGAGGAAGAGGAAGAGGAAATCCTCTTCCCATAAATGCCACCTTTGGACGCATTGAAAACTTTGTTATTATTATTTTTAAATTTATTTATTTATTTATTTTTGGCTGCATCAGATCTTAGTTGTGGTGCGGGCTCTTCATTGAGGCAGGCGGGATCTTTTTGTTGCGGTGCGCAGGCCTCTCTCTAGCTGTGGCGTGTGGGTTTCAAGCTGTGGCGTGTGGGCTCCAGGGTGTGTGGGCCCTGTAGTTTGCGGCATGTGGGCTCTCTCGTTGAGGCGCACGAGCTCAGTAGTTGTGGCGCGCGGGCCTAGTTGCCCCGCAGCATGTGGGATCTTAGTTCCCTGACCAGGGCTCGAGCCAGAGTCCCCTGCAATGGAAGGCAGATTCTTTACCACTGGACCACCAGGGAAGTCCCTCCACTGAAAACTTTGGATTTGGCAATGGAGGAAGCAAAAGGTTTGGCATCCAAGGAGAGGATCTGAGAAGGAAGGGTTTGAGACCTTCCTGTCTCAAAAGGAGTAGCAGCCGGTGCCCAGGGATGGGAGCAGCTGTGCCACCTGGCTCATCAGATGCACGAGGATCCACTTCAGGACCTCGAGTTTAATTGCTGTTGAGTAGTCTCAGGTCTGTAGTCTCCTGTCTTGAGATGAGAATATCCTCCCACACCCTCACCCTGTGACGGTGAGCTTTTAGTTCAAGGAACAGAGTTTGCTTTGAGAAGAAGAAGTGGCTCTTTCCAGCCTTTCTTCAAGGTGTTTGAATGGCTTTTTAAGGCTTCCATCTCTTTATCCACATGACTCATCCTGTCATCTGCTCCAGAACTTTCCTACTCTTGCTTTATTTCATGATCTGCCTCGAAGGTAATAATAGCCTGAAAAGTTCTGTTGTTCTTGACAAAGTTCAGCCTTTTCCTTTCCCCTCTCCTGAAGATTTCAAACTGTACTTTCATTTGAGGCTCACACCGTCTGAAGACATTTGAGATGATCTGTCAAGTCTGCTTTGTGTCCTCTTTTTTAAGAAATGTTGGTGTAGAATTGATTTTTCTCTGTATTCTGGTTGTTGAAATATACACTTAACTTTGCAACATCAGTCGGTTCCCTCCTAGCTCCTCTTGCCTGGTCATTAGCATCATAGCTGTCTCCAGATGCTGCCAAGTCTTTAACCTTTCACACGCATTCCTCCAGCTCTGATATGAATTTCCACAGAGACTCTAGAGCCCTGTGTGGAGATCCTGACTTTTTCATCTGTTGCCCTGAATAGTGTTGAGTTTGTGGTAGCTTTTCCGTGTCTATGGACTTAGTTTCTGTTTATAGAGACTGGCCCTTGCAGCATCAGACATTGACTCATCTTGTTTGGAACAAGGAGATTTTTCTTTTCCAAGTTGGTTTGCCATAAAGCACAAGATGGACCAAATCACAGGGTAACAAACATGTCCAAGGCATCAGGCACTTCTGGGCTTTCATCTTCTTCCACCACAGGGTAGAACCATGGTGAACACGGGGCAGGATTATGCCTGGAACCAAGCCTGCACCTGGCAGCTGGGATGAACCATGAATGGAAAAGGCCAGCAGGGGTGCAGGACTGGTCCAAGATAAACACACCCTCAACCCTGCCCACTACTCCTTGACATTTTTCTAAAACTAGAAAAATGCTGAGCTTTTAATGGCATGTTTCTTGTCTCTCTGTATTAGAGAGACTTTTTTTTTTCACTGACTGAAAAATTCTGCCTAAAACTAAGAGAATGGGCCACTTCCAACTATCCAGGCACATGTCACTCTTTTCCATTTTTACCCCGTGAGGATGAGACTGGCCCCACATTGTTAGGTAATTCTGCTGCAAAACAGCAGAATTACATTTTGGCCAAAAGTATAGCTCATGACAGGGCGAAGCCCCTCCATGGTACCCCCAACCTGCCACCCAGTCCCCCGTGGTCCTCATGGGCACCTGGGCCACAGCAGGCCCTTGCAAACACCAGGCAGGGTTCTGCTTGGCACCAAGCTTGTACCTGGTGGCTGGGATGGACCATGAATGGAGAGGGCCAGTGGAGGGTGCAGGACTGGTCCAAGAAAAACACACCCTCAACCCTGCCCACAGCGTCTTGTTTTCCTAAACTTTGCTTCCTGTGGCCCTACCAGCCTCCCCCCATCCTCTGCACTTGCCATGCCCTCTGCCTTGAAAGCCCTTCCCCTCCCTGTGTGCATGGGAACAACATCTATCTTATAACCTCCTCATGCCTGCAACCCAAGTGCTTAGGGCAGGGCCAGGCTCAGAGTGGATGCTCATTGCCCCACACATGTTTGTGGAAGGAATGAAGGAGTGAGTGAGGGAGGGAATGACAGAGGGACAGAGACACGTTTGCCATCCCTGAAGATTCCTTGACTCATTGGCGGGCTCCTGCAAGAGAGCTTTAGGGCTTCCCTGGTGGCGCAGTGGTTGAGAGTCCGCCTGCCGATGCAGGGGACACGGGTTCGTGCCCCGGTCCGGGAAGATCCCACATGCTGCGGAGCGGCTGGGCCCGTGAGCTATGGCCGCTGAGCCTGCGCGTCTGGAGCCTGTGCTCCGCAACGGGAGAGGCCACAACAGTGAGAGGCCCGCGTACCGCCAAAAAAAAAAAAAAAAAAAAAAAAAAGCTTTAAACTCCTTTCAGAATTCCAAACTGGGATGTAGAGAGTAGAGGAGGTGGTGGCAGTTCTGGACTGGGCTCCTGATCCCCTCCTCAGCCCTCCTCTCAAGTAGGTTTTCAAACAGCCTATCATGTGTGAATTGCCCAGTCAAATAGAGACACGCAGCAGCTGTGGCTACTGTTAAGAAATGTAATGCCGTGCAGCTTTTGAGAGGTTTGCTCTGTAAAAATAATGGAATGCAATGCAAGAGCTTGTGCTATAAAAAAAAAAATAACAATGGCTTCAGAGTTTTCTGTTTTTGTTTTTTGAAGACCTTTGTTATTTGGGCATGAGTGGGTAGTGTGGGAAGAACACAGGTAACAACCAGACGGGCTTTTCCCTCCAAAGAACCTGAATCCTCGTGGGTGTCATGCCTGTGTCATACCAAATAGTTGTGTCTTAGCCCAAGCACCTAACTTGTGCCTCTCGCACAGTAGGCCCAGAATACCTATTTGTTGAATGAACTAATATGGTAAATACTAAATACTACTTAGCTATATAGGTTGTACGAGAATGTCTGAGGTTATTGTGCATTTACGATGAGCTAATCTTTCATTTGCTTTATGCGGTCTTTCCATGGTATTTCTTCCTAACTGGCCTGTAGTTTCCCTCACTTCGGTCTCTTTTTCAGAGGGCTGCAGGTTCACATTTAATAGGTTTCTTGACTTCGCAGGTATTTCTGGAGTACTCCAGGCCCTGATACCTGCCCCAGAGAAGGGGAAGAATAACAGCGTTAATCTTAGATCACCCTTCTCCTCCCCAACCCCAAGAGGCCAGTGCTGTTTTTATCGGAAAGGAGTAGACGGGTTTGTTTGAGAGCCACACTTAACACTGTAGAAACAGATGTTGACAGAGGCCAAAGGGCAGGGGAGAGTAAGCCGGTAGAAAGGGTGTATGTGAGTGGACGGCGTGAGGGAATGTTCCTGAGGTGTGTGTTTTCCCTCCTTCATGCCACTTGCTGCAGTGGCTACTAGCACAAATTTGAGTTTTGGTTCCACAGTAGAAAAAATAATCCATGTTAATGCAAAAGTTTGCATTTTCTGATTGTGGGAATTTGTGAGAGTAGCTGACCATTGAAATTGGAACTCTTTTTTTTTTTTTTTTTTTTTGCGGTACGCGGGCCTCTCACTGCTGTGGCCTCTTCTGTTGCGGAGCACAGGGTCCGGACGCGCAAGCTCAGTGACCATGGCTCACGGGCCCAGCCGCTCTGCGGCATGTGGGATCTTCCCAGACCGGGGCACGAACCTGCGTCCCCTGCATCGGCAGGCGGACTCTCAACCACTGTGCCACCAGGGAAGCCCCGAAATTGGAGCTCTTTAAGAGGACTGTGCTATGAGCAGTGTATGGTGAAGCTGGGGGTGTGGCCTCTGCCTCCACAGCCCCTCACTGACATCCCGCCTCTGATGCTCAGCTGTATCCAGGATGAGGCGGGGGAACAGACCAGACCTAAGTAACACCACCTGCGCTCCTGCAGGACCCGCCTGCCTGAGCACCCATATCTGCAGAACGAAAGCTTTTCACCTGGGTTACGGCATGTCCACGTGACCAGTGAGTTTCATTCCCCCCAGAAGACAGGATGCTGTCCTCCCAGCGTGGCTCTCTGCTCTGCCCGTTTCCCGTCCTCTTCTACTGGGCCCTGTGGAAAACTGATGGCAGCTGCATTGTAAGTAAATGCCCCAGCCTCGGGACCCTCTTAGGCTGTTCGTCCAGAACTTTCTGTCTCTGCCATCTCCTCTCATCTCCAAGGATAACACATCCTCTGTGTTATCCTCCGTGGCCTTCTCTAGAGGAAGCCCTGCACTCTCCCAGCCTGGGAAGCAGGAAAGGCCCTGCTTGGCTCCACACTGCTGATTCCAGACTCCTTCTTTTCCTTCTTGGTACAGAAGGCCTCCCTCTTCCCGGAGGTCAGGCTGCCTGCTAGACCCCGCCCTCTCCCATTCCTCGGGACTCTCCTGTGCTTGGTTCTGGGCCGCTCCTACACAGTCACTGGGGCCTTCAGTACCTCTCTGCAAGTCCTCACTGCCCAAGTCCTCACTGCCCAAGTCCAGGGGCCTTCACCTCCACGCCTGAGTCCTTGTTACCAGAGGAAACTCCTCTGCTGCTAGACAGCTGCTCTCTTGCCACCCCTCATTCTTCCAGCGTTCTTGCTTGCTCGCCCCCAGCCCACCCATTCCGTAGGCGATGCACCCACCCAGCCACTTGACTCCCCACTGTTCTTTCCGTCATCTCCACACTGCGTGGTCTTCAGCCCATCCCTTTCTCTGGAGGTTGATTTTGACCCCCATCAAGGCTGATCACGCCCTCCTCGGAATCCCTCCTGTGTCTGGCAACATAGTTCCCTTCGTCAGTGCGAGAGCTTACAGCTGAGTGGGATTACTCTCGTTCCAGTGATTGTTGGATCCCTAGCACTTGGTACATCTCTTCACCTAGAGCTGACGCGGAGGGAATGTTGTTGAACTGGTTGAAGCTGTTGATAGGTTGTTAACATGTGAAGGATGTTAGTATATTCAGGAAAAAATATTGGCAAAGAAGGTAAATCTGCCTTCCTCCCGTCCGAAAAGTATGGTATAGCTATGGAGATGGTAAGGGAAAAAAGTATTCCGGAAGTTCTCTTGTAGACTCTCTTTTCCAAAATTTAGTCTTGTAACTTAAAAAAAACAAAAAAACAATTATCAAAGTAGTTTATGCACATAATTTAAAAATGAAGTAGAACAAACTAGCTTATAATGAAAATCAACCATCCTCTCCCTACCTCCAGTCTTGAACTATAGGGTCAACCATTTTTATTTTATTTATTTGTTTGTTTACTTATTTATTTATGGCTGCATTGGGTCTTCGTTGCTGCACGCAGGTTTTCTCTAGTTGTGGCCAGCAGGGGCTACTCTTCGTTGTGGTGCACGGGCTTCTATTGTCGTGGCTTCTCTTGTTGCGGAGCACGGGCTCTAGGCACGTGGGCTCAGTGGTTGTGGCTCGCAGGCTCTAGAGTGCAGGCTCAGTAGTTGTGGCGCATGGGCTTGTGGGATCTTCCCGGACCAGGGCTCGAACCCGTGCCCCCTGCATTGGCAGGCGGATTCTTAACCACTGCACCACCAGGGAAGCCCCGGGTCAACCATTTTTAAATGTTCGGTTTTTAGTTTATCTGGTGGTTACTGCCAAATTTCTAAATGCTGTGGTTTAATCTCAAATAGGGCTAGTGAAAAGCAGCCCCTAAAACTAATGAAGTCCTAGACTATGTAACACTGAATTATTGTTCACGCTGAATCATTGTTACCAATTTCATTATGAAAATTACTGAAAAATATTCTAGACAAAAGTCTTAAATCATGATGCTGTGGAATCAAAGTTTTCACCTTTCACTTGTCTCTGTTTAGTGTTAGGAATGGAATATTTTTTGATATTTTGGGGTCTATTTTGTACAGTTTTTGTATATTTTAATAGAAGTGATGTTTTCCCAACCCTTTTTCTTTTCCATGTGTTTTTGCCTCTTGTGGCTATTTGCTGTTTTTATCCCCTGGGGATACAGTATGGCAAGTTGATAGCACCTGATTTACACAACCTTGATAAGGGCTTTGTGTAGCTCTTTAAAGCTACCGTTTGCTCTGTCTTTGAATGCTCTCTCCCAAGGTGGGTTTAGAAACTAGAGGCTGTTCCTACCTCAAAGCCAGTGAGTGTTACAGGAAATATCGTGAGGAGAGGAATACTTTTTGAAAAAAGGCACATTGTAGATGCCTCATTTCAGAGTGCAAAATGGCTGCCTATGGTTGAAAATAAGTCGGTAGATAGAGTCTTCAGCGCATTTAATTAAAAGTACCGTGCTAAAAGAAATTGTAGCAATTATATATTATTAACCTAAGTGGTGCCAAGGCTTTGAAGTTGTTTGCTGTGGCCCATTATTTCCTTTGATTGCATGCCATCTGAGACTAAGTTTGGCTGGTCAGTTACGTAGGCATTTAGAAGAAGAGCAACATAGTAAACCCAAGTACAAAATTAGGATCTTTGGAGCCCCCGTGCTGTACATCCGAGCTGTTGCCTAGCGAATCCAATCTTTTGCTGCTGTAGTTATTTTGACTGCGATTATTCTGCTTTCCCGACCCATTCCCCAATCAGACATTGTTTAGTTTATTGGAAAATGCATGTTGTATATGTCAACTAAAAACGGGGTGTCATTTTGGGGCTTAAATGGAGGAGGCTTCTATTTCAAGCTGAATTGAATGAATAAGGAAATTGAAGAACTGAGAAGAACAATGCTGGGCCCATTATCATAAGAAAATGAGGCTTGGCAAATGTAGGGCTTACAAGTCATTATATGTATGGTAGGTAGCAGCGGGGAGAGGGGGCATCTCTGGCTAAAAAGAGATCAAAATGTACTTTCCTGCATTAATAACTCTGCAAGGTGGCAAAGCGTTTCAGTGAAAAGAATAAAAAAGGTTCTAGATCTGATTTTATCACTTTAAGCTGTATACTCAGCTACAGTTATTAAATAGAAAAGGTTTACTGAGTGCCCATGACATGTGTGACAGAATGTGACAGCTGAAAATGACTAGGAATCAATGGGCCAACCCCTTCATTCCACAGAAGGGAAAACTGAAACTGGTGAGGCCAGGTGACTTGCCTAAAGTCCCTTGCTAAGTGACCTTGGGCAAATCCCCATGTAAGTCAGCTACATTAATTTTTATTAGCTCTGAACATTTCAACGCATTTTAATATTCATTAGAACTTTGTTACTGAAGCTGCATTTGATATTATTGAGTTCTTTGTGCACCAGGAAACAAAAGGCTTCATTTGTTTACTGAAGAAAGCATTTATTGAGCTCTCACTGTCTTCACAACACTCTTGCTTTTTAAGATATGGCTTGATAGCATAATATAAAAGTTAGTGTTCACACCAAGACTGATCATTTGCTTATCCCATATGGGAGGTATAGAGCCTCCCTGAAAATATATTTCATGGTCCACACACAGTAGTAAGTGTGGTTATAAAAAGATTTATAGAACTTTTAGCCCTCTGTTGTACAGTTCAGCAATGTAAGGGGAAATTCTGTTTTTTCTTCTCTACGCTCTGCTCTCTATACTTCTGGTCACCAAATGTGTGAAGGTTTTTCCTACACCAAGCGATTCTCAGATGCCAGCTAGGTGTCCTACGATTTAACTCGATTCTGACACTCCCTAGACATAGTGTCAGACCCCACAGTCTGCCCCCATCCCACTTCAGCTGCCAATTCCAAGTCACCTGGGCTAGGTCTAGCCAGCGATTAATTGGGGTTTCCATTGAACCCCCTCCTCAGGTTTAACCATTTGCTAGAATGGCTCACAGAACTCAGGAGAACCGTGTACATGCTCGATGACTGGTTTATTATAAAAGGGTACAACTCAGGAACAGCCAGATGGAGGAGATGCAGAGGGCAAGGTAAGGGGGAAGGAGTGCAGCGTTTATGAGCCCCCTCCAGGTGGGTCACCCTCCCAGCATCTTCATGTGTTCACCAACCTGGAAGTTCTCCGAATCCCTTCCTTTGGGGTTTCTATGGAGGCTTCATTACATAGGCATGATTGATTAAATCACTGGCCTTTTTTTTTTTTTTTAAAGAGTTCATAATATACCTTTATTCTTTAACTTATAAACAACATTTAATTTGTCCTGCAAAAGCTAGTTATAATTGGCAATAGCTTTTCTCAGATACTTCTCTCACGTCCAAAAGAGGGGAAGATTTTAGCCCTTGATTTAAAACAAGCACACAAGGGGGGGGTGGGGGGAGAAGGAGATGACCTTAACTACTAATAACATGCCGCTGTTGGATTGTTATTGTAATTGGATGTATAAAACATCCAAGCTGGCGGTTCTTCCAGATGCCAATGATTGTTCAACCTCCATCCCTCTCACTGCCCCCCACCTCCAGAGGTGAGGAGCGGGGTGGGATTGAAAGTTTCAACCCACTGATCACAAGGTTGGTTCCCCTGCTACCAGTCCCCACCATGGGAGCATTCCAGATGTCACCTCATTAACATAAACTTAGGTGTGGTTGAAAGGGGCTTAACAAATAACAAAAGACACTCCTTTCACTTTATTGCTCTTATCACGTACGAAATTCCAAGGGTCTTAGGAGCTACATGTCAGGAACCCTGGACAAGGACCAAAGTATATATTATTATTATATATCACAATGTCACAAGTAGCAACTAATCAGTATTTAAAATTAAATGTATAGGGGTCTTGGGAGTAGCCTGTTGACAGCTGGTTGGTCAGAAGCCCAGGTGACAACCTGGATTTGCAGTTGGCATCTGAAGTGGGGGCAGACTTGTAGGACTGAGCCCTTAACCCGTGGGCTCTGATGCTATCTCTAGATAGATAGCTGACTATTTAAATTTAAATAAAAATTATTTTTAAATAAGTATACTTAAAAATTCAGTTTCTCAGTCACACAACCACATTTGGATACGAATTGGACAGCACAGATATAAAATATTCCCATCACCATAGAAAGGTCTATTGGACAAGGTTTTTCTACCCCTTTCCATGCCAGAGTCACTTACTATGAATCTAGGTCTGGAATCCAGAGGTGAACTTGAACTCCACATTCACCATTTACCTGGTTATATAAGCTGTAAGGTCTAAGACAAGTCCTTTAAGCTGAACAGAGCTCTGGTTTCATTTTGCGTAAAATGAGACATATCCTGCAACATCTGTGAATTGCTTCACGTTATGCCTGGAGAGCTCACATAAAGGTAGAAAGAAATTGTTAACTTAGAGCTGTTCGCTTGGTTGCTACTGGAAAGTATTTGCAGTTGAGGGTGTTGCCTCTTTGCTTGCTTCATGGGGAATTCAAGCATGTGTGGTGTCTCAGATTCACCTGTGGGTGAATTCTGACCCTGCAACAGCAGGTAACTGTCTTCGTTATTCCTGGGTCTACCATAAGGCATTGCCTTCTGCCAGACTTCTTCCTCAGGTCTGCTCTTCACCGGAGCCAGTTTTTTCAATAAGGCTGTGTAATGTGTAATGGTTAAGACCACGAGCTCCGGCAACAGTTGGCCTGCTCTGCTCTGCCTTGGCCAGTCTAACCTTGTTTTCTCATCAGTAAATGGGGGGATAATGAAAGGACTTTAGGCCATAGAGTTGCTATAGGAGTTACATGGTATAGTACTAGGTTATTAGCCCAGTGCCTAGAACTTAGTGCTCAATAATTTGTTCTTGTTAATAACAGCATGATGATGTTGAGAATTTAGCATAGAAAATATATTGCAGGACATTCTGGTTGAACTATCTGGTGGGAGTACGCAGTCTAGGTACAGATCTTGAGCACTGGAGGAGAGAAGGTGTGACATTAAACGTTTTGAAGTTTACAAGGGGTGAGCTTTCTCATTATACCTACACTTGATCGACTCAGGAGAGCAGGCTTCCGGTGCCTTCGTCATGTCCCCCCTTCTTCTTCACGGAGTCTCCAAGGCAGATAAATGCCTGGGAGCAGCAGGCAGGTAACGTCCATGCGCAGAGCAGACTGTGAATTCGAAGAGACTGTGGAGAATGAAAAGGACTTTATCAAACTGAAGAACGTGTTGTACTCTGTCTAAAGGGTCTCAATCCACTGCTAAGCTTCAGCCAGCATCACCACGCGGGAGTGGAGTATCGGTAAACCTAGATGTTTATGTGAAATCTCCAAGTTTCCACTATTGGCTTAAGTTTTATTTACAGCTTTATACGTGCTAGGTAGCATATGGCCATGGGCAGGAATTAATTGGCCAATGGCCACTATTTTATGATCTTTTCAAAAAAGCAACATTTTCTAATATCTTCCCAAGAATGCTAAGTTGGAGTTGTTCAATTTGGAATTACTGCTTGAAAAGAAGATTCTGTAGTCAGATAACTTTGGGGAACCTTGGTTCCAGGACCAAAAATGTTTAGAAAATACTTCACACTGGATTTGATTCCCCAGACTTACTTGATCTGAGAGCCCTGTTCCCCATGAACTGTATGAACCTTTCATTGTCACCATGCAGTGTGGGTGGCAGTATTCTGGGGAATGGTGGTAAGGGTGGACTGAACTGGTGGACCTCTCTTTAGACTATAGATGTAAATAGAATCTTAATTAACACTGAGGAAGAGATCACCATCATGTTACTAATTAACTCTTTTGTAATGTAAATAGAATGCTTGAATTGGGTCAGATTTTCTGTTTTTAAATAAAAGATCTCATCACCCTAAAGCCTATTACTAGGACATATGTGCTATTTTGATGTGTTTTCTATAGGAATAAAATTGAGAAGAATACTTTCGTTTGGGAAGTAGGCTCTAATGTGCTCCATAACGATTTGTGCAGCCAAATTTCGGGGAGATAATAGTATATGAACCAAGGCTACTAAAGCAATGCTTAGGAGAATCACGTTTGGACATACCATATGTGCTCTCAACTTTCCTACTGCTACTTTATTATAATGGTCTGGTTATTTGGAACAAAGGGATATTTTCACTCTCATCAGTGAAACCTGTGCACTGTCTGTGGGAGGAGGTGAAAAAAATTCCTCTAAAAGGAATTCAATGAGCTTTCTAATTAGGCATTAACTCTTGGACGTGCTCTCAGGAATTCCTTGGGTACCAACCCCAATTTATCTTGCCTGCTATTTCAGATGTGTCTTAAAATAGCATGATTTCCCGCAGTCCTCTTAAAATTGTGGTGTTCTCCACCTAGTAAAATGTTTCTGCATTAGATGTCATTTAATTGCATTTTCATGTGTCTTTATTTTGAGGCTCAAATTCAATTTGGGAACACAGTTAACTAATACACATCTTTCTGGGGATTTCATTTTGGTTTGGATTTGGATTTGGGGGAGGGAAATAGGTTTTTTTTCTTTGATGTTTTTCAAAGGTATTTCTAGATACTAATGTAGAAATCAGAGAAACAAGAGGGCACAGCAGACCCACACACCTGAGCCTGAATATATTTCAAATACTGAGAAAAAGAAAGGTTTGGGCACATGGGGTTGGGGGGAAAGTCTCACCCTCAGCACAGCTGCTTCACTGTGATAAGAAAGCAGAGCTCAATTTATGCTGATCTTGTATCTAACCAAAGTTTACCCTGCAAACTACTGGGGGAAAAAAGGAAGAACTTCCTGTAAAATACAGCTAATGTTGGCCTTCCAAAGGTTGCAAAATGAAAAGCTGTGGGCGTGACGCATACTTGCAGGGGGGACTCCAACAGGATTTCCTGTGTTGGAAAGGAAGCTCTGTGGAAACCTTTAATTCATTCAGGAACGTGGAGACTAGATATGGCTGTTAAGAGCTTGGTTTCGCAGTTACGGAAGCTAATCTAATATAATACAGTCAGCTCAGTACATCCCATTTCTCATTTATAAGAAAATTATGCATGCTATATTCATCCTAAACAATCATGATATCTTGTATGGGAACTTTTTCCTTGAACATTTCATGTATTCTTTTTTGATAATTTTAAAATGTAGTTTTGCCAGATATAATGGACACTTTAGTGGGCTCTTTAGTCTCTGTTTTAATATGAGAAATTTCCTCAAATTAAATTGAAATCATGCTGAGTTTTAAACTCGATGTGTTGCTAACACTTTTAAAAGATGTACATTACATGAATATTACAGAATTGAAGTAGACACCAAAAAACATCATTCAGTCGGAATCATTTGAAATAGTAGAGTATATATCAAGACTCAAAGCAATAGTTACGAGCTGTATATTGATATTATTGTAGTTAATCTTTTTGGGATCTTCATATTTACCATTGTTAGATATCTTTTTTTTTTTAAAGAGGAAAATATATAAGTAAGTTGGAATGCAGGTATACCTTTTGGCAAAAGGAATGCTAAGGAAGCCTCAGCCACTTGACTCTCTTCAGATTGGACTAGTTTAGTTGGAAGAGTCTTTCTATATGTATTTCATTGTTTTCCTCATTGACCATGTCAGTGGTTAAGTTTCACTGTTGTTTTTGCCAACTTATTTAGAACCAGATGTGTATAATGTATAATATGCTATACCTTAAAACTTCCTCAAGAATGAAGTTCGCTTTCTCAAAAATAGGACCAGGTTTGCTACATAATAGAAATATTACAAGTCGTATTTTTATTGGTGTGTACACATGATTTTTATTAATCTCCTTGTTCTATGTGTTCATAGGTGTCTAAATAAGTAACTATGAAGTGTCTCCTTACATAATAAATTTAAGCTAGCTTTGTTCCAGTATATTAGACTTTAGAAAGAACTCATTAATAAATGTGAGGCAGTGAACTCAGTGCCAAGGGGAAGTTAGTGTTAAAGGACTTTCTAGAATCTCAATAGAGTTCTTAACAGGGCAGGTTTATTTTATTTTGAGTATTAGGAAACAGGTTGGGAAAAAAAGATATGTAATAAATCATGGTCTAAAGTGATTTACCATAGGATTCTTGGTTACCTGCAATGGACCATTCTCACTCTTGTTTGGTAAATAATGCTGATGGGAACAACTCTTGTCTGTAGTTATGAACTAAGCAACGCTTCATATCTCCATTTGCCTTTTAAAAAAAAATAAAATAAAATAAATTACAGGGCTTCCCTGGTGGTGCAGTGTTAAGAATCTGCCTGCCAGTGCAGGGGACATGGGTTTGATCCCTGGCCTGGGAAGATCCCACATGCCGCGGAGCAACTAAGCCCGTGTGCCACAACTACTGAGCCTGCACTCTAGAACCCGCGAGCCACAACTACTGAGCCTGTGTGCCACAACTACTGAAGCCCACATGCCTAGAGCCCATGCTCTGCAACAAGAGAGGCCACAACAATGAGAAGCCCGCGCACCACAATGAAAAGCAGCCCCCACCCGCCACAACTAGAGAAAGCCCGCGTGCAGCAGTGAAGACCCAACACAGCCAAAAATAAAAACAAATAAATAAATAAATTACAAAGAATAAGTTGTTATTTAGAATTTTGCACCATCAAGCGTAATAAGAAATTGTGCATAGTAAAAGGACGGTTAAAGGTAACAGGAGTGAGTGGGGAAGGGATAAAACAGATCTGTTTGATGGTGTTTATAGATTGTGAGCTCTCAACCAGATTCATGCATCCTTTTTTGTTGTTGTTAAAGACAGTCCAGGCCTGCTGTTTTGGGCTATTGCTATGAGGCTATTGTTCAGTCACTTACTTGCCAGGCAGTTTTAGAACACTCACTACGTGCCAGATACTATCCTAGGTGCTAAGAATTCCCAGATGAACACAACGAAAGCTTGTCCTGGAGAAATCTCATAGTTGTTCTTCAGAAGCACTATTCCTAACGTGGTTTGTTCTTTCTTCTCCACACTAAGTGATGAGGAACCCTGGGGCAAATAATTCCAGTAGTGGGTACATTCTTAAAGAAAAAATGAGCCATTCATAGTCTGGGCCCCTGTTTAGCTATGTGAATTTATCTTCCCCAGATCTCCACAGTGTCCACTCTTCTTGTTGAGTTACCTGGTCTGGTCTCATCGCAGCACGTGCGGAGCTCACCCTGTCTTTCTGTTTATACGACTCCTTTCCCCTCTTGCCCTCTGTCTATATTGTACATGTGCTTTAAAGCTGAGCCAGATCTTCCTTTGTTCATGCATAACGCTGTTTCTTTCTGGTCGTTGCTGCCCACACTGAGCTTCCATAATCCTGGACTGTCCATAGTTGGCATCTCACAGTTTAGCACTTAATCACATGTTGGTTTGCACAGTGGGGTTTTAGTCACACATCCCCAACTTGATTGTCTGGGTTTTGCTGGGAGCTATTCCTAACCACGCCTTGGATTCCCAGCTACTTTAGGAGAGAGCTGGACTCAAGGTTCTGAGGGGTGGCAAGAGAAAGCCTGAGATTAAAAATTAACTGGATTATCCTCAAGGAATGTAACCCATAGGAGGAATAACCAACTCTAAATTAGAATTTTAAATTAGAATAATTTAAACCCTGGAACTTGCCTGAATTTATTTTAACAGCATTCTTATGCAATAAGTTACCTAACATTGTTCACTAGATTTAGCTCACCAAGCTGCCTTGTTTGACCTTCATGGTATTTGAAAAACTCAGGAAATCTTAGAAAAATTCAGATTTCTACTTTGTCCGAAATAACCTCTCCCACCCTAGTGAACTCTAGGGGAAACTAACTAGCTCGTTTTCATAGTCATGGCAAAGGCAGATGACAACAGTAGCAGCAGCCATGTATTATTGGGTGTTTACTCTGTGCCATGTACAGTTCCAAGGACAGTACGAACTCACGGTGCCTCTAGTAAGTAGGTGCTATTATTATCTCGATTGTACAGATGAGGAAACTGAGGCACAGAGGTTAAGCAACCAGTTCCACAGTCCCACAGCCTGCAGACGGTGGCTGGGAGACCAGGCTGATTACAGATGTATGCTTTACTGCCTCTTCAGAGGGACTGAAGGCACCTGCTCAAAGGTCTACCCTAAAATGATTGCCTTGGTTTGGTTATAAAGGAACAAAGTTGGTTATAATGTGTGAAAGTGGAACAGCAGTTTATTTTTCTGTTTCCCTAGGTTTCATTTAACTTAATTCTAAACTTTGAAACAAAATGACAGCTTCATGAAGAGACCTGCACAAATCTGATTGCTTAAAATTAGCTTGCATGTTTATTATTGTTTTTATTAATGCTTACTCTATTTGTCACATTTGCTTAATTCCAGGGTTTATGGCAATCTCATCCTTCCTAAACCAAACTGATCTTTCTCTAGATTCTGTCCATACCTCTCATTTGGTCACTCCATCACACACTGTATTATTTTAGTCTCAACATCCCAATTAGATTATAAACATTTTAAGGATAGCATAGTCCTTTATTTCTTTTTTTTTTAAATTAATTAATTAATTTATTTTTGGCTGCATTGGGTCTTTGTTGCTGTGCGCAGGCTTTCTCTACTTGTGGCGAGCAGGGGCTACTCTTCCTTGCAGTGCGCGGGCTTCTCATTGCGGTGGCCTCTCTTGTTGCGGAGCACGGGCTCTAGGCACGCGGGCTTCAGTAGTTATGGCTCGCGGGCTCCAGAGCACAGGCTCAGTAGTTGTGGTGCACGGGCTTAGCTGCTCCACAGCATGTGGGATCTTCCCAGACCAGGGCTCGAACCTGTGTCCCCTGCAGTGGCAGGCAGACTCGCAACCACTGCACCACCAGGGAAGCCCCGTCCTTTATTTTTCATATACATATAGTATATGTGTGTAACACAACATTTAGGACAGTACTTTTTACAGAGTGGGTTTTTAATAAGTATTGTGTATATGAGAGGGTATTAAGATGAAAGTATATGTATATAAAGAGTGTGTGTAAACTTTTTATTCTAGAATTTTTCAAGTATGCTTAAAAGTTGAGAAAATAGTGATAAATCCCCATGCACCCATATCCAGCTTCAACAAATCTTAATGTTTTTTAAATTGTGAAATATACACAATAAATATTCTATTATTATATATATGTATAAGAAATAACAAGGAAAAATTGAACCCCATGTTGTAATCACGTGGCTTAAGAAATAAATGTTATTGCCCTTAAAGCCCCTGGAATGCATTTTTTTTCCCTCCCACCAAAGATAACTCCTGTACTGAATTTTATGTTCATCATTTGAGGCTGAAATTGCCACGGTTATTTGTGGATCAGCACCTGTGCTCCCTTCTCTTTTAGTAATACAGCTTCCCATGTTTTAGCTGGACATATGCCTTCTAAAGACTATTTCCCATGTTCTCTTTCAGTTATTTATGTGTCATGTAACTAAGTTCTGACCATTGTGATGTGAACAGAAATGATATGTGTGACTTCTGTGTTGTGTTCCTGGAAGGATTGTGCTCTTTTCTTTCTTCCCTTTTTATTGGTTGGAATGTAGACTTGACGTCAGGAACTGAAGCAGCGTCTTAGAGACCATGAGACAGAATCTGGGTGTTGAGGATAGAAAGCAAAAAGATTGAAGTAGGTTTTGTTCTTCCCAGCCCAGAGCAGGCTGTGCAGGACACTTCCCTGTTCATTTGGCTTTGAATATGCCCTGGTGACTTTCCCTTATATTATGCAGTTTTAAAAAGGATTTTATAAACTAGTCACATGTTCAAAATCCACAAGTAGTAAGGTATAGAGTGAAAAATTTCCCTTTCACTTCTGCCACCCTCCCCTCAAAGCAAATACCACCAGTTTCCTTTTCATCCTTCCAGAGAAATTTATATAGTACTATGTATTTTAAATATAATTCAGTTATAAAAATTTGGAAATAGCTACAGTTCCTAAGCAAGAAGTATCCGAGGACCCCAGCTTTGGGCCATGGTTCTAGGTTTTACCTTAAGTGACAATTCTGATATTGTTAGTGTCTTACTAAAGGATTGCCAAAGAATTCTGAAGCATGCTATGTTCAATTAAAAAACAAAAGGTTATGACCATTTATCAGAGTCTAGGCATAGTAGCTGCATGTGTTCAGATTAAGCTGTCATTCTCTTCAAGTTCCTTAAGAGTTGAGTTGACGATGAGAACTGAGCAAGTAGGAGTTCCAGCACAGTAGTGGGCGGTCCAAGCATCATGGAAAGCACTAGGTCTTTTTTTTTTTTTTAGTAGCCAAGTGCATGTACCAAAGCTCATGTGCTTTACATACTGGGGAGCCTAAAAGTTCTACTCAAAACCTCAAACCCCAGTCTAGCACAGGGAACTATATTCAATATCTTATAATAATCTATAATGGAAAAGAATATATATATATATATATATATAAACTGAATCACTTTGCTGTACACCTGAAACATTGTAAATCAACTATACTCCAATTAAAAAAAAACCCTCAAACCCCAGCTTTGGTTTATACACATCTCTAAACTAGCAAGCTTAAATAAGTCTGCTTCCTAATTCCTAGAACAATGGCGTCAGTACATGGGAAAAGCGGGGAGGGGAAAGGGTGCTTATTTATATATAAGCAGGCCCACAGACAGAAGCAAGAAATAACAGCAGACAGGATGACAACACAGGAAGGACATAAGACACAGCAGTCTGAGGCCATTTAATGGAGGGACAGACACTCCCACATACCTCTGTAAGCCCTTTTGCCGTGTTGGAGCTATACTCAGAGAAGCACAACACTTAGTGTTTATGGAGATGAGCCTGAGTCATCAAATCAAGACGGTGTGTCCAGTGCACTGGGTTTTAAAAAGTTATATTATTGAATCAGACCCATAGAGGAATGATAACTTGCAGCCTTGAAACCATAGAACAGACAACCAGAGGGCTAACAGATGCAACTATGTCAAGATTAATAACTCTACACGCACATGCAGAACAAACCGTAAGACAACAACAGACTGGGGAAACTAGTTCTACTGTTTATATCAGGTAAATGGGGTTAATATTATAACCTAGAGAGGGGTCCAGAGTTTTTACTAGAAGGGGGAGAGTTCATGCAGCTGATAGGTTAAAAAAAGAAAAGAAAAAGTTTGTACAAGGGTGTAGAACTGTAGGTTACTTTTCAAAACATGTATTTTTATGATCTTTTTAATAATAATTGCATATGAGGATAAATGAAAATAGAAAAGGCACAGAACTTTGTACAAGGCATTCTAGAAAGATTGTTGTCAAAATGAGTATAAGACACTTATGGTGTGTGTTGTCTTTGTGTGTACATGCAAAAAGGGTAAGAATATTTAGGTCCCCAGAAAACTTTGCCAAGGATATCTTATACCCTTGGGGCAGTTTTTCTTAATAACTACATAGGGGTCTGTGAGGGCATTCTCAGAAGTCCCTGAATTCTATGGAAATTTTAATCTAGATGCCTTAAAAATCTTCTTTGTGATCCTAAAAAGGCATATTTTGGATTATATGATGACGACCTCCTTTCAGATTCTTACCTCACATTTCTTTTGTTTTTAAACAGCTTTATTCAGATATAATTTACATACCATAAAACTCACTTGCTGTAGGTGTACGTTTTAATGATTTTAGTAAATTTCTAGAGGTATGGAAACATCACCGCAGTCTAGGTTTACAACGTTTCCATTATCCCCAATTATTTCCTCAGGTTTTTGTGCTGTGAATCCCTGTTCCCACCCCTACCCCAAGGCAACCAGTGATGTGCTTTCTGTCACTGTAAATTTGCCTTTTGTAGATATTCATATGATAAATGGTATCAAACAATATTTTCTTCTTGTATTTTGTGTCTGGTTTCTTTCACTTAGCATTATGTTTTTGAGGCTCATCACTTTGTAGCACGTGTCAGTAGTTGATCCCTTTTGCTTGCTGAGTAGTATTTCATTGTATGGAGTCCACAGGTGACTTGTTCATTCACTCCGCTGATGGGCATTGGATTGTTTCCATTCACATTCACTTTTATGTTTACAATGAAATTGGTAACAAATAACCATCATGAAGCTAAAAATCACGATACAGGATTTCTCAGTTTGAGGTTTTTAGATTTTCCAGGACTCTGGTATTAAAAGGGTCCCTCCATTATTCAAATTGGAGAAACACTGTTTAGACATATCAGATTTATGAGCAGTATCCTAGTGATAGGATTTCTCCCCTTTTAAAGTGTTAGACATAACAATACTTATATCTCTCTATACGGTTTGCTTAACTGCATGGTGAACACTATATCACTGAAAAAAATCTCTTGGATCTCTGCCTCCTAAAGTTAGAACTACTGTTTGTTAGAGTAACCTATCAGTAACATTAGGTGGATGCCTAAAGGAATATTTATTCTGTATCAGAAATTCTTCAAGGGAAATTAGTTTATATCCTGCCCTTTGCCTCAGTAAATCTCATGGTCCTGGTAGTTATCCTCTGACCTTCCCTGAATATCAAAAATCTCTTCTGACCTCTTCCCAACAGAAACTGATTTGGGATAACTTAAGAAAGGGGGCCTTTATTGGAATTAATTCTAATAATGGGAGACAGAATTGAATCAGTGTTGAACAACCAGTATCCAGGGTAGCTCTGGGGAGCAAAGTTAAAAGGATTCAAGGACAGTGTCTGGAGTGCTGACATTCTAATATTTCAATTCCAAAGGCCTTCAGTCCCTGTGTGACTATGCTAAAAATCAAATTCCTGGAAGGTTGGACTGCCTGTTTATCCTTGAAGGGGGGAGCATGGGGACAGGCCGCAAGAGACCCACCTTGAGGAAACATCAAGCTCCCACACTTACGTCTCTCCTTTTCTGGGAGCACCTTACCTTTAACATATCTTCTCTGTTTTGGAAAGGTCCTCTACTTAAGCTAGTTTGGTTATCCAGCTACTTCCTGTCCTTTCCCCTTTTTACAGCTTCATTGAGGTTTATTCCAGATTCCAAAAGGGTCACACGGGTGAAGTGATTCAGTGTGCAACCATCAGCACAATCTCAGTTTAGAACATTTTTTTCACACCCCAAAAAGAAACTCCTAACCCATTAGAAGTCGCCCCAATTCCTGTTCTCCTCCCTGCCACACTCTACCTCCACCCCAGCCAATCATTAATCCTTTTTCTGTTTGTATGGATTAGCTTTATTTTGGACATTTCACATAAATAGAATTATACAATATGTGGCCTTTTGTGACTAGCTTCATTCACTCAGCATATGTTTTCAAGGTTCTTCCATGTAGCATGGATCAGTCCTTTATTTCTTTTTGTGACTGAATAATATTCCATTGTATACCAGTTTTGTTTATCCATTCATCTTCAGTTGATGGACATTTGGGATTGTTCTTTTTTCTTTATCTTTTCACTCTTATGAATGATACTGCTATAAATGTTGGTGAACAAGTTTTTGTATGGATATATATTTTCAGTCTTAGGCATATATCTAGGAGTGGAATCGCTGAGATTCCACAATGCTAACTCTATGTTTAGCATTTTGAGGAATTGCCAAATTGTTTTCCAAAGTGGCTGCTCCATTTTATGTTCCCAACAGCAATATACGAGGGTGCTAATTTTCTTCACATCCTCATCAACACTTGTTATTATCTGACTTTTTTACTTTAGCCATCCAAATGAGTATGAAGTGGTACCTTGTGGCTCTGATTTGCATCTCTCTGATGGCTAATGATGTTGAGCATCTTTTCATGTGCTTCATGGCCATTTGTATATCTTCTTTGGATAAATGTCTATTCAAATTCTTTGCCCATTTTAAAATTGAGCTATTCATCTTTACTGTTAAGTTGTAAGCGTTCTTTATATATTCTGGATATAAATCTCTTGTAAGATAATATACCTTGCAAATATTTTCTCCCTTTCTGTGGTCTGTCCTTTCATTTTCTTCTTGGTGTTCTATGAGACATAAAAGTTTTAAATTTTCATGAAGTCCAACTTACCTGTTTTTTTCTTTTGTCACTTGTGGTTCTGGTGCCATATCTGCATTGCCTAACACGGGGTCATAAGTATTTACTTGTATATTTTCTTCTAGGAGTTTTATGGGTTTAGCTCTTACATTTAGGCCTGTGATCCATTTTACGTTAATTTCTGCAGAAAGTGCGAGGTAGAGGTTCATATTCATCCTTTTGCATGTGGATATCCAGTTGCCCAGCACCATTTGTGGATAAGGCTATTTTTTACCCATTAACTTTTTTTTGTCACCCCTGTTGTCACCCCTGGTGAAAATCAATTAGCCATAAATGTATGGGTTTACCTCTGGACTCTCAGGTCTATTCCGTTGATGTATATGTATGTTTTTTTTTTAATTAATTAATTTTTATTTTTGGCCATTTTGGGTCTTCGTTGCTGCACATGGGCTTTCTGTAGCTGTGCGGCAAGCGGGGGCTACTCTTCATTGCGGTGCACGGGCTTCTCATTGTGATGGCTTCTCCTGTTGTGGAGCACCGGCTCTAGGCGCGCGGGCTTCAGTAGTTGTGGCACGTGGGCTCTAGAGCGCAGCCTCAGTAGTTGCGGCGCATGGGCTTAGTTGCTCCGCGGCATGTGGGATCTTCCCGGATCAGGGCTTGAACCCGTGTCCCCTGCATTGGCAGGCGGATTCTTAACCACTGCGCCACCAGGGTAGTCTCTATATGTATATTCTTATGCCAGTAGCACAATGTCTTAATGACTGTAGTTTTGTGGTAAGTTTTGAAGCATGAATCCTCCAACTTTGTTCAAGTTTTTTCTTGTTGATATCCTGGGTTGCTTCCATTTTTATATGACGTTTAGGATTGTCAGTCTTTACCAAAAAAAATCAAACTAGCTCAGACTTTTAGGGGCTGCATTGAATCTATAGATCATTATGGAGACTCTTGCCTTCTTAACAGTATTATGTCTTTGGATCTATGAACATGAGATATTTTCCCACTATTTGGATCTCTTTAATAAGTCAACAGTGTCGTGTAGTTTTCAGTGTACTGTTATACTTGTTTTGCTAAAGCTTTTCCTAAATTTTATTCTTTTTGTTTCATCATATTGTAAATGGGATTGTTAATTTTATTTTCAGATTGTTCGTTGTTAGTATATAGAAATAAAATTGATCCTAGTACATTGATCTTATATCCTGCCATATTGCTGAACTTATTCTACTTCTCTTCTTAACTACATAGCTTTACAATAACAATAATGCTAATCCAATAACATTCATTTATGCATTTATAATATCAAGAAAAATTAATTGAATAGCTGTGAAATTTATGAGGGTAGCCTTGTCCTCCAGGATCTGATCTTTCTCACGGCAGACATGGTCCTCCATTTGCAGCCCACTTTATTTCCTACCACATCACTTGCTCTATCCCCTGACCTTCGTCGTGCCTTTTTACTTTATGCTCCAACAGACATACTCTGTATTCTAACATCTCTTTTAAATTGTGTTTTTCCTTTTCCTGTAACAAATTTCCTCTGTATCCTTCTTTCAAATCTCAGATATTTTTGACTTTCCATGATTGCCCCAGGCAAATATAGACACTCCTTCTATGTTCCTACTGCCTTTTGCACTTGGCTTCAGTATAGAAATTTACTTTTTAAAAAAAAGATTTATTTTTTATTAATTTTAGGCTGCATCGGGTCTTAGTTGAGACAGGCAGGACCTTCGTTGAGGCATGCGGGATCCTTCGTTGCGCCACGCAGGCTTCTCCCTAGTTGTGGCCTGCAGGTTTTCTCTTCTCTAGTTGTGGCACGCAGGCTCCAGGGCGTGTGGGCTCTGTAGTTACGGTGCGCAAGTTCCAGAGCACATGGGCTCTGTAGTTTGCAGCATGCAGGCTCTATAGTTGAGGCATGTGAGCTCAGTAGTTATGGCCTGTGGGCTTAGTTGCCCCGCGGCATGTGGGATCTTAGCTCCCTGACCAGGGATCGAACCCACGTCCCCCACGTGTTGTAAGGCAGATTCTTTACCAGTGGACCACCAGGGAAGTCCCAGAAGTTTACTTTTATATTGGAATAATCTGAGTGTCTCTGCACTCTTGGACATGACCTTTGCAAGGCATCTTTGAACCGATTTGTTCTTCCCATTACTATTTGCTTAGAATTGCTTATAAGAGTGTGTATGAGGGGCTTCCCTGGTGGCGCAGTGGTTGAGAGTCCGCCTGCCGATGCAGGGGATACGAGTTCGGAAGATGCCACATGCTGTGGAGCGGCTGGGCCCGTGAGCCATGGCCGCTGGGCCTGCGCGTCCGGAGCCTGTGCTCTGCAACGGGATAGGCCACAACAGTGAGAGGCCCGCATACCGAAAAAAAAAAAAAAAAAAAGAGTGTGTATGAGAGTTATCCAGAGAAATGGAACACATAGTATGTAGTTCGTATATCTGTAGTACAAAATCTGTAGAGCAGGCCAACAGGCTGGAAACACAGGCAGAAACTGATGCTGCAGTGTTGAGGCAGAATTCCTCCTTCTCTCTGGGAGACCTTAGTTTTTGCACGTAAGGCCTTTCAAGTGATTGAGGCCCAGCTTTATTATGGAGGGTAATCTACTTAAAGACAACTGATTGTAGATGTTAACGACATCTATAAAAGACCTTCAGAGCAACACCTAGATTTGTGTGTGATTAAATTACTAGTTGTCATAAGCCTGTCCAAGTTGACCCACAAAATTAATCATCAGAGTGTACATTTCTGTAGGAAAGGGTTTGTGTCTTCCGTTTTATCTTTTATTTGCTCCAGGGAGTCAAATGCAGTGCTAATAATCAGTAGGTGTTTTATAAATGCTGGATTAGTTGGTTGAATGACATGAACAGTGTTAAGTCCAAAATCCAATTTGAAGAATGGCGAGTTGTAATTTTGTAAGATTATTGCTGCTTAGCAGGTGTTTTGTATTGTAAGATATTAACAGGAAGTTGTTTTCCTCAATCTTTGGCAGCCTAATTATTTTAACTAAGTATGTCTGTGCCTTCTGTTTTGGGTTTTTTGCTACTTCAACATTGCTGATACATTAAACTACCGTTTTATTTTCTTTACTGGACTATCCTTCTGAGTCTGCTTGACGGTTAAATAAGTTCCGCATTCAAGAGTAACACAGTGCAGCACAATTCCTTTCCCACCCTCCTCTGCTCCATGTTTGACTTGCAGGCCCTGAGATGCTGCTGCCCGTATTCCTCTCTCTCTGTAGGTACAATAATACTTGGTATTTTGAAACACACTGAAGTGACGGTACATTGTTGTTAAGAAAAAAAATACATAGAACCTGACAGCAATGTTTTAGTAATAGCTGTAAGACATGGAAGCAAAGCAGAATTCAGAGGTTAAAACGTAATGAAAGCAGATATAGGGTACAGAGGTTGTGGGTTATAGATAGCATAATAATATTTTCTCTTGACCTTTTATAGTCTCTCTGCAAGTGACAGTAAAATTAAATAGTTTTTTGCTTTTAAGAGACAGTGCTTCTACTAAGTTCCTGTAGGTCAGCCTTTTGGCAAGTGGGAGCAGTAAAGAGGTCAGCCCATCCTGGTCTTACAGGGCCTCCTCCACGTTCGAAGAGGTCTTCCATTTGTCCTGACAGCTACAGAGTAAAGATGCAGAACTGTTTGGAGAAGAGAGGAGAAAGGAATAGCAGAAACAATATACTTGACAATAAATGTGAAATATAAGGGGGAAAAAAGCTTAATAACTTTATCTAGGATACTAAAAGCCTGCTGAATGCCTTTGCACAAGTGCCTTTAGCATCCTTAAGGTGACCCCCAGAACACTTTGGCCTCTAGATTCCTTCATGTTTCTACTGATGTGCCCACCAAATCTAAGACAACCTTGGTTCTGTCTCTGGAATTTGTGCCATTACTAGGGGGGGCCTCTGCGCCCATCCATGTAGTGGTGGTGTTTTGTCTAGGCGGCTGTGCCCTAAGCTGATCTTCCTGAAAAGACTCCACTCGATTTGGCTGCTACCAGCTCTACAGCTGCTAAATTAAGATAAACTCTTACATTCCTGACCCAAAATTACTACATCCCCTTGCTAAGCCTCTGCTTGAAGAGGCACCACGATGCTTATTCCGTAGTCTCCAGTTGTCGTCAAACTCTCAGTGAACTCCGGACAGCCATCTCAGACTTTAAAATATTTAAGCATCGACTCGATTGCTTTACATTGCTAAGAGGTGCTAAATGTTTTAAATAAAGCCTGCCTAAACAGTCTTGTCTCATCCCGGTTTTCTCTCACAGAGGAAGTGCCTTTCAATGACCCAAAACTACTGGCTTCTAATTTTAGGGATAACTAAGGTAGGATCAGGACGGAAAATAAGCTCTTCTCTATGGATTTTTCCTTAGTCATTTTACTCTAGAGGCCTATAATTAGCTCTGTTTTCACCACCTGTAATACATGTTTAGCTTCACAGTGATGTTGGGGAAACAGTGGGTGATCTACAGGGTTAGAATTTAGGGAGCCTACTTCATCCTACTTTTGTTTTTTGGTTTTTTGTTTTGTTTTTTTAATTAATTTTTATTGGAGTGTATTTGCTTTACAATGTTGTGTTAGCTTCTACTGCACAGCAAAATGAATCAGCCGTACATATACATCTGTCCCCGCCCTTTTGGGTTTCCCTCCCATTTAGGACACCACAGTGCATTAAGTACAGTTCCCTGTGTTATACAGTATGTTCCCATCAGTTGTCTCTTTTATACATAGTATCAATAGTGTATATGTGTCGTTCCCAATCCTACTTTCGGAAGCTGATATGAGTGACACTGCTGGGGTTGGGAGGAGAAGAGGGATATTATCTACCCTTCCATTTCCATTTCCTTTTATTTTTAATGATATGAATAACTCAGTGACACCCATTGATCACCCACAGTTTGTCAGGCACTCTTATGTGTGCTTTACTTGTATGAACTCATCCAGTCCTTACAGTACAATAACCCTGTGGGGTAGGACTGGCATGCCCCTCTTTCAGTGTTCAGGAAACAGGAAGGGTAAATAAATTGTCCAAGGTCATGGAGCAAGTAAAAGTCAGCCCTGGGCAGAGCCCATCCTCTTTACGGCTTTCTTGTCTGCAAGGAGAGATGGCAAAACAAAAACAAAAACAGAATGAAACAAAAAACCAGTAGGAGGAATATAAACTTTACCCCCCCCATCTGAAAGCACTCTAGGTCTGGCATGGTAGGAACTTTTTTCCAGTATTTTAGATGCTATGACAAGGGTTCATTAGCTGCATACTAGCTCTAAAGAAAGAGGAGGTCATATAAATATAAGGTGGTCTTAAATGAGCTCCAGCCAGAGGTATTACATTCACTGTGGCTGTCGCTGGAGTTATTGTTGGTTTTGTAACAGTATTTTAAATACTGAGGAAGAGAATCAACTGCCTTCTTTTTTCAGTCTTCAGTATGAAATTTTACCAAATGGGGAGAGGGCTGTTACAAAGCTCACATTCAGCTTATAAGACCCTCCTCGACTGGCCTTTCTCTTCCCTCATTACTCAGTTGTATAGACAGTCTTGCTTTTCCTTCCTCTATGTGTTTCTCTTTCTACCTGCAATGCCATTCTTTCTACCCCTCACTGCATTTTACTGGCAAATCCTACTCCATTTTTTAAAGACCCAATTGAAGGGTCACATCCTCTATAAAACTTTTTCTTAGATTAACTCTATCCCTCTCCCCACAAACTGATCACATCACCTCCTCCTATGTGACAGCAACTTACATGCTCTTAGCACCTGTCATACTTCATTGCGGTGCTTGTCTGTGGACTGAAATGTGTTACTGCTCCTCCATGAAACAAGCTTTTATTACTTTTTTTAGCTTTTTTGTTTGTTGTTTTTTTGTTTTACAAAAGTATCAGTCTGTGAAGGATTCAAATTTTTACAAAACTGGTCCTTCACCATGATAGTTTGAGAAGTAGTAGTTGTCATTTTTTTCTTACCTGTCCCCTGTGCTAGAAGGTTCATCTTTGTATGACAGTATTTTGTGTCAACAATAATGTATTTGACACGTAGAACAATGAAACTGCCACTCTCATAAAATGTTTTTTCATACCAGACACTTGTCCTTTTTAAAAGACTGAATTAGGAGGAGATATGGGGGTATATGTATATGTATAGCTGATTCACTTTGTTATAAAGCAAAAACTAACATACCATTGTAAAGCAATTATACTCCAATAAAGATGTTAAATAAAATAAAAAAGACTGAATTATACTGTTTTATGCCCCAATCATTGTACTTATAATATCACATTGTAATTATCTATTTATGGTTCTATCTTTTCCACCAAATCCTCAAAGATAATTAACACCAGGTCTTAATCGCTTCTGCATCCCAAATGCCGACCACAGTACTTAGCATAGGGTAAATGTTCGATAAGCATTGTTGATTGAATGAACAAATGAATTTATTTATTTCTGTTTTCAGTGACCTCACTTGATTCATAAATTCACAGGCTCTGCAGATTCCTGATGATTTAACCCTGTATCTTAAGGAAATGTCTAAAACAGCTTCAGAAGAATTAATTTCTAATGTTTAACCATGTATAAAATCTGCTTCTATAATATTGTTAAAAATCAAAATTTCTGGCCTAAATTTAAGTAGCACTTTTTTTCTTCACGTGAACAAAATGAGCTTTACATTCTTTTATCTATTACTTGTGCTAATAAAAGATGTCTGTATTACATTGCCACTGATTCACATGATTGTAATCTTGCTGTGCAGATCTCCACCTTTGAAGATTTGAATTTTTGTCCTTGTCCCTGAGTTGCAAAGTAAAATCTTACAGGTTTCTGTCTAGAAACCATTCCCTATGGTCCATTTACGGGTGTGTGTGTGTGTGTGTGTGTGTGTGTGTGTCTTCTAGAAGTGTTCCCTTCTCTGCAGATTTACCTAATTAGGGTTTTGGAAACCCCCTGAAGGATCTGTTGTATAATTTACACTGGAAGTCTAGATTTCAACAAGGCAGCTAACCCTGCTTGAAGAATGCTGAGATTGTTTTTGGATGTTGTATTTTAGCTTTTTCCAGTTATCGGGATACTTAGTGCAATACTTAGGTTTTGTTTTAGTTTACTCAGCATTTCAAGTTCTTTTTCCTCTTATATATTTGTAAGAAGCAGCCATCATGAAATCATTTAGGTATTGGAAATGTGAATAATATGTGTGTAATCAAATAAAAGTATATTTACGTTATCTTTAGTCAAAGGGGGAAACAGAAAATTGCATCCACTTTAAAATATCTTGAGATATTCCAAGCCAAGAGCTTGTTAAGTAAATAGCATGAGAAGAATCAGCAGGTTGAATATTTTTATTGGCAGTATTCAGTTTCTTCCAGTGCAGATCAGTAGTTCTGAAAAAGAGGAGGTAGCCAGGGTGGACTGCCATATGATTAATTTATTTTCAGGGAACCAAGAAACATAAAAGTATAAATGGTATTCCTAATGGACTGCCTAATATTATAATCCAAATCAAAGACATTTCCAGAGGAACCAGAAGAATGGGGGTGTTCTGTTTGTATGGAATATTGTACAATCAAAAAAAATTATGAGCAGATTGCATTCATGAAGAAATAAACTATGTGTGAAGGAAAACCAGCAAATAAAGGGGAGATGAGAGAGAATAAAAGCAGCCATCCACATTTTGAAGATTTTTAGCCGGGGACACTGAGTGATCATAGCAACCATCTCCAAGGAGACCTGTGGAAATGAGAAAACGCTGAGGTCACACAGGCGCGCAGAGAAATTCCATGTTGATGAACAACTTCTAGATGTATCTTTCTCTCTTCACCTTCCATGCCTCCAGCTTTTTAAACAGCATCTATCAGAAGGATAAAGGAAAACCAAATGTGATTTGCCCTGCAGAGAAAAGGTAACTCTCAGAACAGAAAGTCTGCTCAAAACATTGTGAGCAGCTTTTCACTAAGCTTCAAAAGCTATTCAGAAACTTGGATATTAATGAAGTGAGAAGTCCCAAGGATTAAATGCAAGCCTTGGTTGTCGGTGGTCGTGATGGTTATTGTTTCATTGAAAAAGATGCAAGTTTCAATTCTAGGGCTGGAATCAAAGCTCCCAGAAAGGGGTCTCTTGTAAGTCCTTCATTACTAATCAGGCAGCTCCCTGCCTGTGCAGTGACTCCTCCCTTCCATCCCACTGGTCCTGCCAGGGCATTGTTTAGGTGGATGGTGAGAAACGCTGTGCTGTTCACCGAGAGCAGTGGTTTCCTTAGTTCACTCAGTCAGTAAACATTTACTGCTTGTCTGCAGCAGCCCAGCTGGCTCTATATCAGACACTGGGAAACCAAATGTCACCTGTGGTCTCAAGATGCTAGAAGTTTAAAGGGGAAATGGGCAAAATAAAATAAAAATGAAAACAGTAATTACATGTCACAGGAAATGTGTACTGAGTGTTATTAGCAGAGAGGGACTAGAGGAAGATGACAGGGAGACATTTGAGTCAGGAAGAAATTCCAAGAGGAAGTTTTGGCTGTGTTGAAAGCCAAGAAGGAAGGTAAGGTACCCAGGATGATGTAAAGGTCATGGAATATAAGATAGGTCTGGGAATTGCGTGCCAGTCTGCAGACTTGATGAGAAGTAAGTATGCTCTCCTTTAGCCCCCTCCTCATTTATTTCTACTTGGTTAATTCTGCAGAAATAGCATTAGGGGTTGGAGAGGGGATACCCTCCCTTGATCAAAACCAGGAGGTCAGGCCACTGGGAGCTGCTGTCTCTTACTACTGGGGACCATTTGGGATTTCTGCTCTGTCTGGGTCTCACCTTGCTCGGCAAGGTCAGGTTATTTTCTGGTCTCACTTATAGGGATTTAGTCAGATTACAAGCTTTATACCTAAGCCATGGAGTAGTTAAGTAGATTAAATGAACAAATATATGTAAAACTCTTCGGATAAATACTGCCTGATCCATAGTAAGCACTGGATAAAGGGTTGTTATTGTTATGAGTCATTATTATTATTAATCTGCGGTTCTCCCAGGCCATTGGAACCCTTGGAGTGTGCTCTAGATCTGTAGCCTGAACAGAGCTGGAGCAGATCTCCCAGAAGGACCTAGAGCTCTCCACAAGGGTATGGTTCCTCCAAGGGAAAGGAAGCCCTGGTCCTTGGTTGTAACCAGATGGAAAACGTGGGAGTTCACTGAAAGGTTCGTCTTTATTGTGTGTGTGCTGTGAGCCAACAGCCCTGTAGAATTTGGTCCTTTGGAGGTAGCGGTGTTGATAGTAATTTTTACATGGGTTTCACAGCAGTGGAAGCCCTGGGTTTACTGCTATAAAATGAGACATCATTTAGGATGTGAAAGCAGATTTTGCTTTCTGTGTTTTGGTTTGGTTTGGTTTTAAAAGGATGTGTTACAGCTGACAGTACAGGAACGGTGCGTTACTATTTGAATATCATCCACTCCAGAATCTGCTCGGGCCCGAAGTGGAAAGCAGTTTCCAATATGCCCGCTTTGTGGAATTCTTGTACATACCAAGTTCCCAAGCTAGTTGTGGAGAATGAGCCAGGTGATGTATCTGAGTTGTTTAGAACAGAGAAAGCCCTCAATCAACAGCAGGTGCTATTTTTCTTCTTCACATCTGGCTGATCTCCTGAGCTGGTGGCCAGGGCAGATGCAAGATTATATCGTGCCATCCTCATTGGAGGTTTGGTGGTTACAAGGTTTCCCTAGCACATCTCTTTAGTTTGACCAAACACAGAAATAAATAGAGGATTCCAGATTGGTCCACGGTTTAAAATTGAGTGTGGAGGAAATTGGTCATAGAAGAACTGCCTAAAGAATTCACATTGCTTGCAGCCACCAAGATGGACATCTTTTATGGGGAAATTACGTTGTGACTGCATGATAATAATAATTTTCTGCTGGACAAAGTGCTAAATTTTTGCTTTAGTCGTCAGAACCACTCCCATTACAGGTTTTATAGGTAAGGATACTGAGACCCAACGAAGGTCAGTAACTCACTCAAGGTCACTCAGCTAAGATTGACTAGAGCCTGGATTTTAGCCCAGAGGTGTCTGACTGCAGGGTACACACACTAAATGTTTTATGCCCTATTGCTCTGCTAGTGCCATCTCGGCCATCCCTTCATCCTTTTATCCATGTATTTCTTAAATATTTATAGTGTATGCCAGGTACTCTTCTAGGCCTTGGTGATTTTGTGATGGACAAGAAGTCCAAGACTCCACAGTCATGGAGCTTACATTCTAGTGGGAGAGACTTAAACAAGAAAATGAATGTGCGTGGTATGTATGTATATACACATGTATACCTTTGGGAGCGATGTGTGCTATGAAGGAAAATAAAATCCAGAGAAGAGGTGCAGTAGCCATTTTACATAGGGAAAACAAACTAAAAAGTTACCTAAAATAGTAACTTTTCCCCTCATTTTGGTTCAGCCATTACTTTGTATTTTAATTTATATTGCCTAACATTTAATATATACATGCTAACATGTTTGTAAGTTATGAAGCATAGCAGTGTAACACCTGTGACCCAACCGCCTAATCTAAGAAGTAAGCGTTACCAGTTCTGTTTCATCTTCCTGTGCTCTGTCCTAACCCGTCTACCTGCCGTCTTTTGAAGTGACTACTTCTTAAATTTTTTGTTAATTTCTCTCTTGCCTTTAAAAAAAAATAATGCTTATCACTTATGGTTAAATGCATTAGTACCATATTGTTTGATTTTGCTTGTTCCTTTTCCCTGATAAAAATAGCATCATTGTCCCACACTGTTGCATGTAGCTGCAGTTGATTCATTTTAACAGCTGAGTTACGGTTGGTGGGTTAATGTGCAAAGCCAACTGATTCATTGCCCTGTGGATGGATATTCGGGTTGTTTCCAGCCTTTTTCTCTTTGAACAGTCCTGCTAAACATTCTTGTGTGTGCCTCTTAATGCACATGTATGGGAGTTTCTCCATGACATTCCTGGGACTGGAATCGCTGGGTCAACGTTCAACTTCACATGATAAAATCAAATTGTTTTCCAAAGGGGTGGTGCCAATTTACCTTCCCACCCAGAAGTGATTAAGAGTTGATCCACTTGGGGGTTTCCCTGGTGGCGCAGCGGTTGGGAGTCCGCCTGCCGATGCGGGGGACGCGAGTTCGTGCCCCGGTCCGGGAGGATCCCACATGCCGCGGAGCCTGCGCATCCGGAGCCTGTGCTCCGCAACGGGAGAGGCCACAACAGTGAGAGGCCCGCGTACCACAAAAAAAAAAAAAAAAAAAAAAGAAAAGAGTTGATCCACTTGTTTTTATGAGACATCTTAATTTTTTGGCAGTCTGTTGGGTATAAGATAATGTTCCATTGTGGTCTTCATTGGTATTTCCTTAGTAAGTAATGAGATTGAGCCTCTGAGAGGATAATTTTTGAACAGAAACCTGAAGGAAGTGAAGGAACAACCAATGCAAAACTGTGATGGAACATTCCAAGGCAACGTTTCAGAGGCAGAGACTTTCTTGAAGTGTCCGAGGAGCAGCAAGAGAGAGGTTTTGATGAGAGAGAAGGGAGCCAGAAGAGATGAGGTCTGGAAGGAAGGCAGGGGAATGACTCCTAGGGCCTGGAAACACACAGGTAAGCACAGTACTTTAGACTTTATCCTAAGTGTTACGGGAAGACATGGGAGGGGACAAACATGATTTGATTGATGCTTTTAAAAGATCCCCTTGGCTTCTGTGTGGATAGACTCTAGGGGGTGATGAGGACAGAGGCATGCAGAAGTTAAGAGATGGCCCTTTGACCAGGGTGTTGGTGGAGAAGATGGTGAGAAGTTGGATTTAGGACATATTTTGAAGTTAAGGCTGGGTGAGGCTTGTTGATGGCTGGATGGAGGTGTGAGGAAGAGAGTTATTAAGGATGATACCTTGATCTGAGAGTGAATAACAGAGAATGTAGGTCCATTAACTGGAATGGGAAAGACACTGTGGAGAGAAGCAGCACATGGGGTGGGCTGGGGTGAAAATACAAAGATTTTTCATATGGAGAATAAATATTTATTACATAGGTAGCTATCTACTTGATGTGTCATCTGTTGATGTCTCAGAAGTGTCTCCAATAAAACATGGATGCTGTGTCATCCCACTCTTGGACCTCTCCCCTGTGAGTGGTAGATTATCTACCTGGTTGGACAAGCCAGAAATGGGGAGTCACCTTTGATACCTCCCTCTGGCTTTTCACCATTATCACTCCATCTCCACAGCCTGCCAGCTTTACCTCCGAAATGTCTCTGGAATCTGTGCCGTTCTCTCCACCTCTGCCACAGCCACCCCAGTCCTGGCTACCATCGGTTTTCACCTGGAGTGCTGCCATAGCCTCCTCAGTGCATTGGTTCTGGTCCCCCTCCAATCCACCGTCCACTCTGCAACCAGCTTACTTTGAACCCCCAAGCTCAAAACCCTTCAAAGTCTTCTTTTTAAACGATTATTGCTTTTAGGATAAATCTATAATATGACCAAAGGGCGTGGATGAGCAGGGCCCTGCTCAGGCCCCTCTCTAGTCCCACCTCTAGCTGTCTTACTCCACCCCACGCCCCCAGCCCCATGGGTATTTTTTAGTTCCTTGAAGGCCCCTGTTCCTTTCCCTTTCTGGGCCTTTGCACAGGCTGTTCCTGGAATACTGCCTCTCACCCCCCGTAATGTCATCCTTCAGATTTTACCTCAAATGATACTTCTTTAAGGAAGCCATATGTACTACCCCTCCACCCCAGCACGCACACACACACACACACACACATACACACACACACACACACACACACACACACCTGCTCTGCTACAACAAGCTTAGGTTTCCTTGTTTCATGTTCTTAAAGAATATAATTTCTTGCTTTGCCTTCATAGCAGTTATACAGTATATATTTATATATTTGCATAGCTATTGATATCTTTCTCTTTCCCTGGAAGGTGAACTCTACGAGGCCCATAAGACTCTGTCTTGTATTCCATTGTATCTTGAGGGCCTGGCCCAGTGCCTGGTGCATAGAAAGCATTTAATGAACATTTACTGAGTGAATCAGTGAAGGAAGGAGGAAGCCATGCTCAATATCTGAATTGGCTTTTGTAGGCCTTTCTAAGAGAAATACATTTTCAGCTATGATAGACTCTTTCTTACTTGCTTGGGAATATCCTAGTTCTGTTTTAGACTTCCTAGCAGTCTCAACTTTTCATTCACTGTGTACTGTACATGAAGTAAAGAATTGATTATTTCTAATCTAAGAAACTTGATTTCTTTTTAAAATTTTTTTTTGAAGTATAGTTGAATTACACTGTTGTGTTAATTACTGCTGTGCAGCAGAGTGACTCAGTTATACATATATATGCATTCTTTTTCATATTCTTTTCCATTATGATTTATCACAGGATATTGAATATAGTTCCCTGTGCTCTACAGTAGGCCCTTGTTGTTTATCCACTAAGAAATTTGATTTCTAATCTTATTTATTTATTTTAATTTTTGAGAAATGAGGTGTGCTACTCTTTTTTAAAATATTTATTTATTTATTTAGGCTGTGCCGGGTCTTAGTTGCGGCACGCGGGATCTTCGTTGCAGCACGTGAGATCTTCTTTTTAGTTGTGGCATGCGGACTTCTTAGTTGCAGCATGTGGACTCAGTTGCGGCATGCATGCGAGATATAGTTCCCTGACCAGGGATTGAACTCGGGCCCCCCTGCATTGGGAGCACGAAGTCTTACCCACTGGACCACCAGGGAAGTCCCTAATCTAATTTAGAGTAAGGAATTTGTGGATGAATTTTAACTCAGCTGAGAATATTTTGTTCGTCATTCCTGAGCAAATGCCTGGGTATAATGGAGGATAGTAGTAAACAGTATTTCAGTAACATTTACAGGTTACAGAGTATTTTTGCATTAAAGATATCTGGAAGTGAATGAAGTTTCTCTTTGTATAGCATGTTACTTCACCAGGAAAATCTTTCAGATACTTTCCATTATCTACACAAAGTCTTAATTCTTTACCCGGGTAAACTAGGCCTCCAGGATCCTATCCTAACCTACTTTTCCAGGATCAGCTATCACCACTTCTCAAGTTATCCATCACCTTCCAGCAACACCGGACTGTTAGCAGTTGCCCCAGGTTACCTCAGGTGCTACTCCTCTGTGCTCCCGTAATACTCTGGGCATGCGTTGCGCGGTGGGCTCTGTTTGCTTGTCTCTCCAGTGGGCTGCAAGCTCTCAGAGGGAAGAAATACCATCATTTCTTTTTTATACTCAGCCCCAGTAGTACAGAACTTGGTAGGGACTCAGTCAATGCTTGATGAATTTGCTTGTAGTCAACAGCCATAGGAGTAGATCTGTTTGATGACTAAAAGGGGGCGTGCACCCTAAGACTAGCCACTTGATCAATACTTCACTGAAGACTTACTTGATCATCAAGAACTTCCTCTGTCTGTGTCTACTCCTCTCATTGACGTCATTGAGGTTAACCTTTGGCCTGGGCTGTGGGACTAAATAGACTTCAGTGAGTTGCTGTTTAGAAAGCTGATCAACTAGGGTAACCCACAGGGTAACTGGGTAATGGTAGAACATTTTATGGCATCTGCTCTAGGACATCTGCCTGCATTGCGTTTCCCACTACCCTTCTTGAAGACTCACCTACTTAAGTCTGAAATCATACACTGAGCAATCCATAAACTGAAATGCTAATTTTATCACTCAGAGGTAAACGCTTAATATTTTCTAATACCCTATCAGCCTTTCATCTGTGCCTATATGTATCATTTTCCTAAAATGGGATCAAACTGTGCCATTTTTTGGTAACATACTTTTCTCTCTTTATATATAATATAGATAAATAGGTAGGTAGATAGAGATATATTTATACATATAGATCTTATTCATGTTACTATTATTCTTACATGTTCACAACATCATTTTATAAACGCTTCTAAATATTTTGTTCATACTTTTGTATTTTGTCAGTAATTTTGTACTTTTTTATGTAAGGGATGATTAGGGTAAGAAAATAGTTCTCTCTTAATATTTTTATCCAGTCATAGCAAAGAAATTTCACATGATTTTATATGAAGGAAAGAAAATGTGAGATTATAGCTTCTTGGGTACATAATTAAGATGGTATTTAATAGTTAGCCTCATTCTGTCTCTCTAATCAAAATTATCTACCTCCGAATACTGATTTTTAAAATTCCTTCATTGCACAATATAATCAAGATAATTTCCTCCCTTGTTAGACTGAGTAAGACTTTGATAATAGTCTCCTTTGAGTTTCTTAGTTTTATACAAGAAGTATACAAGATGGCTGTCAAAATTTTGTTCCTTTCAGGAGGAAGTCACTTAAGAAAAGGCTACAGTCTATATACCATTGACTTTTTTTTTTAATTTATTTATTTTATTTATGTATTTTTGGTTGCGTTGGGTCCTCGTTGCTGCACGCAGGCTTTCTCTACAGGGTCTACTCTTCTTTGAGGTGCACGGGCTTCTCTTCTCGTTGTGGTGGCTTCTCTTGTTGTGGAGCATGGGCTCTAGGCGTGCAGGCTTCAGTCGATGTAGCACATGGGCTCAGCAGTTGTGGCTCCTGGGCTCTAGAGTGCAGGCTCAGTAGTTGTGGTGCACGGGCTTAGTTGCTCCGCGGCATGTGGGATCTTCCCAGACCAGGGCTCGAACCCGTGTCCCCTGCATTGACAGGCAGATTCTTAACCACTGCGCCACCAGGGAAGCCCCTTTACCACTGACTCTTAAGGCACTGAACTAATGGTTAACTTGAATACTCAAACATTTATACAATTTTGATATGTTGCAAAAAAAAAAAAAAGTGTGAGCTCTATAAAAGTATGAGCTCCTTTGTCCTGAGATTTTCGTTGCCATGTTAATGTTAATTCTGAGGATCTTCAGTTTATTAGATTGTTCCGATTCAGCCTCAGAGAAAGTGGGTGCCATCTTTCTTTTGGTCTGTGTTATAGATGAGTTGGGCATCTATAAGACATTGCCCACCCCAACCTTATGCTGCATTTGATCAAGGGTTAAGCAGATCACAAATAGATTCTATATAACTTTTCATGATTATACTGTATTCCCTGATTCCATACTTCAGTAGATCCTCTAATTTAGGTGTAACATGAACAGTTTTTTTGGAGAAGCAATATCTGATTTATTGTATGATTTTCAAAAGGAATATTTGCCATCATTCTGATAACCACAGATTACAGGACTGAGCAAATTCCTATCTTAAGGACCTTTACTTCTTAAATGACTAGGGGTTTCCTTGTCTTTATTCTTTTGGATGGTGCCACCTCTTATTGAGGATCGAGGAGGGAGCAATTTGGTGAAATCCCAGAGGGATCGTCCTCTTGAGGGTCATTTGGTTGCCTTGTGGTTTGGTCCTTGAGAACCAGCTTATAAAATGTACAGATGTCTTTAAGAGACCTCTCACGTTTAGGCACTGCCTTTCCAGTATAGTACTGGGATGATAAACATGTGCTAAATGAATGATTGAAGTAAGGAATGAATTATTTAAAAACTTTTGTTTAAAAAAATGAGTTAAGAACCTAAGCCAAGCCATGCCATATGGTTGAAGGCTATTTATATAGCTCTTAAGTAGTATCATTTTGACATGGTACAGGAGAGGTGACTGTCACCGTGCTTGATGTTATCCTATGTGTCCATAATGCTTACAAGAACAGATGATTTAAAGTAGGTGTAATTTTTTGCCTGGGTCTTGATTAGCAGCAGAAGCCCTTATAGGATAAGTGGCCCACCTTCTCTAGCCTAGAATCAAAGATAGACTGCTTTAGATGCATATCTTACCAGCATTCATATTCAAGGTGAATCTATTGTTGGCATCATTCTTTCTTTATTATGAACTATTAGCTTCCAGTGTCAATGACTCAGTCTCTCACCAAGGCAGTTGAATGCTAGGCCTTTACGTTTTTATTTCATGGTCACTTGGAAAAATAAGTGAGATGTATAGCATCTTAATTTTGATGAGTGTTAAGTTAAATTAGAGGAAGAAAAATTGCGAATATTTGCATACGTTAAAAAGCTTCATTATTAAAATTATGTCAATTAGGATATCCCTGCAGTGCGGAAATTAAAATATATAAGTGACATCATTATGTCACTCTCAGCGTCCTAGAATCCAAATTTTCTAGGAGGTGTTACAGCAAAGAAAAACCGAGCAAAGTGCTATCATTTACTGAGCATTTATGTTACTGAATTTTCAGTCACCAGCATGTTAGTATCCAAAGCAGAAAAATCCCAGCAAGGAAGAAAAGAGAATGGAGGAAAGTTAAGGGGGAAGGAAAGGAGTAAAAATAATTTTTGTATGAAGCACTGGATGCACTAGTAAGATGGCCCCTTGTGGCAAGTGAAAAATCAATTTGAACCGAAGAGGACCACAGCTTGGCCTAAGTTTCAAGGGGATTTCTCTTTCTCTCCTCTAAATCCAATTTTATTTCATGTTCTAAAAATTATTGGATAATGTATATTTACAGTCCTTTGTTATTGTACCAGTGGTTTAAGGACTATAATTCTCTCTTCTTCACACCATCAATTATGTAGACTTTTTTGATATTCAAAAATCCTTCTAATTTAATCTCCTAACAGCAAGCTAATGTGGATTTTTTTTTTTTTTTTTTTGGCTGTGTTGGGTCTTCGTTTCTGTGCGAGGGCTTTCTCTAGTTGCGGCGAGCGGGGCCACTCTTCATTGCGGTGCGCGGGCCTCTCACTGTCACGGCCTCTCTTGTTGCGGAGCACAGGCTCCAGACGTGCAGGCTCAGTAGTTGTGGCGCACGGGCTTAGTTGCTCCGCGGCATGTGGGATCTTCCCAGACCAGGGCTCTAACCCGTGTCGCCTGCATTGGCAGGCAGATTCTCAACCACTGTGCCACCAGGGAAGCCCGGATTTTTTTTGATAAAAAAAATAATAATAGCTAAGTGTTGCTGAGCTGGTGCCGGGTGTTGGGCACTGTGCCATTCGATGTCATTCAGCCTTCATACCATCTTTGGGAGGGGGATGTGAATAGAGTTGTCATCCCAGTTTTACACACGAGGACAGTGAGGCTCAGATAGAGGTTAAGTTCTTTGGTCAAGGTCACCCAGGTTGCAGGTGGTCCAGCTGGGATTTGGACCACTTTGTCTACCTCCTGAGACTGAGCTCTGCCTTCTTTGTGGGTAAGGCTTATGTCTCTCTTTATTTACAGAGTCTAACATCCTCACGGTTTTCATATAATTTAAATAAAGAGTTGTCAGTATCGAAATTATTCCATTTGTCCTACTGCATATTAATGAGCCCAAACCTCTCATCTAAAACTTTATGCTATTTCCCAAGCATCTCTACCTGGATATTTTTTCCAGTACCTCAAACTCCTCATCTCAACACCCTACTCTCCCTGCCCCAAATATATAGTAATGAGGGATCTATGATGAAATATATACATATTTCATTTTTATATCTGTTACTGTCTTCTTCAGAAATTCTTGAATTGAATGGATTCTGCTCTTAAAGCTCAGGGGACTTTGGATGGTCATGCATTCCTATTCTAGAGTTCTAGAACTTGGCATTTGTAAGCCGCTGCACACCCCTACTATACTGCAGGGTCCATGAGAGCAGACGCTGTGTCTGGCAGATTACCACTGTACCCTGATGCTGAGTGCGGTCCCTGGATGGCCCAGATTAGGTACTTGGTAAATATTTGTTGACAGACGGATTGTTACGCTTATACTGTTGCCAACCAGCAGGCGGCCAGCCAGTGCGTAGAGATAGCATCCTCGTGTTTTCGTGGGAAACTGTAGATTCCCTCATGTCTGACCCCACTATATCCTAACTCAGCCAGAGTGACCCAGTCCTCTCGGCAGAATTTTCATTTATGCCCTTCACACTTCTCATTTGTTCTTTAGTTTACATTCTATCCTGAGTCCAGAATGAGAGCCTTTCTGCTCTCTGCATCCATTTCTACAGGTCTAAAACCTTACTGTCTAGCAAGACCTGTATAAAATATTATCTCCTCCATGGACTCAGACCCAGTGTTTTCAGACAGAGGTAATTGCTCTTAACTGTGTCTCCCAGACACTGGAATGTTGGGAACACCGTAATGTGCCTTGTATTTCTTAGAGAACTGGGGGACCCTTGATCAGCTGGGTTTAACATGGCCAATCAGTTTACTGATTTCCTTACTGTTTCTTTATTACTGGACTGCTCAGAGCCAGTAGGCATTTAATATTCTGGGATTCATTGTGAATCTTTCAGTGAGGAGTGTGCTGTATTTACAGTGGGCTTTTCCCCCTTTTGTCTCCCTTGATGTCTAACAGAACCGCTGTTTTCAAGTGCCCACCTGTAAACATGCTGCTACAGGACAAATACCTGTGGTGGTGTTTAGGTTCTATTTTTTTTTTTTTGGTCAAATAGTGAATCACTGTCAAATTCCAAACTTCCCCTTCTCCTGGATGACTGCACTATGGAAATTGCAGCATGTTCATCCTGAAAGGCACTGTAGGGACTTCCCTGGTGGTTCAGGGGTTAAGAATCTGCCTGCCAGTGCAGGGGACATAGGTTCAAGCCCTGATCCGGGAAGATCCCACATGCCGCAGAGCAACTAAGACCATGTGCCACAACTACTGAGCCTGTGCTCTAGAGCTCACGAGCCACAGCTACTGAAGCCTGTGCGCCTAGAACCCGTGCTCCACAACGAGAGAAGCCACCGCAATGAGAAGCCCGTGCACCGCAACAAAGAGTAGCCCCCGCTTGCCGCAACTAGAGAAAGCCCACGCGCAGCAATGAAGACCCAATGCAGCCAAAATTAAATAAATTTATTAAATACATAAATAATAAAAATGTAGACCTTTAAAAAAAAGGGCACTCTAGGGTACACATTGCTAATAGGAGTGTAAAATGGTACAACCACTTTGGAAAATAGTTTAACAGTTTCTTATAAAGTTAAATGTATATCTACCATATGATTCAGCAATTTCATTCCTATGCATTTAACCACGAGAAAACATAGATCCTCAGAAAGGCTTGATCAAGAATACTCATAGCTGCCTTACTCATAATAGCCAAGAAATGGAAACAGTGAATATAAAAAGTTCATGAACCAGGTGACTGGATAAACAAATTTTGTATTCATACTACCTTGACCTGAGACAGACAAAGAACTACGCAGACACGCAACAACATGGATGAATCTCAGAACCATGAAAGTGTTTGAAATCTTGTTTTGGGTGGTAGTTACATGGGTGTATACAGTTGTCAAAACTCATTGAACTGAATGCCTCAGGTTTTATTGTAGGTAAGTTATCTCTGGGAGAATCAGGCCAGCACAGCAGTTAAAGAGCCTGGGGTTGGGAGCCATATGGCACAGATGCGAATCCTGGTTCTACCGTTCCTTGTCTCTGGGACCTTTGGTGAATCGCCGAAATAGCTGCTTCAGCTTCCTCATCTGTCCAATGTGACTGAAATCAGTGTCTACCTTATAAAGTTGTAACAGAATCACATGAGTTAGATTGTTTGTCAGTGCTCTTTAAGTTTTTGCTAAATGACATTTAAAAAACACTCCGACCTTCCTGACAATACCCCTAATCATCTGATCCCTAGTTGCCCATGAGAATCACTTGGGAAGGTTTCTAAAAATAAAAATACCTGGGCTCCATTCCCAGGGATTCTGCTATAATTGGTCTAGGCTGGGGTCTGGGCCTTGTAGGGTTTCTTCCTTTTTCCCTTCCTCCCTGCACCTCCCCTCCTTAGGTGATTCTAATATATAGCTAAGTGAAAACCATAGCAATCCATTAGTTTTTTAAAAAAAGCTATATCTTGATGAGGGATGCTATATGTTATAATAATATTACCTATTTCCAACAATTATGGCACTGTGTAACAGGTGGACTTATTTGCTTCATTTCCAATAGCATTGGAAGCCTTTCCAGAGAAAACTCAAAAGACCAATTTAATAACGAACTTCCATAAGAATTATTGATCACTTCATTATATTGCCATGGAGAAATAACAGAAAATCCTAACATTCAAGGGGGAGCCCTGAAATCCCCCCTCTTTTTACTTAAATCATTTTTTTTTCTTTCTCAGAATGAAATATGAAATATATAAAGTGCTTGAGGGGAAAAATCACTCCTCAAAGTTGAGATAAGACATAGGCACTTTAAAACACCCAAAATGCAAATTGTGAGGCCCTTGCCCTTTCTGTTCAGAGCTCTATAAATGTTAGGTGTCACTTTTCTCTCTTTGTAGTTGTGAATGCAGGCAGGGCTGGAAGGACAAGAGTCTCTGATTAATATGAGGCGATAGGTTACATCAACTTTTTAGTGTCTCCGAAGAAAGAAATCAAAGTACCTTACTTTTGTTGGGAGTGACTGAGCGAATTGTTTGGGATTGCATTAATGGAAAAGATGATTTATAGTCATTGAGATAAGAAGGAAAAAATTCAAGAAGTGTCAAGAGTATATCGCCAGTGAAAAAGCCACATATGGCACTAGACTAATAGGCAAGCATTTTCAGGTATTACTGCAATGCTATTTTTACCTTTGAAGATGAATCTAGCCAGCTGAGTTTTTGCATAAATGTCTGATTTGTTCTCTTTATGAATGTTTGCTCTTTGTTTATACTTGCATGCTTCTTACTGATAATCAGTTGCTTATGGACTGGTTTATGATTCTCAATCCCACTGCATTTGTACAGCCAGTGTATTTCCACCCTCCCCCACCTTTTGTTTGTAAGTGAGAAAGAACCCCCAGTCATGTAGAGGAAGTCTCTTGTAATTACTGCAGTGTGTTTCTTCACGAATGACGAGGTAATGTTGGTAGCTTTATTTTTGTAGTTTTTGTCAGATGATTTACATTTGCACTGTGTCTGGGTAGACTCAACCATCCATCAGTAATGGGCAAGAGGGGATAGAGGACAATAGAGTAATACACTCGAAATGAGCCTAGTGGTTCTTCTCTGCTTTTCTTGTCTCATAACCACTCTGGGCCTCGGTTACTACATCTTTAAAATGGCTTTCCTTTTTTTTTTTCTTTTCTTTTCTTTCTTTTATTTATTTATTTTATTTTATTTATTTTTGGCTGCCTTGGGTCTTCGTTGCTGAGCATGGGGTTTCTCTAGTTGCGGCGAGCGGGGCTGCTCTTCGTTGTGGTGCATGGGCTTCTCATTGTGGTGTCTTCTCTTGTTGCAGAGCATGGGCTGTGGGCGCGCAGGCTCAGTAGTTGTGGCTCGCGGGCTCTAGAGTGCAGGCTCAGTAGTTGTGGTATAGAGGCTTTGTTGCTCCGTGGCATGTGGGATCTCAAACCCGTGTCCCCTGCATTGGCAGGCAGCTTCTTAACCACTGCGCCACCAGGGAAGCCCTGGCTTTCCTTTTGAGCAAAAGAAGGTCATAGCCAAAGTACCATTGATCAGTTGGTGAAACCAGTTGCTTTCATTTTCTTTTTTTCTCCTGCAATTAACTGTTGACTCTTCTGTTCGATTGCATTTCCATTCTGCAGTTAAAAGATAAAATTTTTTCTGTCTTCTCTCCTTCCTTTAACAAATACTTATTGAATGGTCACTAATGCATATGGACGAAGTGCTGTGTTAATGCTGTGAACAAGACATGTCAATTGAGAGGCTTCTACTTGGCTCGCCAGAATTGTTCACTTATTTATTCAGCAGATATTATTGAGCCTTCAATAGACAAGGCATGATGCCAGGCACTGTGGGTCTTATCAAGATGATTAAGGCCAGAATGCTCTGAGTGTTCAGAAAAAATGAAGAGCATGCTATATTGGAGAGGGCTCAAGATCAAAGAATAGTTTACAGAGTAGAAGGCATTTAAATTGTGCCTTAAATAGGGTGGATGAGATTTTTAACAGGTGCACGTGGAGAGTACATTCTAGGAAGAAGAAATAGCATAAGCAAATGAATGAGGGCTGGAAAACAGGGCCCTGATCAGGAGGTATAGCTTGACTGGGGGTTAGAGTATACATTGTATAGAACACACACACACACACACACACACACACACACACACACAATGTAGCGTGAAGTCTGAAAATAAGATAAGGCCAGGCTATTGAATGCCTTGAATGTTGTCAGTCCAAAGACTTTGGGTAAATATCTGCCTGTCCATGTGAGATTTAAGTGAAGGCACAGGGACATGTACTAGCAAATGTTAAGAAGTTCTGAGTTTGAAAAGAGTTGACGATGTCAAATCAGACACATACTCTATTCTAACCATATATAGTTGTGAGATTTGTCTTTAGCTCCTTTAAACTTTTTCTAGATTTGTAAAAAGCCCATGCAAAGAATAAAGTAACGCAGATATGAATATTTTCATATTCGTATCTTACGCAAATTGAAATTTCAAGGTTTTGCTGATACGTACGGTGGTCATACCAAGAAATATTTATCATGAACTCTTTTAATAAAAAATAAACAAATATGTAAAATTCTTTTAATGAATCTTTTGCATTGTGTTCCAGAGTCCTTGAAATATACTCCTAGGGACCCAGTGCCCTGAATGTTTGTAGTGTAGTAGGCAGCAGAAGACCCAAGCAACTTGATTTTACCGTTGGTGTTTAAGATTTCACTTATACTGTGATCTCTTGGGTATGCAAGGGAAAAGAGCCTGCGTTCCTGGCCCCTGTTCACTTCCCTTCATCCTTTTGCATTTTTTCCTCCATTCTGACATGAGCCTGGTAGAAGTGGATAATCACCTAGCAGCCAACTATGTTTCTATGTTAGTGCTAGGAAGAATCATGCTTACTTGTAGACAATAGTTTTGCTTTTTTTGGGAGACCATATTTTGGAAGAGGGATTCATTCATTGGCACCCAAGAAATGCAAGAGTAGAGGGATGATACAGGTACTGACACGTACCTACATTATAAGTGTTAGAGAGGGGAAAGGGGTGGGGAGAAGGAAACCATTTTCCATTCAGCAAATTGGAGACATATCCACATCTGATCCACATCAGATACCTAACTGGGATCAAAAGCATGCAGAAACAAAAAGCTAGTTAACTAGTACTGAGAATATCCTATCTAGTCAGTGCTATTGAGAACCGATAGAAAAAAAGACAACATTCTGCTACACTTTTGGTCTATATATAAAGGACTCTGAAAAGAGCCATCTTTTTCTTCCATGCCTTGTTAAAAAGGATGCACAAGTACACTAAAAGTAAACCAGTTAGAACAAAAAGCTTGAGTAGTTAGAGCTTGAATCTAATGTGGGAAAACTCATGGAGCTTATAAAACTTTGGTAACCAGGTTTGATGAGGCAGTCTTGCCATTTTAAGTGAACCAGTGGTAATTCATGGAAGTTCTTAGTGTTACCTAGGATAAAATGGAAATCAGTGGTGTTACAGCAATGTTGACACAAAGGACAAGCCACGTACTGTAAATATAAGTAATTCTGGCATATGTGGGAAGGCACCCAAGGAACAAACCATCACTGTCACTTTTTTTTGGCTGTGTTGCTGCGCACAGGCTTTCTCTAGTTGAGCCGAGCGGGGGCCACCCTTCGTTGCGGTGCACAGGCTTCTCATTGCAGTGACTTCTCTTGTTGTAGAGCACCGGCTCTAGGTGTGCAGGCTTCAGCAGTTGTGGCACGTGGGCTCAGTAGTTGTGCCTCACGGGCTCTAGAGCACAGGCTTAGTAGTTGTGGCGCACGGGCTTAGTTGCTCCGAGGTATGTGGGATCTTCCTGGACCAGGGCTTGAACCCGTGTCCCCTGCATTGGCAGACGGATTCTTAACCACTGCGTCACCAGGGAAGTCCAACTGTCACTTTAAGTAAGCTTTTTATTGCAAAAGTAAAGCTTAAGGTACAGAAGTTGTGTCCAAAGCTCTTAGAAATATTGTCTTTCTGCCCTAAGATACAACCCTCACGAGGGTAGAAATTTTAACCTGAAAAGACGGGAAGACTTTTTCTACTTCTTTCAGTTAATTTTTGCTTTCACTGAAGTTCAGTTCTTGTCAAGGCTTATAAACTCAGAGTCCATCCAGTGTGCCGCTTCAGCTGTCATCTCTCTGCCCGTGACTCCTGAGTCAGTCAACGCAGACCTCCTGACTGAGCTCTGCTCCCATACTGTCAGCTGCTTTTGAGTCTGTTCCATTGGGTTGGCCTCCCAAGGCCATTCCACCTACTAGGAGTGGCTTCCCCCATCTCTCTCCTGCCTCCATTCTACCCCATCGTTAAGAGGCCCAGTAGCTCTCCCGCCACTTTAAGTCGTTGGAATACACATTGGCCCACTGGAGTCCTTCCTTCTTCTGAACTCATAGAATTCGTTACTGTTCCATTTTTTTCTAGTTCTTGACCCACCTTGTGACAAAAGTTATGTTTTTGTCTGTTCCCATGCATTATAATGTAAGCTTCTGTTGCCCTTTGTTGCTTTATAATCTGTGATTCTTCCGAGATCTGGGCACAAAGCCCTCCCTGTCCTCAATCAGTATCTGTAGGCTGACAGATTCCTTGGATACCTTGAAGATACTAACTGCAGTAAGTTAACTGACAAGGGTAAAAGGGAACTTGAGGGGTCATCTCAGCCACTGCACGTCCCTCTCCTCCTGGGCTTTCAGGTTGTTCCACATATTTTCATGCATTTCCCGAAGAGGTCCTACAACACACCCAAGCATTTGTAACTTATCCGCTTCACCCCCACTTTTCCCCAGGAACTATTTTAATCTAAATTCCTTGTGTTTTAGTTCAGACTTGTTTGCTTGCTCTTGTTTAATTAGTGACGATGGAGACTAGAAAGGCAAAATGAAGATGGTAAGATCAGACACTTTGTCATTGGAGATTGTTACTGGGACAAAAAGACTTAAATTTCCTGTAAACCCTCTCAGCAGTGTCCTTGGATCTCCACCATGCTGTGAGCACCACGAGAACAGGATGTGCCTTTGTTTCGGCACACCACTCAATCACCAGCGCCAGGCACGTGGCCTGGCCCGTAGTAGATATTCAGTAAATATCAATAAATACTTGTTAAATGAAAACAGGACCATACAATCCTATGGTGGGTTTGAGCAATAGAAGGTTTATCATATGGTTCTTATGCCACATAGAATTGTGCCTCAATTTAAGAAAATCCTTTGACAAAATCAGAGACCGAAAAGCAGATAAATTAGTAGATTATTTTTATAATATTTATATATTTATGCTATGTTTCCTTCAAATAGCCACTTACTCCAGTGCTTTGAAAATATGATTTAAGTGTATAGAAACATTGCTTTACACAAACGTGTTAGTGATCTTATCTTTTATGAAGTGAATTTGAGAATCATGCTTCCTAAAATTATATTTATCCTACCTAGTTTGCTGTTTGCTGTTGTATCTTTAAATGGAGGTATAAAGGAAATTTCTAGACATCAGGGAAATTACCCAATAGTTTCTGGTCTAAAAACAACATTTACTCACAGAAAACAGTATATCTTATTGCTAGATATTTTATTGTTAGAAATCTTATTGCCAGAAAGTTTAATAAGTTTATTACATGTCTTGGTGAAAAATGAGCATCTGAAAAATTAGTGGACATGTTTTGGAATGTTGTCTTATTAAATCTTCCTTCTTAATCCCCCAAAGAAAAAGAACAGCTTATTTAAACTTTCTTTGTATGATCCATAGAATCTGAATCACTGTCTTTTAAGATCCCGTAATTGTATGGGGGATGGAAAGAAGCACAGAGAATCACAGTCCTCAGTAAGTTTAAATTTCATTTGGGAAAACCAGAACGGTTATACCAAAAAAAAAAAAGACATTTCTCTTACATATAAACACACCTAAATAGGAAAAAAGAGTGGAAGAAAACATTCTGAAATATTAATAATGGTCCTCTGTCAATGAGACTAGGAGTGATTTTTATTTGTATATTTCTGAATTTTCTTCTGTGAACATATATTACTGGTATAATTTTTAAAAATTATTTTAAAAAGAAACTGGCCAAAAACGTGCAGTGAAAGCAAATAAGAGACACGAATAGAAGGGGCAAGGAGGGTGAGCTTCCTCTGGCTTGTGTAGTGAGGTTACCCAGAAGAGTTGAGGCCTGAGCTGGGTCTTAGAGTAGATAACAGCATAACAATCATGATATCTTGAACTTATGTGCTACTTTTAGATCAGACTGGTTGCCTCCTCCGTCAGCATTCTCTCTTCCTTTGTTGGAAGAGTCCCAGTTTTTTTCACTTGTGATGGCTTTTTTCTAGTTGTCAAGGATCAGTTGGTTTAAAATTGGTCATGGGACCCAGTTTTGGCTAATGAGATGGTGAAGGGTGGTGTGCTCAGGTGCTCCTTGGAAAGTTTCTTCAGACACTGAAAGAGATGATCCTTTATCGCCTGTGGACACATCATTGCCTGTGGTGTGTGATATGACACCTAGAGCTGCTGCATAAGAGGAACCTCTTTTTTTTTGGCGGTACGCGGGCCTCTCACTGTTGTGGCCTCTCCTGTTGCAGAGCACAGGCTCTGGATGCACAGACTCAGCGGCCATGGCTCACGGGCCCAGCTGCTCCGCGGCATGTGGGACCTTCCTGGACTGGGACACGAACCCATGTCCCCTGCATTGGCAGGCGGACTCTCAACCACTGTGCCACCAGGGAAGCCTAAGAGGAACCTCTTTACATCCACCAGAGGAACCGGATTCAGGACAGTGGAATGTAGAAGGAGAAGGAACCAAGGTCATGAATCCCATTACTCAGCCCGTGTGCCTTGGGTGAACTAGTTTCGTCTCTACCTATGGGTTTATAACTTAACTAATTTCTTTATTGTTTAAAACCAGTTCGGATTGGGCTGAAACCATCCTCACTGATACAGTTCTATAATTTGCTAATCTGTTCATATCCAATATTGATTTTAATCTGAACAACAGCTCTGTGAAGTGGTAAGCCGATGTATTAGTCAGGGTTCTCCAGAGAAATAGAACCGACAGGGTGTGCGTGTGTGTGTGTGTGTGTGAGAGAGAGAGAGACAGACAGACAGGTTGATTGATTGTACAGAAATGGCTCATGTGGTTGTGAAGGCTTGGAGAGTACAAAATCAGATGGGGTAGGCTGTCAAGCTGAGGAAATAGTTGAGGTCTGTGTCCTAAGGATGTGTGATGGCAGAATTCCTTCTTGCTTGGAGGAGGTCAGTCTTTGTTCTGTTAGCGCCTTCAGCTAATTGGATGAAGCCCACCCACACTATGGAGGGTAATCTGATTTACTCAAAGTCGATGGATATAAATGTTAATCTCATCCAAAAAGCACTTTCACACAAACATTCAGAATAGTATGTGACTAAATATTTAGGCACCATGGACCAGCCAAGTTGACACACAGAATTAACCATTATTATTCCCATATACTGATGTTGAAACTAAAGTTAAGAGGATGCAACTTGCCTAAGGGTTCAAATACAAGTTAGTAATTTTAAATCTTTCTACCTTCTTTATGCTCTTTCAAATGGAAAAGCATCTTCATGTGAATAAGAGAGGTGGTTCTTGTAATCCATCAGTTACGGATTGAATGCCTGCTCTATGCCAAGCAATGTTCTAGGAGCCAGGGATTCAAAGTGGAGGAGGCAAGGAAAAGACAACCAGTAAAGAGTGAGAATGTGCTCAGTGTTTGGTTCATGATGTCTTGCATTGGCTTTAGTGGGTGTTGCATGTTGGTGGTTAATGACTACTGGATCCAAAAGTTAAGTTGGTACCAGATTGTGGAGACCTAAGAATTCCAGGCTAAAGAGTAAATTTTCTTTAAATTTTTTTTTCTGTTTTATACAGAAAAACATCCAAAAGCAAATACATTATAATGATACAAGTGATTGATAACCTCTTTTTTGTTTCAGAGGGAGGCAGTTCTGTGATTCGATACAGCAGACAAGAATTTTAGCTTTATGCATATGATGTGCTTTTTTAAAACTATAAAGCATACTTATGTTAATTGTGAATGACTATATAAGGATAATTTACTTGTAATAGAGTTCTAGTTGATGTCTTTTGTATGGTGGGAAAACTGTGATATTGATGACAACGTCCCAGAATCATGTAGAACCAAAAAAAGAGAGGAGGATCTTAAAACGTCCTTTTATCTTGGTGACAATTTCTAAATTGTTACATACAATTTTATATACAATTTGCCATAGGACTTGAAATAAAGAAAATCCAGACACCATCAAGAATGTTCTTTTTGGATGTGGGTAGTTTTAGCATTATCCATACCTCAAAAGAAATTTATTATTTTATGGATTACTTAGTTCAAATATAAGTTGCCTATGACACCTGGGCCCCATATGGTAGATTAATTAAAGCAGGAATGCTGGATTTGGATGGTTTGATTATCTTCTTCAAAGACTGACAGCCCTTAAGACCAACACGGGAAAATCCTGACATTTTGATTTCTCTGTGGGCCTTTAGCATGAGGACAATAAACAGGAATTTGTAGCTTCTTTTTTTTTTTTTTTAATAATTTATTTATTTTTGCTGTGTTGGGTCTTCGTTTCTGTGCGAGGGCTTTCTCTAGTTGTGGCAAGCAGGGGCCACTGTTCATCGCGGTGCGCGGGCCTCTCACTATCGCGGCCTCTCTTGTTGCGGAGCACAGGCTCCAGACGCGCAGGCTCAGTAGTTGTGGCTCACGGGCCCAGTTGCTCCGCAGCCCGTGGTATCTTCCCAGACCAGGGCTCGAACCCGCGTCCCCTGCATTAGCAGGCAGATTCTCAACCACTGCACCACCAGGGAAGCCCAGGAATTTGTAGCTTCTTAATGAGAGATGTAGCATGCTATACGAACAGCCAGGAGCTCGCCTAAAACTGTGCTTCCTCATTAATAACTAATAAAATGAGCACAAAGTGGAAAGCTATAGCATTTCTTTTTTTTTTTTTTCACCCACATCGGCACCCTCTGTTTCCCCCGATGTTAAGTCCCCCTTCACAGCATGTGGAAACAGCACACTAGTTCCAGAAGCACCCCTTGGCACGGTTAGCCTGGAATCTCCAATGATCTCCCCACACAGCAGCAGGCTGCCCTGGATTACCAGGTCAGCCAAAAAGTCAGATGAGTGTTTTGCACATTAGCATAGCACACATGTGGACTGGGCAATGTATAATAGTCTCCAGAAAGGGATGCTGGAAGCTCTCTAAGGAGATGAGTGCACCAGGAGGACCAAAAGCTGGCTGTGTGGCCCGAGAAGACAGCCTTCTTAAAGGAACCAGAACAGTGGGGATGCACAGGCAATGAGAGGTGGGAGCTGCAGGGCCTCGTGGAGGCCTGGCCTTTAATAAAGTGTTTACATGTGTAAGCCTGGCTTGGTGCCTTCTCTGCTTCTATATTTAAATGCTTACATTTGAGTCAGTTCACATTTCACTTCTCCTCAAACCACATAAATAATGTAGGGCCCTTTAGAGCCCTTGTAGGTGTGGAAGAGCAGATGCCACCACCCTCCTTTGGGGTGGAATCATCCAGGCTTGGAAGGGTGTCTGTCTGTGCTCACCTGTCACCTGTTACTCTGAGCCGTAGTGTGTTCTTACTCTTTGGTTGCTTGTGTCCTGAAGCTTGTTAGAGACTCTCAAATCCAGTCCCAAGCCCATCTTCATGAGCAATGGAGTAGAAAAGAATACTTGGTTACTTTCTCTATTGTACTTTATTTTTTTTCCTCCCTAGGTAGTATTGTACAAATAAAAATGATGCTGCCGTGGGCAGCCGAACAGATGGAAGGTGGTGTAAATTATTATGCTATTTGTGGAAATGGAGCGAAACACATTGGCACCTTCTGATACTGTTTGTGAAAATCCTTTAGAAGTGTATTTCATTTTCTTTTCAGCCTGACATGTCTTTAATTTGAGTGAAAATGTGCCTTAAATGCAAGGTTTGCTAAGGTACTTCTCAATCTAATCTAAGTAAAATGCGATAAACTTTAAAAATGTATATATAAAAATAGGAACTGAGTTTTCAATTAGTATGCCAACAATTATTACTCAGGAGGAATTACACTTGACCCTTGAACAACATGGGTTTGAACTATGCAGGTCCACTTATACGTGGATTTTTCCAATAGTTTATACTACACAGTCCCTGGATGCAAAACTGTGGATACGGAGGAAGGACAGATGCAGAGGGCCAACCATAAGCCATAGGTGGAGCGTTGGTGACCCTGAGACCTGCATTGTTCAAGGTCACCTGTATGTTTTAAGGGAATAGGTCTGAGCGTGCCAACCCCAAGACTGATCTCAGACTCTTGATACGACCATGTAAAGTGGAACAGTAATACTTGACCTCCGTTCCTTACAAACTCCAGTGAGAGTAGGTGAACACATGCCTGTGAAACACACCAAGTTCCTTGGAAGGGCAAGTGTTCTATAAAGTATTTATTATATATATATTTTTTGTTCCAGAAAGGAGCAAAAAGGGAGTTTGCAAGGATCTATAAAATACAGGAAAACAAAGATATTGAAGGGAAGGCCTAGAAGAAAGGGGGGAAAAAGAAGGCATGAAAGGGAGCTAGAAATTAGTTAAAAATGCCCATTCGGCCTGATTAATGAGGGACCCAGGCTTCCCATGAAGGTTGGTCTCCTCCAGTGAACAGGGAAAACTGGTCTGTTAAACACTTCACAGCAGCCGTGAAGTGAAAAACATGTTGTTTCTCAGGAGAAGAATATTCATTGTTAAGACAGCATTTTTCTCCCAAGGGTGCTCATAGTTAGAAGAGCCCTAATTATGTTAACTGCCTGACATTGTGACCCTGGGACGGCAGCTGAATGGCTCTCCACTCTTACTTCCTTTTTATGAAGTGGCAAGATTGAACTAAAAGATCTGTCAAGTCCCTGCAACTCCCAAGTCCAAAGAGTGTGCTCTCTTTACTCCTGATCAGTTTTTCTTCTAGAGAGCGAAACATTCTTCTTACACTGTCCTGAACTTACACTGTCCTTCCATCCTCCTCTCCAACCCTCTTTTTGCTGTTGCCTAACCTGATAGTCTATCAAACTTGTCTTCTCAACAGCTGCTTATCTAGTTTCCCTACTTAAAAAAAACAAAAAACAAAAAACACAAAGCTGAGCAGAGGAGCTATGACCACAGTGTTATGTGTCCAGGGAGGAAGGGGGTGAGCGATGTGTCAGTGTCTGGAATTGAGGTCGGCCAAGAAACAGGAAGCAGTGTTTATGCTTCCTTCACTCGCAGGGTGGTTGGGTATTGCGCTTGGAAGCTCAGCTTTTTGTTTAAAATATAGGCCACAAGGAGCACTGTCTCTGGTAGCGTGATTGAATGGTTAATTGTCCTTGATTGCATTCTTCTGTGTCTGCAGACCACTAACCACAGTATCAGCTTAAAAACAGTGTTTAGGGAAGTTGTTTGTGCCTCTGTTTCTCATGTCCCGGTATTTTCATAGTTGGAGGCAACATGCCTCGAAGCGTCACCATAAGGCTCACAAGGGCACCTGCTTTAGACAGCATGTGGCATCCCCTACCAATTATGCACCATCGACTTACGGGGAATGGGGGCTGCCTGAGGAAGCGACCAGACCGTTATCATTGCCATCGTTGTGCTGCTTTCCTATGACCTGATTTGGGGCAGTTTTCTGCTAGATGGGGGCTGTGATTGTTTCTTCCATGTGCTCTGTAGAGACTGTCAGAACCTTAATGGCTTCTGCATGGTGAGGCTTTGTTATCATTTAGGGTTGCTGGTCTATAAATGTTAAGTTCATTGTGGTAAGTAAGATATTTGAGGTCTAGTTCAGGTGTGATAAATACACATTAAATTATTCAGCTTTCTTCCCCTCAAACACATTTTCTCCTACTGTTTGCACTTGGGCAAGTTTGGTGCATCTGCCCAGATTAACTCTAATCCCTTGTCCGCCTGTTTGAATAAAAAAAGGAATGGCTGTTATTAGCTCTTGCCAACATGTGAAAAAAATGAAGTAATTATTCTTTTTGAACTGGAGATATGGATGATAGGGTTAAAAAATATCAGGCAGGTCCATTGGATTTGACTGTCAGCTCAACTAGTGACTTACCTTAAGAATGTCAGTGCTGATCTATAGTTAATACTAATAAGCTAAATACTTAAGGGTGAAGCACATGGTTTTCTCTAAAATTATAATTGGGATTTTATTTCAGAATTTTACCTAGATTTCATCAAATCTGGCCTTTAACAGTAAAATGTGTCAACATTATTTGCAAAACCCTCAATATGGCCCAGTTTTTTCATAGTGAAGGATTTAATCCTCCTTTTCCCAACACACCAGTTAAAAAAGAAAAAAAAGAAAATGAATTGACACCCCCCCTTTTAAAAAATATTTATTTGTTTGGCTGCGCGAGAATTTGCTTATTTATTAGTCGCGGCACGCAGGATCTTTTAGTTGCTGCATGAGGGATCTAGTTCCCTGACGAGGGCTCAAACCCGGGCCCCCTGCATTGGGAGCACAGAGTCTTAACCACTGGACCACTAAGGAAGTCCCAAGAGTTGACCCCTTTGAGTGGAAAGCCCTTTCTAGCATATTAGCCATTTTCTTGCCTAATATCTTGTTTTGCTGAAAACAATTTAACTCTGTTCTCTAGTGTCGTGATGCCAGTGAGTCTAGATTCTGCTGAATGGAATGACTCCACCTGGCTGTGATTTCTGAGCTTTTCTGTCTGCTTTTTTTAGGAAATGTATTATTATGTTATCTTTCTATGTTGGCACTTCTTGACTTTTTCCACAGTTAACTTATTGCCTCCATTACAGGTTTGTAAATCAGATCTGAGTGTATTAGAATTCTCTGTAAAATAAGAATAAGTGCATGTTAATAGCAACCCCGTGGGAACTCCTTTGAATAAAGAATCTGCAATTCTTTGCATTTATAACCCATTCCATCAATTCTGCAAATGTTTCCCCTTCTCAGCTCCCTTTACTTGCACTGAAGTAAGAAAGTATTGAAGGTAGCCTCGTTGAAAAGATTTTCTATGGACATCAGTATAATGACCAGAGAATTCTAGCAGACCCCAAGACTGTCATTTACACTAAAACAACAATAAGAAAAACAACCTCACCTATTGTAGTTCTTTAATTAAATAGAAAGGACATACTTGAGAATAGCTATATACAGTATGACTTATATGTAGACTTTCCAAACAATTAACCTCATGACATACACGTCTAAATAAAGTATATAATTGTGAATTAAAATTTTAATTGCCTTTTATTGTAAGCAATTTCAAATTATTTGGAAAATTTAGTAATGCAGTTAACCCTTGAACAATGGGGACAGGGGGGTTGGGGCACTGACCCTCTGTACAATCAAAAATCCACATATATAGTATCCGTGGTTCCTCCATAGCTGTAGATTCAACCAACTGTGGATCGTGCACTACTGTAGTATTGGAAGAAAAAGTCTGTGTATAGATGTGGACCCTCGCAGTTCAAACCAGTGTTGTTCAAGGGTCAACTTTAGTTTTTAGGTAACGTGACATTCTTTTTCTTGTTCATTGCTTCCGATTTCTGACCAGATGCTGCTGTTCTTTCTTAGTCCTAGTCAGGCCATGGTGATTTTTCTGGTTGGCTCAGCTGGGCTGGGTCTTCAGAGCAGTTTTCTCCACTTTGTAATGAGTGTCATAGTTGCGCACTAGCTGCCTCAGCAAGTATCTTAATGAACCATTGTTACCATCACTGAAGCTTGCCACTGAGCATTAGTAGAGCTCTTTGCTTGTGCTTTCTTCTTCTCTAAGCCCATCCTTCCTCCCGTCCTCTGCACTGCTCCACACTGCCTTCCATGTGTTCCTTCTCCTGATGCCACCTCCCAGCATGCACTCTTTCCATTTTCATCCATTTGTTACTGTTCTTAGCACAATGCCTGACATATAAAAGTGATCATTAGTTAGATGGACAGACAGATCTTTTTAAATGAATGGATACATCCAAAAATTATTTTAGCCACCTTCTAATAAAGGCATTAAAATAAGAAAAAGAGGAGCCATGCAAAGTAACTGGGAGATTATAGGTACCAGGAAATCTAGGCTAAATCTAGTTACTACAAATGAGTCCCAGATTTAACTCTGTCTTTCTTGAAGGTTTCAGAAAGGGAGGCAGAGTGAGTTGGTCATCACTCATTGTCTGGTGGAAGGAAGCATGCCAGTGTACCAGGAGAAACAATTTTTTTCCTGAAAACTTGTTTCTGTATATATGGTTGTTCATTCAGCAAAATAATTGACAGTCTCATTGTAATTTTACAATAAGGTGCAGACATTTTTCTTCTCAGTTAAAAGAAATGAATCAAGCATTTAATACATGCAAGGTACAGTGCCAGGAACTAATCATACAAAGGTGAATAAGAAATGCCTGGTCTCTACCATCAAAGAAAAGTCTTTCTTTTATTATGTTCCACAGAGTGAGTTAATAGTAATAATAATTAGCATTCATTGAGCTGTGAGCTGTGTGCCAGGTGCCTGAGTGTGTACATGTATTAGCCTGTTAATTCTTTTTTTTTTTTTTAATTTTATTTATTTATTTTTGGCTGTGTTGGGCCTTCACCGCTGCACGCGGGCTTTCTCTAGCTGCGGCGAGCAGGGGCCACTCCTCGCTCCGGTGCGCGGGCGTCTCACTGCAGTGGCCTCTCTCATTGTGGAGCACGGGCTCTAGGTGCGCGGGCCCCAGCATCTGCGGCACGTGGGCTCAGTAGTTGTGGCTCACGGGCTCCAGAGCACAGGCTCAGCAGTTGTGGCACACGAGCCCAGTTGCTCCGCGGCATGTGGGATCTTCCCGGGCCAGGGATTGAACCCGTGTCCCCTGCATTGGCAGGCAGACTCTCAACCACTGCGCCACCGGGGAGGCCCTAGCCTGTTAATTCTTATAACATCCTATGTGTACTGTTATTTCTCCAGTTTACAATTGAAGAAACTGAGGCAAAGGGAGGTTAAATAATTTCCCCAAGATCCTATTACCTGGAAGTGATAAGAGCCAGGATTTGAACCTATGTAAGGCTGACTGGCTCCTGAGCCCACACTTTTTAACAACTGTTCTATATTGCTTCTCTAGGGGTATAGGAAAGGGAAGAGGAACAGATTTGTGGGGACTGGAGGTAGGTAGAGATGATTGGTTTGGAATATGTTGCATCTGAGCTGTCCGACAGTATCAAAAACGTAGATGCCATGGGGTATACAGAGAGATCTGGGCTAACATTTAGGTGATTCTTTAAGTGCCAGCAGCACATGGTTGGCATACGAAGCCATAAGGAGAAAGCCTATGAAATGTATGAGGTGAATACGTTTAAAAATCTACCCTCAGAAGAAAAGTCCAAGAACATAAATTACAGCTCAGTAAAGATACCACTAATAGGAGTTCATGTAATATAGGTGAAGATCTGTAACCCTCTGGCAGTTGGATGGATGTGTATATGTTAGGTGCTAGAATTGAGCTTAGCTAATTCTAAGCTAAGAATGAGTGGTAAGCATTTTTCTCATCTTGTAATAGCCAGCAATGTATTGGGGGCACATGTCACCTTGGGTCTCCCAATGCTTTCCAGGAAGGTGCTGTTATCCCCCTTTTACTGCCAAGGTTGCCCAGTATACTAAGTGGCAGAGCTAGGGTTTAAAGCCAGGGCTTTGTGTCTGCTCTGTGCTTCCGCCTGTGCTGCACAGAGTGGGGTCCCAAGAACAGCAGTGGGTGTGAAAGCTTTGCTGGGGAAACAGGTGTGGCTCTCCTGACAGACATGCAACCAGACATGCCGTTGAAGGCCTGTAGTTGCCTTTGGTAGTACATGGAAGAAATAGTCCATCTGAAAAGATTTTGAGGACTAGTGTTACCAGCATTCTGTCACACTCACGAAAGAACCCTACAACAGCCATGGTAGTGGAAGATGTGCTTTGGAGCAGGGCAAGAACCCAGGTGCTCGCTGGGTGAGCGACCACAAAGTACCCCCCTGCCCAGCTCCTTTGCCTGTCCTCAGGCTGCTGGCCTCCCACCCAGGCAGCGAGCGCCATTTCCTAGGCAGACTGCCTCTCGCCTTCCCTGACTGTGCGGTGACGTGGACGGGCCACTGACCCACTTCCCAGTTATTCAGGCAGAAAGGATGACTTCCTGGCAGAGCCCTCAGGAAAGCCCCCCTCCCCGACCCGAGCCCCAGGAAACAAAACAAACAGAGCTCTTCCTATTCCCCTGTTTTGACATCCTCTTTCTGCCCACCCCTCCCTGCAAGACAGCAGAAATTTGGATTCAGCACTTTTAACTCTTTATTGACATTAATATTAATGGGGGATTCTTCTTGGGGGCCAAAGGCTTCTCTCTCTCTCTCTCCCTCGCCCCTTTTGTTATTTCTGGTGTTCAGCCGAGTTCCTAATAGCCGTCTTCTCCCCAGGACTCTTACTGCGCCACGTCTCTGCTGACTCAGCTTATGGACCCACCACCTACAGAGTGTTGATACACTCATTATTACTCTAGGGATGTCTGACTGTTGAAGGACACTGTCACTGTAGTACACGTGTGTTCCGTTTTGTGGGCTTCACTGTTATTGTCTGTCAGTTATAATAAGGATCGTTCAGATTCTCTGTTGAAAAGGGTGCTTTCTGGAATACTCTTCCTTTTCTCTGACCAACTTAAAAAAATTCTTCCTTTCAATCTTAAGCCCTCACCCATATTTCAGCTTTTCCTTTCATGCCACTTTGGGTTGCTGTCTTAGGTGTGGCTCCCTGGGAAACAGATGGAGATTTGTGTGCAGGTAGTTTATCGGGTAGTGCTTTGGGAATAAGCACCTTTTAAGAAAACTTGCACTGATCCCACAGGGAGCTCAGGAGCTGGGATGGCCGTCAGAAGGGGGTAGCTTCTTGGGCAAGGTGGCTCCATTTAGCCAAGGGCAGTGACTGGGGAGGGACTGAGCTGTGAGCCATCCACAGCCAACACTCCTGGCAGCTGGAGGGGTGAGCACTTCACCCGAGAGTGGGGATCTGGGCAAAATCACAGCATCCTCTGCAACAGCCTTTCTGTCCAGTCATCACACCCTGATCTCTTCAGGCGCTGACGTCTTTTTTTTTTTTGGCTGGGTTGGGTCTTTGTTGCTGCGCGCGGGCTTTCTCTAGTTGTGGCAAGCGGGAGCTACTCTTCATTGCGGTGCGTGGGCTTCTCATTGCGGTGGCTTCTTCCTGTTGCAAAGCATGGGCTCTAGGTGCGCAGGCTCAGTAGTTGTGGCTCGTGGGCTCCAGAGTGCAGGCTCAGTAGTTGTGGCGCACGGACTTAGTTGCTCCGCGGCATGTGGAATCTTCCCGGACCAGGGCTCGAACCTGTGTCCCCTGCGTTGGCAGGTGGATTCTTAACCACTGCGCCACCAGGGAAGCCCCCTGACGTCTTTTTTATAGAACTTATCTTGGCAAAATAAGGAGTCTTTTCAACTAAAAAATACCTCCTATCTTCTTTTGCCTTAAACTGCCTTATGAACTGGAAGTCTTTGTAATGAACAATAAAAACAAGCCAACATCATAATGGGGAAGATCTGGTTTCCATTTTCTCCTTTATTAACTGGCATTGTCACCATCCTAATTTTGGCCTTAATTACCTCTCTTCAGATTCATGGATTAACTTCTCCCTCTACCACCTTCTTTAAAAAATTTTTTTTACAGTTTTATTGAGATGTAATTGACATACAGTAAACTGCACATATTTAAAATGTACAATTTGAAAAGTTCTGACATATGCACACACCTATGAAGTGAACATTCACCTATGAAGTGAAGACAGTGAACATTTCTATCACTGCCACCCCTAAATTTTGTCATGCCCCTTTGTAATTCTCCCTTTGGCCTCTCCTGCCTCTACCCACTCCAAGCAACCACTCATCTGCTTTTGTCACCGGATTTCTGTTCTAGAGTTTTATGTAAATGGAATCGTGTAGTCTTTTTTTTTAAAGTAGAGGCTCTGGCTTCTTTCACTTGGCATAATTATTTTGAGATTCATTCATGTTGCTGTATGTATCAATAGTTTCTTTTTATTGTTGAGTAGTATTCCGTTGTATAGATAGACCACAGGTTGTTTTTCCGTTGACCTAGCTGATAGACATTTAAGTTGTTTCCACTTTAGACTACCGCATATAAAAGTGCTGTAAACATGTGTGTACAAGTCATTATGTGGACATCCACTGTCACTTGGGCACTTAGGAGTGGAGTGGCTGGATCACATGGTAGGTCTGTGTTTAACTTACAAGAAACTACCAAGCTGTTTTCCAAAATGGTAGTGCCATTTTACAGTCTCACCAAGAGTGTAAGAGTTACCTTTGTTCTACATCATCAACACTTGGTAGTATGAGTCTTTTAAATTTTAACCAGTCTGCTAAGTCTGTCGTGATATCTCACTGTGGTTTTAACTTGCATTTCCTTAGCCCCAAGCTCACTACATTTTTTTTCTCTTAAGTTTTCTTTTAAAAGTTGTATGTTTGGGCTTCCCTGGTGGCGCAGGGGTTGAGAGTCCGCCTGCCGATGCAGGGGACACAGGTTCGTGCCCCGGTCCGGGAAGATCCCACATGCCACGGAGCGGCTGGGCCCGTGAGCCATGGCCGCTGAGCCTGTGCGTCCAGGGCCTGTGCTCCACAACGGCAGAGGCCACAAAAGTGAGAGGTCCGCGTACCAGAAAAAAAAAAAAAAAGTTGTATGTTTTTAGCGCTTACTTTAGGTCTATGGCCCATCTTGAGTTGATTTGGTTTATGGTTTGGGGTAAAGGTTTAGTTTTTTTTTTTTTATATGTGGATACCTATTGTTCCAGCACTGTTTGCTGAAAAGATTTTTCTTTACCTGTTGAACCTTTATAAAAGATCAGTTGACTCTACGTGTGTGCCTATTTCTGGAATCTATTCTGTTTCATTTATCTTTATGTCTATTTGCTGATTCCTTACTTCAGATTACTGTAACTTTATATTAAGTGTTGAAATCAGGTAGTGCAAGTCCTTCAACTTTGTTGTAACTTTTTTGCAAATTGTTTTGGCTATTTTAATTACTTTATTTTTCCCCGTTAGTTTTAGAATCAGCTTATTGCACTGGCCAGAACCTCCAGTTCCATGTTGAATAAAAGCAGTGAGAACAGCAAGAGATCCTAACCTTAGGGAATAACCATGCAGTCTTTTTACCACTAAGAATAGTTTTAGCTGTAAATTTTTCATAGATGCTTCATCAGAATGAGGAAGTTTTCTTCTCTTCCTAGTTTGCTGAGAGTTCTTATCATAAATGGATTTAAATTTTGTCAAATGATTTTTTTCTCCATTTATTAAGATGATGATACAATTTTTCTGCTTTATTCTGTAGACATCACCTTAGCAATATAAGGAATCATTTCAACTGAAAATACCACCTGATTTCTTTTGCCCTAAATTGCGTAATGAAATGGCGTTTTTCTTAATGTAAAACCAGGAATAACTAACAAAATGGAAGAGACCTAGCTTCCATTTTCTCCTTTGGTTGCCATAGTCACCACCCCAATTTTGGCCTTAATAACCTCTACTTTGGATGAGTAGACTAGTTTCTAACTGTTCTTCCCACCCAGTCTCTCTCCCTTCCTGTCTCGATCTGGGGAAAACCTTCCTAAAGAACACCTTTGGTCACGGTGTTAGTTGTTCTCGTAACAAACACCATCACTGGATCCTCATTACCCTCAGGATAAGATTCACCTGCTCAGTAAGGAGGTCAGTGTTTCCCACAATCCATCTCTCTCTAGGAAGAGCCCATTCCCCCACTTCTTGATCCAGTCTAAATATGGTCATCTCCCATATCTGTGTTCTTATACCATAGGACACTTATCACACTTTTTTCCACGTCTGTGTATATTTCATACTTTCCCCAAGATTGTAGACAGCTGAGGATACAGGGTATGTCGTATCTGTTTTTGTATGCCCACAGTGCCTCCCTGATATAGTGCTTTGTGACAGGCACTTCATGTGTTTATTGAATGAATAGATGAACATAACATTTAATCTCCACAAATACATATTTAATACTAAATAAGAGGATATATCGTTAGTACAAACGGAGACTATTTTCCCACTTCCACTTTTTTTTTTTGCAGTACGCGGGCCTCTCACTATTGTGGCCTCTCCCGTCATGGAGCACAGGCTCCGGACGCGCAGGCTCAGCGGCCATGGCTCACGGGCCCAGCCGCTCCGCGGCATATGGGATCTTCCCGGACCGGGGCACGAACCTGTGTCCCCTGCATCGGCAGGCGGACTCTCAACCACTGCGCCACCAGGGAAGCCCTCCCACTTCCACTTTTATAAGTGTTTTTTAATTCTGTAATAGCTGCTGGGTCAGTATTTCTTGTTTCTGTTTTTTTTTTTTGGTGGGGGGGTATTTTTTGCCATTGGTTTTTAGGAATCCTAGAGTCTTGGATCAGATGTTTTCATTTTAAAGGACGTAAGGTATTCTAGAAATGTGATGGGTCCCATAAATGGAATTTTATGACTTTGAAGCAGTTTTTCAGTTTATAAAGTACTCATAGTTACTGACAATGTATTTTTCTGACTTTTATCAGAGTAATCCAATTATTCTTTGGGGCGGGGAAAAAAGAAGAAAGGAATCCAAACTACAGCACAAAAAATATTCCCTTCCCGCTGATACTGACTGAACCTAATAGCTCTTGTTTTGAATTTCATAATTCTAGAAGAGTTAGACTTGAAAATGTATCTCTAAAGAATGGAGCCTCTGTTTTCCACCAAAAGGCAGTGATTGTGTTGAGCATTTTAACTGGTTATCAGACCTCAGGCTGCCGGTTTGAAGAGTGAACTTTGGCAATGAGAACTTGGCTCTCAACCCTGTTTTGCAGCTGGCTAGAATGTGAATAAACTTCCTATTGAAAGAGAGACATATCGTCTCAAAGAAGGAGACAAATAAAATCCTCAACCTACTAATGTCCTCCTTTCTGTCTGCCCACCCCGAGCCTCTGCTTACCTTTTCTTCAAGTGTCAGAGAGGGATATTTTTATTTATTGTTTATTTTTTATTTTTTTAATGTTTCAATCTCTTTTAGAGGGATGTTTTTAGATTCTCAGAAACTCAGGAAGGAACTAGAAAGTTATTGCTTCCTTGTAATCCTCAACTTGAGAGATTTATTCTTTGTGAAATCCCCGCACCAAGAGTGTGGTTTTCTTTCTGACTTTTCCCTCTTTCAGGAAGCGTGCAAATACTGCAAGCCTTTGTGCTTTTTGCAGCTCCGCTGTTTCTCTTTGACTTTTATTCGGTTCCATCTCTGGTTCCTCACATGACATGGCTTTAATGTGCGTATGTACAGTACATGCTTCCTCGGGTGGCCCCGTATCACCCGCTCACGACATGCGCGTGGTTTCTCCCACAGCGGTTCTTTGGGACAGCCTTGTTAGTCTCCAGAGAGGTTCACCCCTTTCTGTATCCTCTCCCTTCACCCCAGGGCTCACCGTCTTAACCAAAGTCTTGACGTTTAAGTGAGGTAGGGATAAAGGCTGTACAAACCTTCACATTCCATAGAGGGGTGTTTTTTTTTTTTTGACATTCTATCAATGTAGCAGAGACATTTGAGGTGTGTTGGAAGCCTTGTCTGGGACTTATCATTTCAAACAGTGAACCGTTCCTGAATGTTCCTTACACAGTGTCATCTCCTCTAGAATGACCCACCTGCCTATGCTGCGTCCCCCATCCCTCCCTTCTGTGTTAAGTGTCCCACATCTGTGTTTTCTTACCCTTTTCTGCCTGTTGCTGTTGTGGTGCTTACCCTGTTGTCGGATTGATGTTTTTTTAATTAGGAGGACTCCTAGAGGTCAGAGAGGAGCCATTCACATTCTTATTTTATCTCAGGTATCTTATCCAAGTACCTGACATATGGTAGGTATTTAATCCATGTTTGTGGATGGACCAGTCCCTTCCATTTAGAACTAGTGTAACTATTGCCATCACCTGATATGCTGGGTTAATTATATGTGCCAGCAGCCATAACAGTGAACCTTATCTGAAAAATATGATTCTGTTTCTCAAATTCGTGTAGCATTCTTACTGCAATTTTAGCAGATATTTTTAAGAGTGCTGTACATCTTATTTACAAAAACAGATTAAACTTAAAAAGAAAGCTTCTTCCACCATGGCTCTTCATTTTATCAGAATTTTAATTTATTTTTTAACCTGACTTTCAGAATGTTTATGTTGATGGTATGAAGATGAACTTTTTTACAGACACTTTAGTTCCTCAGGCATGCTCCGTAGTTTCTCATTTAAAGACTCTTGCAGTTGGGAGAGGGGAAAGGAGTCTGTTTTTTGGACTTAGTAACAGATAAACATGTGTACCTATCTATAGAAATTTTAGAAATATTTTATCTCTTAGAGACTATACCTTTATTCAGTGAATCCAACTTTTTTTTGGTAAGTTACATGTGATTTAGCCAACTTTTCTGCATGTCACTGGAAGTAGGAAGGGGGCAGCTGCTATCGTATAGCTCATGAAGAGAATGACCTTTGTTGACCCAGATGTTTCAGCATCTTTATCATCTAGGTCAGTGGTCCCCAACCTTTTTGGCACCAGGGACCAGATTTGTGGAAGACGGTTTTTCTACCAGCAGGGGTTGGGGGAGGGGATGGTTCAGGCGGTAATGCAGATGAAGCCTTGCTAGCTTGCCCACCACTCACCTCCTGCTGTGCGGCCTGGTTCCTAACAGGGGGTTGGGAACCCCTGATCTAGGACATGTGGCAGTTTTAGGATCTGTGTCCCCTTGACTTTAAACACACACTCTCCTCTTTTTCTCTCTTACACACACACGCACACACACACACACACTATTCTGCTTTCTGTTGCCCTTGTGGATCAAAATGTGTGAACTGGGATTGTTAAATAAAACCCACACTACTGAGCCTGCCTTCTGATTTCTGGATGAGAAAAAAAGGCATAATGCATTTGGAATATCAAATGGCACTTAGGTGATCACCAGGGTGATCAATTTGTCTTATGTGACTTTGGGGATGGAAATGTATTGATTAAGCCTTTACAGAGAGCCCCAATGTGAGTTATTGGGGTATTGAGTAAAGCTAAATTAAGTGTTTAACAGGGGGTAAGAGGGGGAGGAAAAGGAGATAAAGGTGATAACATTTTAAAAACACTTTGCATATATTATCTCATTTAATCTTTAAAACAACCTTGGCGGCAGGTTCCCATTTTCCAGAAGAAAAACCCAGACACTAAGAGGATAAGTAATTTGCCTGAAGTCACGTAGTCAGTGGCAGAGGTGACGTTCAGACCTACATCTCCATGGGAGCAAAGCCTGTACTCCTTCCATTACACCACATTGCCTAAGGTTTATGGCTGGCGGCTGTTTATAGTGCAAGAAAGGATGCCTCCATCAGTTAGTGATGTCTGCCCCAGGGCTTGGGGAGACCAAGGGTGAACCACAAGTAGAGAATTTGACATTGTACATAATCTCTTTAAACTTCAATCTCTCCATCTTTGTAAAGAAGGAAAAGATGCCTTATCACTTCGTAAAGATTGATCTAGTTTATACTCTTCCACATGAAGTTAAAGAGAACCTGTTCCTCCAAGACTTTCATCCTTACAGCTGCTATCCCAGCATTTATTTAAAATAAAGTGAACTTGGCTTTGTGGTGGCACTTCGAGCAATGGTGCTGCTGTTAATAGCATGAATGCATTTGGGGACTTTTTCATTGGCTTATTTCTGAGCCCTAAACTATATCACTGACCAGCCTTTCTCATGTATGAATACGGGAGAAAATTATATTTTTTTATTGTCAGCCATTTCTGTTACATAAGACATTTCACTAATTCTTTTTAATATGTTGCAGACGTGTCTTCTTGCTAGCACAGGCCCCGATATATATGAATCTGAATGTTCTATAAAATCTTGCAAAAATTTTTTTCCTGTTTTATTTTGTTCGTCAAGCTGTGCTTTGAGAGTAGCTCCATATGAAATGCTTTTTCCCCCTCTGCCTAGGAAAGAAGGAGGTAGTTCTATATATTTCTATTAAGCAGTTTTAATGGGTCAACATATTAGTGTCCCAGAAAATTTAATATTTTTCCTTTTTGTTTACTTAATTGCTTTTCCTAAAAAACTTTTCTTGGACTAGCAGTTTTTTGAGTAATTCTCTTTTATTTTTTGCTTTATTTTGATGGGACTTGCCCCCATCTTTCTCATTAAAAAGAGAAAAGCAATATTCAGTGTTAGTAGAGACAGTTTGTTGCCATGGAAAGATTTTCAAGCCACGTAGATGTAGGCTTGAACCCAGCTCTGCTACTTTCTAGTTTGTGGGGACCTGAAGCAAGTCACTTATGCTCTTGGATCCTTGGTTTTTTTAATCTCTAAAATGAGTATAGGAACTACCTCCAAGGTTGTTTAAAAGAATGTGTGAGGTAGCTTCCTAGATTGTATTAGTAAAAAAAAATTTTTAATTAAAAAATTTAGGGCTTCCCTGGTGGCACAGTGGTTGAGAGTCCGCCTGCCGATGCAGGGGACGCGGGTTCGTGCCCCGGTCCAGGAAGATCTCACATGCCGCAGAGCGGCTGGGCCTGTGAGCCATGGCCGCTGAGCCTGCGCGTCCGGAGCCTGTGCTCCGCAACGGCAGAGGCCACAGCAGCGAGAGGCCCGCGCGTACCGCAAAAAGAAAAAAAAAAAAAAAATTAAAAAAAACAAGAATATGTGAGGTGATTTATGTCAAATGTCAACAGTTGTTAATACTTTTTACTCCTTCCCTTTTCTCTTCTTTCTAAATACTTAATTTAGCTGGTCTTAACACCCCATGTGCCGCTCTTTGTAAGAGGCTTAATAAATACCTGCTAAATTGAATAAGTTAAAATGTAACTTTAAGAGAAACTCCATTGAAATATAAAATAAAACCAGATGGTAGAAAGGGTGACAATCCTGCTTCTTTTTTATTTATTTAGTTACTTATTTATTAAGAGGTACCTGAAACTGAGTTGTCTTTGAATTAAAATAATGAACTGTTCATGGACATGTCAGTTTGGGGTAAGAAAAAAAAAACTTAGAATAGTAGCAAATTCATTTCTTTTGGTAATTATTAGTCTGGATTCATTTATTTAAAATCACTTGAAGATGTATAGGTCTGATTACAAATCGCTGCCCTAAAGAACTTTGTGTTCTCCCTCTAAAGAAGGCAGAGGCCTAGCCGAGATAATGCGCCTCTTTAAAAAGACCCCGTGCAAACACGAACATGTGCTTCGGGGTTTGTTATGATTGACCCACCGATTGTGTAACATGACTTTGACAAGTTACTGCTGTCTTTAGCCCCATTTGCATGACATAGGAATGATTCATACTCTTAGGCAACCTAGGTTTGTAAGGAATGGGAACCACTAAAAATGGTATGCTATTTCGCAAACATGCAATATGCTTTGAAATTTTTGACAATAATGTTTAATTATAGACCAGGAGATTAACCAGAAATCTCTCTTGAATACCAGAAAACTTCAGTTGTTGACATTTTTTTATAAAATGTGTTTCATGTATCAGAACGCATATTCCTGCCTTCATGGGGTTGTATTTCAGAGGAGGAAGGATAGACAATACATAGTTAAATAAGTAAACTATATGGTGTGTCAAATGATGCTAAGTGCTATAGAAAAAAGTTGAGCAGGGGCTTCCCTGGTGGCGCGGTGGTTGAGAGTCTGCCTGCCGATGCAGGGGACATGGGTTCGTGCCCCGGTCCGGGAAGATCCCACATGCCGCAGAGCGGCTGTGCCCGTGAGCCATGGCCGCTGAGCCTGTGTATCCGGAGCCTGTGCTCCACAATGGGAGAGGCCACAATAGTGAGAGGCCCACGTACCGCAAAAAAAAAAAAAAAAGTAAAAAACCCTATACTCATTAGCCATCATCTCCTATCCTGTCCCCCTCCCCCCAGCCCTAAACAACCACTAATTTACTTTCTGTCTTTATAGATTTGCCTATTCTGGACACTTCATATAAATGGAATCATATAATATTTGACCTTTTGTGACTTTTTTTTTTACCTTACGTGACGTTTTCTAAGTCCATCCATGTTGTAGCATGTACCAGCACTTCATTCCTTTTTACTTCTAAATAATATTTCATTGTATGCATACCCATTTTATATATCCATTCATCAGTTGGTGGACATTTGGGTTGTTTTCAGCTATTATAAACAAGGCTATGAACACTTGAAAGCACAATATTTTGCCAGGTCACGTTATTCTCAAGGATTAGGAACCACAGGCTCCTGGCATGTTGGAGGTTAGGCCGTTACCCTAACCGGTTCAGGTGAGAAGCTGGACGTCAGGCCAGTTGGCGCTGGTGACTTTTCTGGTCTTCTTCCTCCTTGGCCAGCTGCTGTTTGTCAGTCTGCTGCTCAGGCCTCAGGCAGGAGATCCCCTTGAACAAGAGCAAATGTCCACAGCTGGACCAAAGAGCCTGGAACTGTGCCTGTGATAAAACATCTTCTGTACCTGACCCTGAGCAGAGATAGAGAGCGGGAAGCAGAGTCAGGGGCCTCCCACAGCCTGGCGGGGGCCTCTGTTTAACTGGGCTTTCCTTTCTACCATGTTGTGGGATTCTGTGGTAACTTCTGTAGAAACGAGGTGGATGTGTGCTTGTTCCTGCTACACCCCACCCCCACTTTCATACTGAGAAAGAGAAACCATATGGGAACTGAAAGTGAGCACGTGGGTGTCAGGTAAGACATACAGGTGGGGAGAGACGGGGCTGCGGTACCCGTCTGCTGCCTGTCTTCGTTACTTGTCTGCCGGCTTCTTAATTCGTTTTTTTCCCTCTCATCAGTTTTCTTCTTGGAAGCTTGGCTTTTTTTTTTTTTTTGGGCCTCTGCATGAGTTAATCTTTTTTTTTTTTTTTTTGCTGTACGTGGGCCTCTCACTGTTGTGGCCTCTCCCGTTGCGGAGCACAGGCTCCGGACGCGCAGGCTCAGCGGCCATGGCTCACGGCCCCAGCCGCTCCACGGCATGTGGGATCTTCCCGGACCGGGGCACGAACCCGTGTCCCCTGCATCGGCAGGCGGACTCTCAACCACTGTGCCACCAGGGAAGCCCCTGCGTGATTTAATCTTGAGTGAGACATGTGGTATTAAAAAAAAATCTCTGGAAATGGTTTCTTGCTTGGCACTGCATCTCCATTCTCCATGACTCAGTGGGCGCTGAGTCTTGGAAAAGGATAAGTGCAGTGGCCAGTGTGAACCCCCAAGAGGACAAAGGGAATGGTGCCATCGGAAGCTGCTTCCCACAGCAACGAGGGTACAGTTTCCGGGGGGATGCAGAGCAGTCTCCGAGTCCCTGTTTGAGATCTTCTGAGCTTGCCTTCTTTTCTGACTCCGAATTTATGCTAGGAAAACACAGGGACTGAGTTTTCCCAAAATGTCACTGTGAAACGGTTCGGAACATGCTTGGTAGGGGTTAGGTGAGTGGCAACTCCAAGAAAACACCCTGGCACCCAGTGGAGTCACTGGGGCCCTTGGATTCCTTTTCAGAAACTTTGAAGAGCCCTGGAAAGTCTTCTGCTTGCCCGTCCTCAGTGCCACCCTCCACCCGCTCACTGTGCCAGGGTGCTTAGCTGTCTTGAGCCATACTTCGGCTTACTGCCTTCTTCCCATCACTCCCTTCTCACTCCCCAGAAGACTGGGGAATTAGAGCCCTCCTCCTCACAAGGCTGTGTCCCATGCTTGCTCCTAATTGTGAAATTGCCTTTTAAGAGTTACAGTCTGGTTTTCTCAGTGACCGCTAACTGTGATTGATCGTCCTTGTCGAATGACGACTTTATGAGCAACTTCACTGAGTGTTTAATAAGGTGAAGTAGGGTCCAGAGGATATCATTAAAAAAATACTGTTTGTGGGGCTTCCCTGATGGCGCAGTGGTTGAGAGTCCTCCTGCCGATGCAGGGGACGCGGGTTCGTGCCCCAGTCCGGGAAGATCCCGCATGCCGTGGAGCGGCTGGGCCCGTGAGCCATGGCCGCTGAGCCTGCGCGTCCGGAGCCTGTACTCCGCAAAGGGAGAGGCCACAACAGTGAGAGGCCCACATACCGCAAAAACAAAAACAAAAAAATACTGTTTGTGGACAGTGAAGATGAGCATTTAATTTGCTATCCTTTGGTAGTTAGGGTTTGCAAATGAAGGCTGATGGGGCAAATTGTGTTACGTTGGCAGCCTGTGTCTCAAGTTGTTTACTAGCTTTCTGTAGCTGTTACCTTATTTTTAAAACACAGCTATGAATTCGAATCCAATCCTAAAAAGCACACACCACGCCCTACTATAGGCCTCATCAGCAGAATGCTGAGTTTAACAATCTCTTGTATTTAAGCTCCGATGTCCCCTCCCCAGTCTTTTCTGTCCCTGTGTATCAGATTAATGGTGTGTCTGTTCATAAAGTCATCCCATTCAACTAAAACGTTAACTGGGGAGGGGAATTGCTGTCTTCAATGTAAATGAAATGTCTTGGCCCAGGAAGGTAATATAGATAAATGTACTTTAGATAGACCATCTTCCAGTTTGTCAGTTACAGGCTGGGATGTTTTTTTCATTACCAGAAGGTAGAGATTACTTTGCCACTTCAGTCAAAACATGACCCTGGCAAGACCCCAAACTTAACGTGGAGCAATCTGTTTGATTTCATCTGTGCCAGAATACCAGACACCGCCTATCCTAATCCTACGGCTGGTTTCCGAACACTGTTACTGCACATTTCCAGAGAGATAAATTTCCGAAACTACCATTGGGAAAATAAGTTCTGATTGCCAAAATCTAGTCTGCAAGGTATATATTTTTTTTCAGGGATATAGCTAGTCCACAAATGGAGGATGCCTGTATATTTAATTTTTCCCTAATGTATTGGTGCTGATTAACTTGGGTGAGCTTTACTATGTTCCTTAAAACACTAGTGAAGCCTGATGGATCATTTAAAGCTGAGATAGAAGCTAAAAACTTCAGTTCATCTGTCATTTATCCTGAAGCTTTAAATCCATGTCATTAGATTATCCATAGTTATTTCATGAGGATTTGCTGATGTGCTTCCTTTCCAGATTTGAAATGTCTACTTGTGTGCGTTTCTTGTTTGTGTTCTGGGTTTTGCTTTGCTTTTACTGTTTAGGAGAGCCTGACCAGACTTATTAGTAAGAAGCAATGTGGTTTTCTGATTTGCAAACAGTGCTATCAGTTACTAAGGAACAATTACCTTTATTGATTACCCAAACTGTGCTGGACATGAAAGAGGATATCACTTAACCCTCATCGCAACCCTATAATATGCATTATTTTCTCCCCTTGAACGATGAAGAAACTGGTGTTCAGAGGGTTAAGTAGGTTCCTCAAAGGTCAAAGCTAATATTATGGTTAAAGGCAGTATTTGAACCCAGGTCTATGAGGTATCAAAGCCCACACACCGGCTTACTCACTCCCCTGTATTCAGATGAATCCACTAGATTTATCTTCTGGCTTTAAAACTCCATACTACACCTTTAAAAAACTCCTAAGTCCCGATGAACATGCCTTGGCATTAAGCTGAAATGACCAAACATCTTCTGGAGGCCAGACTGACCCTCCTGCCTCCTTGTACAGTGTATGCATCTGCCTCTTTGAACATCCAATGAAAGTTCTACATAGTGTTCACAAGATGGATCAGCTCTTTTAAAACACCTCAAAAAAAAAAAAAAACACACCTCATATCGTGGGAAATGCCCTTGTATATTGGTCGGTTAGTGGAATTAATTTAAGGTAACATTGATAGACAGGAAAATGATACCAATATTCTGAATCCCCAGCTGGAATTCCAGGAGGTTAGCATTAAAATTCTCACTCACTTTGTCCTTCCCTCCAACATCCCCTCGGGCCAGGATTCCCCACTGGGGGTTCTGGGGGTGCTACCTCCTTAATACTTCTCATCCCCATCCTTTCTTCTCCTTGCCCACCTCCACTAACTGGCTCTAGGCTTCTTTTTTCACCTCTTCTTTTTCCTTCCAGTAAGCATCTTCATTGGTCTCCCTGCCCTCAGTCTGACATCCCTCCAGTCATTCTGCTATACCAGAGTGATCTTTTTCCTGATCAAAGTCCTTCTCTGGTTCTCTTTTGCTCTTTGAGTCTCCTTATCTCCTGTAGCACTCAGTAAACTAGGTAGGCTGAATAATGGTCCTCCAAAGATATCCATATCCCCAGAGCCTGTGAGTGTTACCCTATATGGTAAAAAAAAATGACTTTGCAGATGTGACTGAGTTAAGGATCTTGAAATGGGAAAAGTTATCCTGGATTATCCAGATGGGGTTAGTGTGAAATCACAAGGTGAAATCATAAAAGGAAAGCAGGAGGGTTAACTGGAGAGAGTGTGGTGATGTGACAACAAAAGCAGAGATTGGAGCGGGTTTCCGGTACAGGTCCAAGGAATGTTGGCAGTCTCCAGAAGCTGGAAGAGGCAAGGAATAGATTCTCCCCTAGAGCCTCCAGAAGGAACTAGCCCCTCCAAAAGGAGCTAGCCCTCCTGACACCCTTGATGCTAGCCCCAAAAGACTTTTTTGGACTTCTGACCTCTAGAACAGTAACAATAAATTTGTGCTCTTAGACCATTGAATTTGTGGTTATTTGTTACAGCAGCAATAGGAAACTAATTCAACCCTGTTCTGTAATCATTAATTTTCTTTTCCACTAGACTTGCACTGTCCAAGACAGTGGCTATTTAAATTTAACTTTAAAATTAGGTACAAAAATTAAATTTTTCAGTTCCTTAATTACATCTCATTTTAAGTACTCAGTAGCCATATGTGGCCAGTGGTTACTGTATTGGCCAGTATAGCTCTGTTACACTTTCATGGTTGCAGCATGTTCTATTGAACTGAACTGCTTAGGACAAGAATTGTGCTCACCTCTTCTGTTCTCACCCCCTAACCCTGTCCTTCACTGCAAAGGGCCTTGGCTGGATCTGGAGCAGGCCGTGGAAGCAGGCTCAGGCTCTATGCACAGGGAATTGAGAGCACATTCTACCTGTAGGGCAGGATCTGTGTGAGAACACTCCCTACGTCCCCAGAACTCCTTACCAGCACAGGGGCACCATTGGCCCAAGTCTAAGAGTATCCTCTTTGTACCTGTCACACTGGCTTAAAATGGATGGTAGATGCACAGTTGTGTTGAGTGAACATGTTGAAAACCAGTGAATGCCCTGCGTTCTGTGCGTGCTGGGGTTTCACAGTGAATAAAACAACCTCCCTGTCCTCATGGAACTTACATTCTAGGGGAAGAAATAGCTAATTAACCAGTAAATAAATGTGTACTCTAATGTCAGGGAATAATCAGTGACATGAAGAAAAATGTAGCAATAGGATAGATTGGTGGGGGCTGGGAGCTGGTGGGTATACTTGATATCAATAATTGGATAAAACCTTTCAGGGGAGGTGACATCTGAGGATAGGCCTCAATGAAGTGAGACAGGGGACGTGGGAAGAAAGAAAAAGAGGAAAGCAATATGGGGTGCAGTTTTTTTATTGAAGTATAGCCATACAATGTTGTGATAGTTTCAGGTATACAGCAAAGAATATATATATATATTCTTCTTCTAAATTCTCTTCCATTATAGTTTATTATAAGATATTGAATATAGTTTTCCCGTGCTCTACAGTAAGTCCTTATTGTTTATCTATTTTGTATATGGTAGTGTGCATCTGTTAATTCCATAATGACAATTTATCCCTCACCACCTCCCTTCCCCTTTGGGTAACTGTAAGTTTGCTTTCTATGTGTTTGAGTCTGTTTCTGTTTTGGAAACAAGTTCATTTGTACTTTTTTTTTTTTTTTTAGATTCCACATATAAGTGATATCATAGGATATTTGTCTTTCTCTGTCTGATTTACTTCACTTGGTATGATAATCTCTAGGTCCACCCGTGTTGCTGCAAATGGCATTATTTCATTCTTTTTTGATAGCTGTGGAGTATTCCATTGGGTATATATATCAGATCTTCTTTATCCATTCATCTGTCAATGGACATTTAGGTTGCTTCCATGTCTTGGCTGTTGTGATTAGTGCCGCTGTGAACATTGGAGTACATGTATCTTTTTGAATTAGAGCTTTCGTTTTTTGATATAGGGTGCAGTTTTAATCGCTGTCATTCAGAACTCCATGTCCCCCAGTAGTACACTTCCCGCATTCTTTCCCAGTGCTTCCCTTTGTTCGGTCACACTGGGTGTCCACGCTGGCCACAATTTTATTATTTTATTGATATTATTTAGATACTAAAATCGTGTGTTTGTGTGTATACACATACACATACTTACAATCTAAGCTTTTTAAGTTCTAGTTGAAGAGGACCTTTACACTAAAACACTATGTACCTCTTAAACAGTACAGAATTATCAACCTATTGTAAGTTTTCTCCTTGACCTATGCTTTGCTGATTGGGGGTGAGAAAGTGGCTTATTCTCTAATCCTCATTATACTCTTAAAACCGCTCTGTAGAACTTTACTGGCCCATATGGCAGCCACTAGCCATCGGTGACTATTCAGCACTCGAAAGGTGGCTAGTTCCCATTGCAGTGTGCTGTAAGGTTAAAATACACACCCCATGTTGAAGGCTTAATACAAGAAATTTCAGAATATCTCATTATTAACTTTTTATATTGATTACATGTTGAAATTATAATATTTTGATATGTTGGGTTAAATACAATATATTTAAAAATTAACTTCATCTGTTACTTTTATTTTCTTCAATGTAGCCACTAGAAAATTTAAAATCACATATGTGGCCTACATTTGTGGTTCATATTCAACTTCTACCTGCTTACTTTCTGAGGGTACTTGTCTGCAGTTGGGCATATCATCTGGCTGTGATGCCTTGGGGAGAGAATTAAAATGTGGGGGGACGAATATGTTCAACAGCCATAGACCAATGTCTAGCTCATATAATATTTAACTCCATAGGAAGCCCTAGTTAAAAGGGAAGACTCAGTAGATGATGCTGTTCAGTAGATTGAGTTTCTTTGAAATGTGACTGTTACCTACTTTAGATTTTTATCTCCACTGCATACTTTTCCTCTTTTTAGGTTTTTCCCAGAACTGAAAATTTAAGATAGTGTGTATCATCCCTTTCAGAGCAGGTGTATAATTTTTCAGGATCATTGGGGAAAGATTTTAATGAGAACCATCTTTAAAATAGCAGTATTCATGGGCTTCCCTAGTGGCGCAGTGGTTGAGAGTCCGCCTGCCGATTCAGGGGACATGGCTTCGTGCCCCGGTCCGGGAAGATCCCACATGCCGCGGAGAGGCCAGGCCCGTGAGCCATGGCCGCTGAGCCTGCGCGTCCAGAGCCTGTGCTCCGCAACGGGAGAGGCCACAACAGTGAGAGGCCCGCGTACCGCAAAAAATAAAATAAAATAAATTAAAGTAGCAGTATTCAGTATTTGAAAGAATTGTAAACCTTAAAAAAATTTTTTTAATGATATTACCTGGTATGCCTAAATATATATAACATTGCTGGAAAAGACAAATCTGTTTTGTGTTTTTTTTTAATCAACAGATTTTTCAGAGTAGCTTCAAGATTACTTGTTTTATTTATTTTATAAAGAAAATTATATAATTGGAAACAGCAAAAGTTGCCAAAGCAATTGAAAATATTTTGGTATTATTTTTTCCCCCAGGGGGGCTTGGCACAGGGGCTGTTGGAAGTGAGAAGGAGGAAGTAAAGAATTCTACTATAGCAGAAGTTAACATTGTAAATCAACTAGACTTCAATAAAATGAATTTTTTAAAAAAAGAATTCTAGGAACCTTCTTTTTATAGTTAAAAGCCTGGACTGGAGTCAGATTGCCTGGGTTCAGAATCCAGCTTTACCTACTGGCCAAGTGACCATGGGCAAGTTATTCACCTCTTTTTGCCTCAGTTTAATTGTCTGTAAAACTGAGGTAATAATAGTACTTACCTAATAGAAACAGTATGAGAATTAAATGAGTTAATTCATATATCAATAAAATAGAACAATGCCTGATATTATATGCACTCAATCAAATTTCACTATAGTAATACATTATTGTCATTACTTTTATTAGATATCTTACATATGAATGTAACATTATATTTTCTAAGCCCTTTGACATTCATACCTCCATCCTTCTGACAATAGTGTGAGTCCGTAAGGATGGGTATTTTTTTTAATTTACTTTTTAAATTGAAGATAGTTGATTTACAGTGTTGTGTTAATTTCTGCCGTATAGCAAAGTGACTTAGTTATACACGTATATACATTATTTTTTATATTTTTTCCATTATGGTTTAGCCCAAGATATTGAATATAGTTCCCTGTGCTATACAATAGGACCTTGTTGTTTATCCAGAGGATGGGTATTTTTTATACCTGTTTTAATGGTGAAGTCACCTGAGCCCAGAAGAGGGTCAGTAACTTGCCCAAGGTCACTGAAGTATTTAGTGACTGAGCTGGGAATCTCATCCATGTCTGTGGATTACCAGTTTATCTTTCCCAGTAGCCCGATAAGCAAGGCTTTTAAACCCCAGGGAAAGTTACACTGTGGTTTATACACTGAGGCTCTGCAACTCCCTAGTTAAATTGTGGGTTTTCTCTTTGAATTATACCCCAGTAACAGCACCCCAGTGATTGCTTGTGGATGGCTGTAGGGTGTGTTTATTTTATGTAAAATCCCAGTGAACTCTAAATTTAAACATTTCACAGCAGAGGGTTATCTTTGCATTAAAATGGTGGTGTCCTCAACACACACCACACTTAACTGTTTTTAAGACCCAACCTTATCCCTGTTTACTGTGTAACTTTGTAAAATTTTGTAAAATGAGAACCATACTACTGTGTTCCCAAAATAAGGATCTGGATCGATTGAGCTTATTTAATTGTTTTCAGATACACAATAACTTTAAGAAAATATAGGCTTTGGAGTCAGACAAAGATGGATTGAAACCTAGCTCTGCAAAATAGGGATATTGGAGTGTATTTTGCAGGACGTTTGTAAAGATTTGAAGTAACGTAATAAAGGGCCTGGCCCTTAGGAGGGGACAAGTGATGGTAGTTAGAGATGCTCTGGAATTTATACCCGTGTACAAGTGGAGTTGTATCTTCTACACCAGAAACTGCATGTGAAGAAATCATTAGGCGTTGGAAAATTAAAATGAATATAACCTAGAGCTTTGCATATTAGAAAATATTTGGGGAAGTATACAACAAAATTATCAATATTTATCGCTTGGCGATAGAAAATCGAGTAGGTTTTTAAACTTACATTTTCTAACACGTAATATACATGTCTGCTTTTGTAGCAATAAACAGTTATTTTTAAGTTAAAAGAATCATTCATATATTTTTAAAAAGCACAAAAAGTAACTGCACCACATTAACAGGTGTGTTCCCAAGACAGATAATTTTCCCCTCTTTCTACTTTTATAATCTTCTAAAATGAGTATGTTTGCATGAATGATGGAGAAAATAAAAGTGCATTCTTAATATGCATGATCACCACCCTCAAATAGAATCTACAGTACATTAGAACTCAGAAAATACGAATTCTTTGGAAATGTGTGAAGATATTCTAGGACCAACAGATGTAATAATAATAACCATAGGTACCATTTGTTTGAGTGTTTTCTATGTGAGGCTCAATTTGAATTCTTTACATTCATTATCTAATTTAATCCTCATAACAACCCAGTGAGGTTGGTTTTACTTGAGATTTAAGATTATATAAATTACCCAAATTCAGGACTCAGAATTTAACCTTGTGACTTTCAAAGAAAAAAAAAAATCATAGTAACGTGGTCATAGTAACAGAGGAAATTTTCACTTATGCTCAGCTGGAGAAATAAAGCTTTCCACCAAATTTATGACCAAGTTTGTATAGGACCAAGTCTTCTCAGCAGCTAGCTGTCAGGCCAACTTTAAACTACCATATATTGATTTTTTTTCTCTCAATTTTTTCTTAATTGGGCAACTTGGGGTTGGGGAAAAATGGGAATGGTGTTGCTTGAATATCTTTTACTTGACTTAGGCTTAAGGGAGAGCATAGCAGAACAAGAGTACAGGTATCAATAAGGGGCGAGGTTTGTTAAGAGAAAAACACGTGGTGATACTGAAACCTATTTTGTACCACTTCAAGCATGGAGGTTATGGGTAAATCTGCTCCTATTGTAGTGGGTAATGAACTTGGCAACCGTCTTTCTTTTAGCCTTTGTTTCCCAGAGTGGTTAGGAAAAGATGTTAGGTTTTGAAGGAAGTTTCATTTGAGTTTTCATAACCATTTCCTCATAACTGTTAAACCTTTCCTTTCTTTTAAGTATTCGCTTCTCATGAGTTGTCTGACATCCTGGGCTTTTTAATTGGTTGACTTTGCCCTGTCTCTCAAGTGCACTGACTCATACATAGTACCTTTTTGGAAGTTTGATATTTAATTTTAAAGTATTTCTGTGAATTCTTTGCAGAGGGGGGTGGGGTGCCCCAGTTTATTCATCTTTATGTAAAAGCAACTAGCATGAGTCGTATTGTTGGCATTTGATATGTTTTTTGTTGAACCAGCGGAGGGGTTCTTGTTTCAGTTCAAGGAGACTTTTCTAAGGGTTGGAGTTGCCTGACAGTAGCACAGACTGTTCTTAGGAGACAGGTAGTGAATTCTGTGCAGGCATGGACTTGGGGGAGTTTGATTACCAGACAGTAGATAGGACTAAATGATTTCTAAGGCTTACGGTAAATTAGAGATTCTGTGATTTTTCTGTTTCTCTAACATGTGTCTAAAGAGGAGAGAAACAAAACATAAATTGGAACCACAGATTATCCGGTAGAGCCTTTGATAGCAATGATGGTTAATGGGGTTTGTATCAGCACTGGAAGCAGAAGTGCTTTTCTCTGGTTTCCCGAGTCAGCATGGATAGTTCTCGTCTTGAGAAACTGTTCCAATAAGATTGGACTGCAGATCATCTTCCAGATTTAGGCTGAGCCCTAGGAGATAATGATGACGAGGAGAAAATGTTCTAGCCATTTTCAATTCCGAGAAAACTAGTGTGAGAGTTTTAGAATGGTCAAACTATTCACATCCAGGTGACAAATAAATTCACTTAAAAGCCAAGAAATAATATTACTCACTAAATATGCCACCTTAAATTATTTTGATTGGTTTTCCACACATCATTTACATTGTAGCCTCATTCATGAGGTCCCAAAAGTTATAATTAATCTGAATTTTGCTTCTCTTCTATTTCTGACAGTTGGACAAGGTGTTGATTTTGTCCAATAAGCCGTCTCTGTCAGAAATCACAAAATGGTAGCCCAGAGGCAAAATCTGGCACAAGGATGGGTTTTCATTGGCTTGGACGGGGTTTGATTTTGTTTAATTAGTTGCTGATATTTAAAAATTTGGAGATTTTACCCCCAAATCAGATTTCTGGCTTCTCTCCAAAAGATCAGGTTTGGCATAACTGCATCAGGCTTCGCTACACAGCAAGCATTATCTGGAGCTTGGTGGCTAGATGAGGCATGTGTTCCTGCTTAAGCAATCCTTACCTTTCCTTGTTTTGTTTTTGTTTTTGTTTTTTGTTTTTTTTTTTGCGGTACGCGGGCCTCTCACTGCTGTGGCCTCTCCCGTTGTGGAGCACAGGCTCCGGACGTGCAGGTTCAGCAGCCATGGCTCACGGGCCCAGCCACTCCGCTGCACGTGGGATCTTCCCGAACCGGGGCACGAACCCGCGTCCCCTGCATCGGCAGGCGGACTCTCAACCACTGCGCCACCAGGGAAGCCCTCCTTGTTTTTTTATACCCTGCCCGCTTCACTCATTTATGGGCCCAGTCTGGGCTCTGAGGGCATTTAGGTTTGTGACCCTTCCTCTATAAGTAATGCTCATGTGCAGGTCTTAAGACTATAAGTAGCTATTATTTCAGCCTCAGGAAGGGACTGCAGAATAAGGGAAAGTTTTTCACTGGATCTGGGCAGAGTGTTCTGCCTTTGGGGTGATGCCGGCCTGCCAACTCTGTAACCAGAGGGGAGAAGAAAAACTGTATTCATCCTGAACTGCGCCGCTGGCGTTCAGGAGAGCCCTAGTCGAGGAGACGGGGCCTGAAGTGCCCTGCAGACTGTTGCTTGCCTAAGCTCAGGGTGCCTTGGCACCTGTGCCAGGGGAGGATCCAGTGGAGTGGCAGAAGGCTCCGTGCCATCCATTCAGACAGCTTTCTGAATCCCGGCAGCCAAGAGAACATCATCTGTGCCTGTGAGTAGTGTGGGTTCCCGCCAGAAACTTCTCAACTTCAAAGGAAAGAAAAGAAAATTGTACTGTGGGTCGATGTGGAAAAGCTTTTGGCCTTACTGAATTGGGCTCATTTTTACAGAGAAGGAAGATGGCGCAAAGAATTCTGAGGGATTCTACCTGTTTTTCGTGGCCTTTCCATTCTACCCCGGAGGTGCCAAGATCATTAAAATGCTCAAGGAACTGCTAAACCTAACCATGGCAATAGAATGAACGCAAAGAATTGCTATAGTTTGGTCTGAGAGCTGTGTTAGAATTAGGGTAGTGTGAAAAAAGAGCACGGATGAGCCTTATGGCAAATTCCACTAAAGCTGAAGTTGCCCGTCATGACCAATTTGGATTTCACTTAGGTTTCTAAAGGCTTAAAGGGGTGGTGGAGGCGGGGGAAATCTTACAAATCTGAACAACCTACACTTCGGTTCTAATAAGGAAAAAACTGTGCTTTATGTTTGACACCGAAATTTTGTTCTTATGCTGGCCCAAGACTGAAGTCTGATATCTGGCATTATTAAAAGCAAAATGTACTCATCAAAAATCTGAGAGCCTGAAGACAGGCAGGAGGAGACTGAAGCTCTCTCCAAGGCCGTCTGGTGCCCAAGTCTGATCCAGTGACTTCCTAAGACCTTCGGAATTTACTTTACACTTATTTCATTTGCTTCACCCGCCCCCTTTCCTCCCTTACCTACCCCTCCTTGCTCCTCTCTTATCTCTCTTCTCTCCTTGATTCTCTTCTCCTTTGTTTTCTCAGGAAGCTACGTTTCCCTTTATCTTTCTTCTACTCCCGCCTGCCTTCTTTCCCTCCTCCCATCAGCCCATTGTCTCCGTATTCTTCTCGTAGTACCTCTTACCCAAGCCTTGGGGAAACTTGACAGCAGAGGGGACAGTGTGTGAGCAGAGAGCTGGGAAGGAAGCTTCAGTCAAAAGCAACATTTAGATGGTAGATGCATAGTAGGGGCAGAAGTCCAGAGAAAATAGCTGGTCCTGGGGATTTGCAGGGAGGAGGATTGTATTTCTCAACAATGCACTAAGAGCTGTTCGTGCATCTGATCATATTTAAAAATGAATCTCTTCCAGATAAGAGCAGCTGTGTAAGAGTGAGTGTGACAGAGGCAATAAAGCTAATACTGTGTTTGAGATCCTGTGAAGAGCTTATAAAGAGGTATAAGATGAGAAAATGCTAGCATTTTCACCTTAGTTTCTAAACTGCTGCTTTGTTTTAAAGATTAAATGATACCTTTTCAAAGTAAATTGCAAGATGAATGGACCACAAAGTATATAAGAAAGGTAGAAGATAGGTGTTTTAAGTAATTTGCCATTTTAAGCTACTTCAACTCAAAATTAGATACAAATCTAATTATAGTGAAATAAAAGGCAATTCTGGGCACATTATGGTACTTATAAATCCTTCCGCTCCATAGCCTCAGTATTCTGTTAAATATAGCTGACACTGCCTTCTCTTATCTTAATTGGCATTAAACACTTAAAAAAAATCTCATGTCAAAGATTTGGCAGAAAATGTCATTTTCTGATAACCAGTTAGAACATATTTCTACAGCTATCCTTTCTAAATGTGAATAGTATGCATTTTTTAAAATAAATTGAAGTATAGTTAACATACAATATTATATTAGTTTTAGGTGTACAACATAGTGATTCAATATTTTTATACATTACCAAAAAATCACCGTGATAAGTCTAGTACCCATCTGTCACCATACAAAGTTATTACAGTATTATTGACTATATTCCCTATGCTGTACCTTACATCCCCAGGTGGGAGGGGAGGATATGCCTTTGTTTTTAACTTGTTAAATAAATAAATTGAAGCATTCCCTGTAATGAGAGCTGAGTAAAGATAACACCCCTTATCATTATAGAATATTTACTTTTAAGTCCCCTAATAATTGATCCAGCCCCTGTCTACCTTACGACCCTGCAATATGTAACAAACCGCCATTCTTGTAAATGCCCTGAACCCTCCAGATACTCATACCCCGGGGCCTTTGCACAGGCTACTCCTTTTGCCTGTAATACCCTTCCCACACCCACCCCCAATTTGACACTTCTACTTGGGGATTTGGAAGGAGGAAGGTAGTATTACTCAACAATGCACTAAGAGCTATTCAGAGCCTTAGTGTCACCTCAGAGCCTTCCCTGATTTACCCTGGGCAGAATTTATTGTTCCTTCCTCTGTGTCCTCACAGCACTTTCCTCATGCTTCCATTATAGGTTTTACAACATTGCCGTTGTAGGAGATGATAGTTATAAAAATAAGTTACTTGTTTCCATGTCTGTAGACCAGGAGCTACCTTGGGACACCCTGGGGGTAAAAAGCAATGGGTTTATCTTTTCTTCTCCAGGGCCCAGCACCTGAAAGTTACTCAGTAAATGTGTGTCAGATGAAAAGGGTACTCACTCCTTGGCTTGTTGAACAGACAATGAGAGAACATCGTTGAATTCGATTTCTGCAGGTTATGTGGCTAAAGGTTGAGCGTGCAGGACCAGAAGTAACTTTTACTATAGAATTTGGCTTTCATCTGAGGATAAAATAGAAGAATGTTACTTTAATACATAGGTTGCATATCAAATTGGACATTTTCTGTGGTACTTTGAAGAGATGAAATGAAGAAGAGAATTATTATCTCTGACATTTTCACAAGCTGGTTGATGTTCAGTATTTGCTGTACCTAAGTATTTGCTTAGACCTAAAAAAAATCATCAAAAATATACATATATATATAATATATATGTGTATGTGTATTTCCATATATAGATGTATAGAGCTATATATGAGTTTTTAAATTGCCATCTCTTTAAGGATTTTGTAGCCTAGGATTGAAAGGTATTTATTCTATGATCCAGAATTGTGGCTTTCAGCTGTGAAATGAATGTTAAGGAAGCACAGGTAACTAGGCTACTTTCCAGTTTCCTTGTATCAGCTCCTGAGTTAGAGTTCAGGTAGTTCACTTGGAGCCAGAGGTTATTGGAGCTCTCATTTATTGAACTGTAGTTAAATAAAAATAAGATATAAAGTTGCCAATAGCAATCCAATCAAAGTCTCTAATAGAAGTCTAAGGAAAATTAAGTGAAATGATTAGTGCTTCCTTTGTTATTTTCCTAGATGAAGGTTTTCACTTATGTTGGAAATGGACATATAAAAGATACCTTCAGGGCTTCCCTGGTGGCGCAGTGGTTGAGAGTCCGCCTGTCGATGCAGGGGATGCGGGTTCGTGCCCCGGTCCGGGAAGATCCCACATGCCGCGGAGCGGCTGGGCCGGTGAGCCATGGCCGCTGATCCTGTGTGTCCGGAGCCTGTGCTCCGCAACGGGAGAGGCCACAACAGTGAGAGGCCCACGTATCACACACACACACACAAAAGATACCTTTAACTGAGAGATGTTTAAAACATGATTTTCACTGGATTTAACTGGAGTTCTTTTCAACTGTTGACTGAGTAGAACATTGTTTTTGTGGGAAAGCTTGTAGGGCTGGATGCCAGCAGAACCACATGGAGCAGAGAATGAAGAGGTGTAGTGATGGGGTGGTGTGTTGCAGGGAGATGAGGCAGGAAACACATTTTATGAATTAGCAAAATTTGAGTCCTATGTCCAGATGTGGATAACAAAGCATTTTAGTAACTAATTATCTTTACTGAAGCAAGCATTCATCAGAGATAGTTATTGAGTATCTGTTATGTGCTGTATGTAAATTCAGAGACGTGATATTTGTATTCAAGGGATTCATTCATAAGCTATATAGTTCAAAGCTCTACAGTCATTGTAACATAATAGCAGTAGTACAGTAATGATTTAAAACGAAAGCAATTGACCAAAATACATGGTTTCCTGTAAAGCTGTGACATTCAGGGAGTACTAGGGAATTAGAATTAGCCACTTAGCTAGTTTTGTAAAATGTTAGGGTTTTTTTTGGCTTTTGGCTTTCTTTTTAATTAATTTATTCATTCATTCATTTATTTTTGGCTGCTTTGGGTCTTCATTGCTGCGCGCAGGCTTTCTATAGTTGCTCTGCAGCATGTGGGATCTTCCCGGACCAGGGCTCGAACCTGTGTCCCCTGCATTGGCAGGCAGATTCTTAACCACCGCACCACCAGGGAAGCCTTGGCTTTCTTTAAGTAAGAGATATAAATGCAATTTTTATTGCTTTTCTAAATGATGCTAGACATTTGACACTTAAACTTTTACTTGATACATTAATAGTTATATACAGCATCTATATACATTCTAATAACTTATCTCTAAGGCTAGGCCTAGATCACTTAGGCTTGCTTTGTGTAATTGCACGCTATGTGTAATTGTTGAGGGTTATAATTTTGCATCATGAACTTTGGAGTCAGACAAACCTGAGTGGGAATCTAAGCTCTAGTACTTAATCATTGTATAACTTTGGACCAAACACTTAACCTCCTGCTTCAATTTCCTCATGTATGTAATGGAGGCATTACATAATAGGTTTGCTGTAAGAATGAAATGAGCTAAATTACATCAAGTACTTATCACAGCATCTGGAACATAGTAGGAACTCAGTAAATATTCTCCTGTTAGACATAAATGGTAAATTGCTTGTGGGGTTAAACTGTGTTCTAGTAGATGCTTTAAAATTATAATTTGAAAAAAGCCTCAATTTGCAATTAATTCAATACAGAAGATTTAAACTAGTTTAAAAGTTTTTTATTCTTAAAACTTATTTAGAGAAAAAGATGTGTAACATGTTTACTCCATGAGACTCCATGTTGAATAATTTCAGGAAAGAATGTCAACGTTTAAAGAATGCCTTGAACCTTTGTCAGTGACACAGCCCTTCCAAAATATAAATCTTTGAACTCTCTGTAGATCAGTGATTTCCACACACTGTCTTTTTCTGGTAGTAAAAATCAATCTACTAAAGTGGTCTTAAGTGTTCTTGCTTAATTATAGGGAAGGTAATGAAGTCCTGCCTCTTGTGCATTCTAAATAAAAGCACTAAAGCTAATCATTCAGATCTGTACTTCCTTAAACTGGCCTTTCCTACAATGTAGTTAAACTGCAATAATTGATCAACTTAATTTATTGCCTTTTATCCTAGCTAGTTTTCATCTGGGAAAAAAAAAAAGTACAAATTTGTTTTCCATACTTTTCCTGAAAATGTTATCTGGACCAAAATATAATATTTGGCTTTCAAACGCTATGAAAACTGATGCTTTTGTAGTAAGCTTTATTCTAAAATAATACTGAGGTAAATGTCACTTCAAATGAAGATATTATTATGAGAACTTAGAAAAACAGACACAGCCCCTCTTTAAGTGCAGGAAATGTTGTGAAATTGACTTTACTTTCATATCCATACAGTGAGGATTAACTGTGCTGAGAGGACACTTTCTTATTTTATTCGTAAAGGTTTTATCATTAACTCTACTCCCTCCCAAATGTGCTAATTATCTCTGGAGTTCGAGGATGCAGCCATGGTTCAAGCTTAGAATGGAAGCAAACCTATTTCATATATGTCTATGGTATTTAGTTTGCCTAAGTCGTTGGTGATTTCATAAGTCAGAAGTAGAAAAAGACTTTAGGGAGTTATATTTTCCATGAGGCAGTAACCTGGTCCAGCCACGCTAAACTTCCTTCCCTAGAACCTTACTCTTCTGGGCCAGGGTATCAAGAATTATCATTTTCGGGCTTCCCTGGTTGCGCAGTGGTTGAGAGTCCGCCTGCCGATGCAGGGAACACGGGTTCATGCCCCGGTCCGGGAAAATCCCACATGCCGTGGAGCGGCTAGGCCCGTGAGCCATGGCCGCTGAGCCTGCGCGTCCGGAGCCTGTGCTCCGCAATGGGAGAGGCCACAACAGTGAGAGGCCCGCGTACCGCAAAAAAAAAAAAAAAAAAAAGAATTATCATTTTCAGTTATTTAAAGAACTACTTTTCCATTCCCCAGATTTGCATAGCCTTCCAAATTTTACATATCCTTTAAATGCAGTGCAGGGCCAACTACCTCTGAAGCTCTCACTGATGAAGACCCCAGCTCTGGCCTATGGTCTTTTCTTTTCTGAAAGTCCTTTAGTCTGTGTAGTTGACACCATCAAATCTAGAACTTGTATTTTCCTTTTTTCAATCCACATTATATTATAATTGGCCAATACAGTGTTTGACATGATGAGGAAGTCTTTGTATATCTCATCTCATTGAAGCCTTCTATTGCCTTTGGGAGGCGAATATGGCAGTTATGATTAGCGATCATTTTGCAGTTGAGGAAACATGAGTTCCACAGAGATGGTTACTCTTCCAAGGTCCTACTTCTAACTGGAACTGACGTCCTGATACTCTGTATTCTACCCCGTATTTGCCTTGTGCATAAATCTTGTCTTCTGATCTCAAGTCCGCTAACTCTTCAAAGACCTTTTCTGATGGTAACCCCACATTCCAGATTCCACTTATGAGAAACTTAGTTGCTAATTCACTCATGTACTAGAGGAGAATTGTCCTATAGATGAACCACATTTCCAATTTTAAATTTTCTTTAGCAGTCACATTTAAAAAAAAAAAAAGGAGACGAACAGGTGATATTAATTTTAACATCTTTTTATAACCAAAATGTCTAAAATTTTAAATTCTAACATTAACTAATATAAAAAATATTAATGAGACACTTTTATGTTCTTTTTTTCCCCCACACTAAGATTTTGAAGTCCTCTGTGTATTTTACACTTAGAGCACATCTCAGTTTGGAGCAGCCACATTTCAAGTGCTCAGTGTGACAGATGGCTGCATATTGGGCAGCACAGCTTTTTTCCTACAATGTGGTTGACAATCAGCTTCTCCTCTCCAATAACAGATAACATGGACATACTCATTAGTTCCACACCAGATGACAGAAATGAGTGATTCATAACTAATTAAAATAATAGGCTTAGGCAGAGAAAAACATGGATACCATTCATTCTTGTGAGGGTTTTTGTCGGTGGTGTTGGTTTGTTTTGCCCAGTAATTCATAATTCAAATGAGGACCCCTATAGCTTACAAAGGAAACAATTTAATAAGGTATGGGATACGTAGCCTTTCATTTCATTTATTTCTTCATTTATTTGTGCTGTTTTCTAGAATGCAAATCTGATCATGTGTCTCTCTTGTTCAAAATTGTTCAATTCCTCCCAACTGGTGGTTCCTACAGTTGCCCAGTGGTAAGATTCACCTGGGTACTTAGTTAAGATCCTCTGTTCCCGGTCCTGTCAGACCAACAGAATCAAAATATCCAGCTGAGGGACCTGGACACAAGTATTTTTAGTAATCACCCCTGGTGGCTCTTATCATCAAGCCAGTTGGGGAAACTGGCCTAAAAGATAGAATTTTACTCCTCAGTCTACCGTGTGGGATCCTTTCTGACCTAGCCCATGACTAGACCCATTACCCAGCCAGAGTTAGGTTTTAGCACAGAGAAGCGCTTGGCAAGGTACTCTTCCTGTGCTCTCCTCCTGCCTGTGCTTGTGTTCTTTCAGCCTGGGATGCCCTTCCCCTTTGTGTCTGCCAGCACACTGCTGGGTCCCCCTCAGGATCACCCCCGCAGCGTTTGCCTCGTTTCCCGACACACCTCCTCCCATTGCTCCTTGACATTGGTAAATCAAGGCCCTGAAGGTCACTAGCTCTATCTGTTTGTCTTGGCTGTCTTCTCACTGAGGGATGGGGCTTGTGATTTCCAGTATGTTATTAGAGCCACTTAGAAGGGAGTCTGGCACAAGGAAATAGTCAATAAATATTTTTCTAGTGAAAGCCTGCTGATACTAGTAATAATAACATCTCCATCTGTTTCATAGTGGTTTACAGATTGCAGCATGCTTTTCACTTACATCATCTCATTTAATTCTCTCACCACAGCCTCGTGAGGTGGAACTCGTATTTTTCAAGATGTTAAGCAACTTGCCCCATGTCATGTGACTTGTAATAGGTGACACCGTAACTCCAACATGGGTCCATAACGTGCAGAGTGTAAAAGAAGCATAAATCTTGGGTTCAGATTTCTAGTGAAATGAAGAAACGGCCATTGCTTATTCAGTCTATTCACACACAAAAAGAAATTAATAAAGTTCTTTCACGTTTATGGATTTTTTTTTTGCTCCAAATTTTTAGCCTTTTTAGCATATTTCTTTTTTTTAATTAATTTATTTATTGGCCGCGTTGGGTGTTTGTTGCTGCGCGCGGGCTTTCTCTAGTTGCGGCGAGCGGGGGCTACTCTTCGTTGCGGTGCGTGGGCTTCTCATTGCGGTGGCTTCTCTTGTTGCGGAGCACGGGCTCTAGGTGCACCGGCTTCAGTAGTTGTGGCTCATGGGCTCCAGAACACAGGCTTACCAGTTGTGGCACATGGGCTTAGTTGTTCTGCAGCGTGTGGGATCTTCCCAGACCCGGGCTTGAACCCGTGTCCCCTGCATTGGCAGGCGGATTCTTAACCACGGCGCCACCAGGGAAGTCCCAGCATGTTTCACAGAAGTTTGCACCTAGTGTTTAGCTAATCAATAGCTGCAAGATTATATAAATATTCACATCAGCACTGATTATGTGAATGATTGATGGAACCAGTTAGTCTAATTGGGTTCTTCTCTTTAAAGATATTCCAGTGGTTCTTACCTGGTATTTGGGAGAATTCCTTATAGCCCACAGGTAAAGGTACTGATAAATCCACACACAATGTAGACTTTTTTGACATCATAAGGAAAGCCTGACGAAACAAGACTATGAAATAATTGAGATGGTCTGTGATACTTTAGAAGTGTTGCTGTGTTTTTATTTTTTGCTGGATGATCACGAGTATCACACCCAGTCTATCAGTTTTATGCCCTAGTCCTAACCATTCAGTAACATATTAGAGAAACAGCCCAGCCTGGCCTCAGTCTTTCCGTGAAACATGCATCACACTCTGTGGTCTCACACAGATTTATTTTAAGGGTTAGGACTTCCCTTTATCAGAGCAATAGCAAGAAATGCCTCTGTTTCCTCCTTTCCTAGGCAATTCCATTTTATTTGGTAAGTATTAGTCAATATTTCTGTAGCTTAGAGGAACTATTTCAATTTTTTAAACAAATTGAGTAGTTTGAAAGCATAGTCTTTTTGTGTGTTATTCTTGTTGGATTATTGATGTTGATTCATCCTGTGGTGATGCTCTGGTAGAACAGAAATTAAATAAGTCATAAAAAAAACCCAGTAAATTTTAGCTCCTTTAAAATGGCCATTATTAGTATTTAGTAGGTCCTGCCCTAGATTTAAATAATATCTGCTCGGAGCCTCCTCAGAGATGGCATTTTTCTGCCTGAAAGAGTTTGCGCTGTTTTATGCAGTTGTCTGGGAGTCATGGTGATAAGCCCCTCCTGATGTTCTATTAGGTAAATCTTTTCTATACCATTAGAAATTGTAATAATTAATGTACAAATGATGCTAGCCAGTAATTAAATTTACTATTCTGACTCACAGATAAATTCAGGATGAAATTAAAATATTGAAGCAAGAGCCATTTTTTGAAGACATCATTTTAAAGGGCTTGCCCATATGTTGTCTAATTTGATAAGCTACTAAAAAGTACGAGGTATGGAAATAGAAGGACTCATTTTTTAAATTATTTTATTTATTTATTTATTTATTTGGTTGCTCCCGGTCTTAGTTTCGGCAAGCGGGATCTTCGATCTTCGTTGCGGCACGTGGGATCTGGTTCCCTGACCAGAGAGCGAACCCGGGCCCCCTGTATTGGAAGTGCGGGGTCTTAGCCACTGGACCGCCAGGGAAGTCCCAAGGAGTCATTTTGTTGTTACTACTGTTACCATTCTCAGAAATGTCTCAACCAAAATTTCAATGAATTGTGATATGGCGGTCTGTTGTTTTTTATACAACAGCTGTATTGTGATACTTTATATATCATTCAATATACCCATTTAAAGTGTACAATTAAGTGTTTTTTAGTGTACTCACTGTTTTATAACTGTCACCACAATCACTTTTTGAACATTTTCATCACCCCCCGCCAAAAAAAAAACCCTGCACCCCTTAGCAGTCACTTCCCATCTTCCCCAACACCTCCAGCCCTAGTCAACATCTAATCTACTTTCTGTTTCTGTGGATTAGTCTCTTTTGGACATTTCACATTAATGTAATCACACTTTCCATTAGTGACTACTTTTATTCACTAAGTTTATATTTTCAATATAAGCACGAAACATACTTCATTCCTCTTTATGGATGAATAATATTCCATTGTATGGCTATTATCTCATTTTGTTTTTCTGTTCCATATTGATGGACATTTAGATTATTTCCACTTTTCAGCTGTTAAGAATCATGCTGCCATAACCATTTGTCTATATGTTTTGTGGGAAATGTGTTTTCTCTTGAGCATATACCTAGGAGTAGATTTGTTAAGTCTATGTCAACCTTTTGAGGAACTGCCACATTGTTTTACAAAGTGGCTGTACCATTTTACATTCCTACCAGCAGTGTATGAGGGTTCCAATTTCTCCACCCTTCACCAACACTTGTGTCTTTTTGATTACAGCCATCCTAGTGGATGTGAAGTGGTATCTCATTTTGCTTTTGATTTCCTTGTGATCTTTTCCTCATTTGTCCTAAACTTTTCTAAATTAAAAGATAATCAAACAAATTCTCTCCGATTTTTGGAGCATACTTTTTCTCTAGGTTCTGTCCCTCCACTTTTCCCACTATTGAAAATGTTGCCAGTGTCCTATTTTGACTGGAAAATTACAGATAATGTGAAATAACAGTTACTCCCAGCAAAATGAGGATGGGATTGTAACTGTTTAAAATACGGTCCTCCGGGGCTTCCCTGGTGGCGCAGTGGTTGAGAGTCCGCTTGCCGATGCAGGGGACGCGGGTTCGTGCCCCAGTCCGGGAAGATACCACGTGCCGCGGAGCGGCTGGGCCCGTGAGCCATGGCCGCTGAGCCTGCGCGTCCGGAGCCTGTGCTCCGCAACGGGAGAGGCCACAACAGTGATGAGGCCCACGTACCGCAAAAAAAATAAAATAGAGTCCTCCTTCTCAAAACTGCCCTAGTTCTTGATTTTAAACCCTGAAGGAAGCAAGCAAGAGAAAATCTAAGAATGAGATCCAAGAAGGAAGCCCATATAATTTTTGTGTACTTCTACAAAAACAAAAAGAACAATGGAATAGTAACTTTACATATTGTTATAAAACCTAAGAATAAAAAGGAAATAGCCCATTCACTACATACTGGATTTAATAAGAAAAGGCAAGAATAAAGCAAGTAATACTTTGACACACCATGAGCTAAATTTTATAATAAAATTTTAAAAAAGGAGCGGGGGGAGAAACAAAACAAAACAGAACTCATTGACAGCCAAAGACGTCTGATTTTTTTTTCACTTAGCACAGCAAGATGTGCTAAAATTACTTCATCATAAAAGACTTCCTGGATGAGAAATGCCCCCACCCTTGATTTTTTTTTTTCTTTATGAAACAAAACTAGGTCTGTATTTGTGGGGGGGAGTTTGGCAGACATGCTGATTATAATACTGTATTGAAAAATATTTACTTTGATGGACTAAAAACCAGCTGCTGTTCGCGGTAGTTAAAAGCCTGTAATAATGTCTTCACTTTGGTGTTCACCACACTTTTATGAGATTAATAATAGGATCCCCCAATCTCCAAGTGGAGAAACCAAGAGAGGACGCTTGAGAAATGCTTTCCTATCTTCTCCCGGGACTCCCCCAAAACCATGCTGCTTGGACATGAGCTTATTGAGATCAGAGACCTTGTTTCATAGTTACTGTATCTTCTTTGCCAGGATATAGGCCTGGCACACTGTAGGTCCTTAAAACATGTTGCACGGATGAAAGGCAGGCAGAAGCATTCGATTAATTGACGGACAGACCTGGGTTAGAGGTCTTGCGGGTGCCACTTACAAGCTGAAGTCTCTACATGAAGTATGTCATCTCATTAAACGTCAGTTTCCTCTTTGCAAAATGAGGATAATACTAGTATCCACTTCATTAGGGTGTAGAACAGCAAGCATTCGATTGTTATTAGCTCTTAAGTTGAGCAAATTTCCTGACTCCTCATTCAGAACTGGGTGGCCCTGCTGTTAATGAGCCTGATTACACATGGTCAAGTATGTGCACACGTACTGTCAGCTCAGGCTTTATTTGAGAAGAAGCGTGGGAAGCAATTGAGGAGCTGTTATTCGGACATCAATTTCTTAAACTCCACTGAATTAGATTAAGCCCTCACTTTTAGGGAATCATGCACCCGACACTGGGAAGGATGAAATAAAGAAGTTTTCCAGTATGAATATTCTTGTCTTTGGATGTTAGCCCTGAGTCTCAGAACAAAAACAAGTCAGTAGTTAATAGTTACTGTATCTTATTTTCCAAAACACACATGGATCATTGTTACAGTCATTTGCAGATGGTTTTGCATGACACACTTTTGCTTTTGTGTTTCTGCTAAATCACTAAATGACTAACCTTCCCGTTCCTAATGTATTAAAATTGTCACAGGACTCTTTTCAGATAAATGTGTCGATAAGGCTCAGTTTGAGCAATGGGGAAAAAGGGAAAGCCAAGTGAAGAGCTCTTGATCTTGTGATCAGAATAATAAAGTGGAATCCAAGGATTGCCCCATAATGAATGGATTATTTGGATATAAAAGGAAATTATTTTTAGGTGTGGCATTCCTATAAACCCTGAAGCTATGTGTTTTACAAACTAGAAATTTATGCACTAAATCAAAATTACCAGATGTCAGTGTTTGTATGTGCCAACTGGCAAAGAAATTGAGAAGGTTCAGAAGTCTGGAAGAAATGATGCTCACTTCTTTGCCATTCAAACTCAAAAAGGATAGTTGAGGTAAAATGCTGTTTAAAAAACTACAGTGTCCTCAGCTACCCAAAGATGTCACGTGTTACAAATTGTTATCTGAAAGGCTTTCATTTTTTTCCCCCTCATGACTCCACGCATGTTTGTGGCATTGCAAATGTAATCCATGTTTCTATTCTAATTTTTTTTTTTTTTTTTTTTTGCGGTACGCGGGCCTCTCACCACCGTGGCCTCTCCCGTTGCGGAGCACAGGCTCCGGACGCATAGGCTCAGCGGCCATGGCTCATGGGCCCATCCGCTCCGCGGCATGTGGGATCCTCCCGGACTGGGGCACGAACCCGTGTTCCCTGCATTGGCAGGCGGACTCTCAACCACTGCGCCACCAGGGAAGCCCTCTATTCTAATTTATTACATTCTTTCCGGAGGCTTATCTCATTCTTTTACAGGGTCAGCAGATATCTTATTTAAAGACCCAAGCTGAGCACAGCAGCCTCGTAAAGGTCCAATACAGAGCTAAATGTATAATAGGATTCATTATTTTTATCTTGCACATACCAGCACACCTCAGTAATTTTCATGAAATCATCAAATGGATTCTCTTCTCTCCTTAGAAATTCGAGCTCAACTGGTAGAACAACAGAAATGCCTGGAGCAGCAAACAGAGATGCGAGTTCAGCTTCTGCAGGACCTGCAAGATTTCTTTCGGAAAAAAGCCGAAATTGAGACGGAATATTCTCGGAACCTAGAAAAGTTAGCAGAAAGGTTCATGGCAAAAACAAGAAGCACTAAGGATCATCAACAGTACAAGTAAGAGGGACTTGGCTCAAATTCACCTTTCCAAGGGGATATCCTATCTTTTTACCACCCTTACTGGTTTTAGAATTTTCCATTTTTGTCTGAAAAGTTGTTGATTGATACATTCCCATAGATAAAAGCAGCCCTCTGCATTTATAATTTATGAGCATAAATGTATTACATTTTAAACTAATAGTATTCTCTTGACATGTTTCTCTTTCCAATAAATACACTAGGAGTTGTTGTTTAACACAGGTAGGTGTTTGGATGGGCAACTTTTAAATAGCTGATTCTTCAAGCAAAGACCTCAAGATTTCTGTATAGTGATCTTACATGAAAATAAGCAGTGAGGGTTGCTTAAATTTATATCCCACCCCCCAATCATGCTTGTGGTCATTGCAGTTGAGACTGACTTAAAACAAGGGCTTTTGGTAAAATGCGTACAATCTAGCTTAATTAAACCTTATATTAATTGCACAGTTGACCCTTGAAGAACACAAGAGTTAGGGGCACCAATCCCCTGCACAGTCAAAAGTCCACATACTGCTATCTCTGCCTCAAAAATAAAGGAATTGATAAATGAGTCATCTAAAGGCAGGAAGCTGAAACAGTTATGGACAGATCAGGACCCAAGTTCTACATATTGTGATCTCTAACTGAACAGAAACTTTCCCCCTCATCTAGTTAATTTAAGGATGTAATGAAAATAGATGTACTATGTTTTTTTATATAAATTTTTTATTTTTATTTTTGGCTGCGCAGGGCCTTTGTTGCCGTGTGCGGGCTTTCTCTAGTTGCGGCAAGCGGGGGCTACTCTTTGTTGCGGTGCATGGGCTTCTCATTGCAGTGGCTTCTCTTGTTGCGGAGCATGGGCCCTAGGCGCACGAGTTTCAGTAGTTGTGGCTCGCGGGCTGTAGAGCGCAATCTCAGTAGTTGCGGCACACGGGCTTAGTTGCTCCACGGCACGTGGGACCTTCCCGGACCAGGGCTCGAACCCGTGTCCCCTTCATTGGCAGGCGGACTTCTAAGCACTGTGCCACAGGGAAGTCCCACAGGGACTATATTTATTGAAAAACATCTGTGTAAGTAGACCTGCACAGTTCAAACCTATGTTCACTGTCAACTGTACTTCATTTGTTTAAAAAAAAAATACATGCAGGTTTTTCTGATGAGATTTACTTTAGAATTTAAATCTGAGACACGAGTAGGCAGACAACTCCCATAGAGTATACAAGGGCTCTGACGGGGTAGATGCCAGGGACAGACCTGATAGAAATCCATTCTGCGGTGTAGGTGGGGACAGCAGAGTCCAGGAAAGGTCCTGGAAGAAGTGATACGTAAGTGAAGACCCAAAGGACTAGTTGGCCAGTAAAGGGACCAGAGCAGAAGGTTCAGGCAAGGGGAACATCACTCATAAGAGACCAGAAGGGAAGGGGTGTAGGGTAGCTTTGCAGAGCAGAAAGTAGGCCGGTGGGAGTGAGTAGCAAGGTGGTGAGCTGTGTGGTGCCCATTGTACATTGTGCCAGATCATGGAGGCCTGTGGATCATACCAGGAAGTTTGGACTTTATCCTAAGGGCCTGAGAAGCCTTCGTAGAGTTTTAAGGAGAAAGAAGACCAGCTCACACCTGCATTTTGAGATGATGACAAAGACCGTAGATAGGATTGGGGGCTGGAGGAGGACACAGTCAGGGGAGGGAGGCCAGGTGGAAGACCCTCACCATAATGGCATGAACTAGCAACACTGCAGGTAGAAAGAAATAGACTTGTTTAGGAGATACTAAAAAGACCTCCCAGTCTTTCATTTCTGGAAAAACAATGAACTAGATAATATGAAAAATACTTGTGCTGTAAAACTCCTGGAAATGCTGACTAAAATATAATAGACATCACTTTAAATGTATAACTGAACTCAGGAAAGTAAGGGAAATTTCCAGGGGCCAAAAAAGGAAAAGGGAATTGAAAACTTGAGTGGTGATTATATCACCCTTTAGTCCCACGTGGGGACAGAAGATGAGGCTAATGCAAGGTAGGGAGCTGGAAGGGAGGACTTCCCCATCACCAATCCTATTGCATGGCATCACAGCCTAAAGTCAGGAGCAACAGAACTACTATCTCAGTGAAATGGTAGAACAGAAAGCCACTCGCCCACCCACACAGGGGACAACAAAGAGGCCCGTCTGCTCAGCCTGGGCTCCAAATGGAAGGGGGTTGCAGAGAAGCGCATCTTAGCCTTCACCATTGGCTTTGCAGTTTCATGGATCCTACATAAAAAGTAGGGTAGGGACTTCCCTGGTGGTGCAGTGGTTAAGAATCCGCCTGCCAATGCAGGGGACACGGGTTCGAGCCCTGGTTCGGGAAGATCCCACATGCCGCGGAGCAGCTAAGCCCCTGCGCCACAACTACTGAGCCTGCGCTCCTAGAGCCCATGCTCCACAACAAGAGAAGCCACCGCAATGAGAAACCCATGCTCCACAACGAAGAGTGGCCCATGCTCGCTGCAACTAGAGAAAGCCCGAGCACAGCAATGAAGACCCAATGCAGCCAAAAATAAAATTAAAAAAAAAAAGAAAGGGTAGGTTTTTTGAGAAACCTCCATACTGTTTTCCACAGTGGCTACACCAATTTACATTCCCACCAACAGTATAGGAGGGTTCCCTTTCCTCCACACCCTCGCCAACATTTGTTATTTGTGTTCTTTTTGATGATGGCCATTCTGACACTACAATGAGGTGGTATCTCATCGTAGTTTTTTTTTTTTTTTTAATTTATTTGTTTATTTCTTTTTGGCTGTGTCGGGTCTTTGTTCCTGTGCAAGGGCTTTCTCTAGTTGTGGCGAGCGGGGGCCGCTCTTCATCGCGGCGTGCGGGCCTCTCACTCTTGCGGCCTCTCTTGTTGCGGAGCACAGGCTCCAGACATGCAAGCTCAGTAGTTGTGGCTCACGGGCCCAGTTTCTCCACGGCATGTGGGATCTTCCCAGACCAGTGCTCGAACCAGTGTCCCCTGCATTGGCAGGCAGATTCTCAACCACTGTGCCACCAAGGAAGCCCTCGTCGTAGTTTCTTTTTTAAAGAAGATGTTGGGGGTAGGAGTTTATTAATTTATTTGTTTATTTTTGTTGTGTTGGGTCTTCGTTTCTGTGAGAGGGCTTTCTCTAGTTGTGGCAAGCGGGGGCCACTCTTCATCGCGGTGCGCGGGCCTCTCACTATCGCGGCCTCTCTTTTTGCAGAGCACAGGCTCCAGATGCACAGGCTCTGTTGTTGTGGCTTACGGGCCTAGTTGCTCCACAGCATGTGGGATCCTCCCAGACCAGGGCTCGAACCCGTGTCCCCTGAATTAGCAGGCACATTCTCAACCACTGCGCCACCAGGGAAGCCCCCTCGTCGTAATTTTGATTTGCATTTCCTTGATGATTAGCAATGTTGAGCATCTTTTCATGTGCCTGTTGGCCATCTGCGTTTCCTTTTTCGCAATTCCACTCCTCGGTATATATCAAAAAAAAACAAAAACACTAATTCAAAAAGATACATGCACCCCAATATTCATAGCAGCATTATTTACAATTACCAAGGTATGGAAACAACCTACGTGTCCATGAACAGATGAATGGATAAAGAAGCTGTGTTAAATATGCATAATGGAATACTGCTCAGCCATAAAAAAGAATGAAATATTGCCATTTGCAGCAACATGGATGGACTTGGAGGGTATTATGCTAAGTGAAATCAGTCAGACAAAGACAAATACTGTATGATATCACTTATATGTGGAATCTAAAAAATACAACAAACTGGGCTTCCCTGGTGGCGCAGTGGTTCAGAGTCCGCCTGCCGATGCAGGGGACACAGGTTCGTGCCCCAGTCCGGGAAGATCCCACGTGACGCGGAGCGGCTGGGCCCGTGAGCCATGGCCGCTGAGCCTGCGCGTCCGGAGCCTGTGCTCCGCAACGGGAGAGGCCACAACAGTGAGAGGCCCGCGTACCGAAAAAAAAATAATAAATAAATACAACAAACTAGTGAATATAATAAGGAAGAAGCAGACTCACAGATATAGAGAAAAAACTAGCGGTTACCAGTGCAGAGAGGGAAGTGGGGAGGGGCAACCAGGGGGTAAGGGATTAAGAGGTACAAACTATTATGTATAAAATAAGCTACAAGGATATATTGTACAACACGGGGAATATAGCCAATATTTTATAATAACTATAAATGGAGTACAACCTATAAAAATTGTGAATCACTATGTTGTACACCTGTAACTTATATGATATTGTACATCAACTCTACGTCAATGAAAAAATTTTTTCTAACCCTCAAAGGAAAGGTAGGAACTTTTGAAGAAAAAAAGGAAGTAGGGGTCCTTTTGCAGAAGCAAATGCAGAACTATTCTGGGTAGGGAATACTTTTTTAATTTGTATTTTTGGGTGACTTTAACCTCTAGTGTTGGTCAGCATAGAAATAAATTTTGGTGATGGTTCCCAGGGTGAGCAAATATCAAATGTGCTTGACAGAGACTGGAGCCAGTACTACATCCTCATTTATAGAAACTGTCCCTTTTTAAAAGTGATTGCAAATAAGAAGACAGCCCATTTGTACATTCAGTAAATATTTTTGAATGTCTCCTTCTGTGTTCTGTACTTGGTAATCTCTTGTGAACTGAAAGCATGGATGGACCCATGCACCTTAGTCTGATCCCTGAATGGATCAGCTGCCACCTTTTGTTCCTCCTGGTTTTTTCACTAGTTTTCTTCAAAACGTAGGCAGCTCGGAATTTTCCTTGAGTAAGTTTATTATTGACTACAGAACTGAAGATAAGGTAATAAGTCTACAGAAAGGACACACCAGGGTTAGGGGGGAATAAATCAAAGACAGCCCTTTAGGAAAGAGTCACACAGACCTGGTTTGAATACTGGCTCTACTGTGTGACTTTGGTCAAGTTGCTTAACCTTTCTGAGCCTTGGTTTCCTAACTTGTAAAATGAGTTTTTGTGGCCAGTAAATGAGAAACGTAACAAATGGTTGATGTGATTAATAGCTGACATGGGGTATGCACTCAGTATTCCTTCTCTTCACGAAACAAATGTTAAATCTTTAGCACCTGTACTTTACCAATCATTTGAGCTGGGCTGTGGAGTCTGGCTCTTACTCAGTTTTGGGGTGCTTGTTGTGTGGGATAATCCTTGGCCTAAAGTTGCCACAGCATTGGTAGAAAGACCAAGGCTTGGATCAGCCTCCCTGGACTCAGAGACTTTCCCTGACACCAGCTTTGGTCTTGAGCAAATCATTGTGCCTTGCTAAAGCTTAAGTTCTCTTATTGATAGAGGGGATACAAAGCATCTCTGCCTTAAGTTGTAGTGGTAAGGATTAGGTAGAGTTAATATATGTAAAGTCTTTAGACCAGCCGCTAGATGAAAATCGCTAACTTTACACAGCACTTACTATGAATCTAAGGCATTCTAGTAAGCCCTAAAAATATATATATTAACTCAAATAATCCTCATAATCTTATGAGATCGGTACTGTTGCTTTACCCATTTTACAGATGAAGTAACGGAGGCACAGAGAGGTTTAAATAATTTGGCCAAGATCTCCTAGGTAATTGTTCCGGGATTTGAAGCGAGGCAGTATAGATCCATATTCCATGCTCTTGCCTTGTGTGCTCAGTAGGTGCGCAGTAAATGATAGCTTAGCTGCCTCTGTTGTTTTTATTGTTGTCGATACTGTTATCACTTACTATTAAGGCAATAAAAAGTGTTTGTTCAATGAATGAAATAACATTTATTTAATGCTGACCACAGGCAGGGCCCTGCGGATACAAAAAAGTATGAAATGTTCTCAAAGAACTTATGGGTTACTTCATCATAAAGGATATACAGAAAAGTTAATATAAGATAATGCTTACCTCTTGGGCTGGGCGGCTAGAGAATGTCAGTGGAAAGGCTTCAGTATTCTTCCATAGAACCATTGCCCCTTGCCCAATGGCTTTGAGAGAAAAGGAGGGTTCTTTAGGTTGGGGGTGTAATTCTTAATGTGCCAGCTGGGAGAGTGGGAGGCTTCTTTTCTGGGTGTAAGTACTGGGACCCTAGATCAGGGGTTTCTTCCCTTACACCCATCCATACTTCTGTGGTCTACTTCCTCTTTCTTTTAGAGAGGGTTTTGACTGATGCAGGGTTAAATCCTGAATCCGAGGGACATAAGGGCTGAAAGTCCTTCTTTAATCATTTTTCTAATTTAATTAGTATTCAGAATCATAAATCATCATGAATATTAGGAGGATAACATGTCTGATAAAATAGCACTAGTGTCCCTGAGTTAGGATAAACATTCTGTGCCATTTTGCCATTTTAGAGTTAGATTTTTAAAGTAAAAAAACAAACATTGTACTTTTTTTTTTTTTTTTTAAAGCAGTAATATCCCCGTCGGTCACTGCTTTTGTTTGGAGTTTTTCTTTAAAACTTTTTACAAGTTGCCCTTTGTGGTTTATATTCACTTTTCACTTTATTATGTAGAATAAAACAAGGAGTGGTTACAAATCTGAAATAACTTAATGGGTTTAAAAAGGAGATGTGACATGTCATAAGCCAGTAAACTTCTTGGTTCTATTCACAAGCCCTGAGACAATGCTGGAAAGTTCTGCTTCCCAGGAACACGTTTTGGGAGGCTGGAGGTTAAGTATCAGGGGATTAGTAAATCATCCTCACATTTGTGTTCCATGGAAAGTATACCTAGCCAAATTTCTTTTCCAACAGCAGACTGGACATTCAGAGCACGCTTTGCATTCAGTGGCAAACCACAGTCTGTCTGTGAGACAGTAGTCAATAGATTTTTATGTAAACATAAACTGCTTTCTTCAATGGGGCGTTTAAAGCTAAAAGCCTCCCATGCCCTTGTCAGGAGTGTGGGTTTTGACGGGTGTTCTCGGTTCAAGTTTTTTCTTCCAAGCCTAGGGGAGCTGCTGGCTGGGTGCCTTCCCAGCCTGGAAGGCTGTTCTGCTGGCTCTCAAGTGTCTTGCTATGAGCAATGCTCAGAGGAGAAAGAACAGGGACAGTGCCCGTCTGTTGTGGCTTCTAGTTTGCCTTGGTGACTTTCCCTTAGCTGATTGGGGCAGCTTTGAACTTGATGGTAATTCTCTCTCTCCTTCACTTCTTAGGAAAGACCAGAACTTGTTGTCTCCAGTGAACTGCTGGTATTTGCTCCTGAACCAAGTGAGACGAGAAAGCAAAGACCACGCAACCTTGAGTGACATCTATCTGAACAATGTGATTATGCGTTTCATGCAGATAAGTGAGGATTCCACCAGGATGTTTAAAAAGGTATCCTCCATCAATCCTGCCAGAGTGTGCTTCCCTATAACCACTGAGCCCGTAACCAAGACTGAGAAGGGTCTGCTGCCTTAATGACTTAATTGTATTCAATAAATATTAGGCTCAAAAAATAAATAAATGAGCAGATATTTTAAAGACACAGAACAAAAAGTTAAATCGCTGCTGTCTTGGGAAAATGTTATCACAGTTTTTTTCTTATTCCCACCAGACTAGCAGCAGAAGCTGTGAGAGAGTGACAGGAAAAAAATTCCCCAGGGCATGGAAAATTCAGTCCCTTACTTGCCAGAGAGCTTCCTCCTTCCCAAATCCACTTTAAAAAAAAAAAAAAAAAGGAACTGGGCTTTTAAGGCTTCATATCATTGTTACCAGTCTCAGCCAGCTCTCAGCAATTTTTTTTGTTGTTTGGACATCTTTGTTGAGAACAATAACAAAATTGGACCATTTCCTGTGTAGGGAATGCAGCTACTTGCTCAATAAGACTGGCTTTTGGTTTTTATGTTTATAGGACAAGGGTTCTCTACCACCTCCTCAGCTTCATACTCAGGGTGTTTGGTGCCTATACCAATATCTGTACATCTATTCAGTAAGTAATTATTAGTTTCAGAAAGTGGGGGGGGAACCACCTTGTAGATTAAAGACATTTATGTTTCAGAGGGACCCCTTAAAACAAAGTTGTGTCATGCAGGCCATCTGGGAAACTTCTTAGTCATATTTGATGTGTCCACACTAGATTTGATTTCTGACCTAGAAATGGAATTTAGCAAACTCCAAGTTTTCTTTTGCTCTCTTAAATAGGAAAAAAAAAAGTTTCAAACAAAGGAGAAATTTTTAAAATTTGGAAATAAGAACATATTAAGAAGAGACCACGTAGAGAAATATCCTATGTATCTTAAAACATAGAGATTTTTAAAAAATAGTTTAGACTGAGCCAGGAAAGTAAGTAATTTTCTCGTACGTCAGCCCTTTCTGCCAAGACCTCATTTGGTTCAATGGGCTTTTTGCGTCTTGTCCTCTATGAGTGAGAGATGGTGTCAGGTCTTGGAAAGGTTACTCTGATGAAGAAAAACTAGTCCCCGTGCTCAAGGAGGTCACAGTTAATCCAAATTTGTATGACACTATATGATGCTTCCCAGTCATGGGGATGCTGGCAACCTTTCAGCCAGGGCCTCTGGGACCAGCACCTCAATTGACTTCGTTTATTTATCCATCCAGCAAAACATCTTTAAAATGCCAGGCCGGGAAGCAGAGTTAAAAGACACGTTCCCTGCCTACAAAGAATCCATTACAATAATTAACAGTCACCACAATAAGGGAACACACAACCTGTGGTAGAAACTTGAAGGCTGGAAATCTTAACCGTACTGAGGGGCCAGGATGTTCTTCATAGAGGAGGGAACACCCGAAGTGAGACCTGTAGGAGATGGAGGTGGTCATCAAGCAGATGAGAACAATGAACTATTCCAGGTAGAAAGCAGAAGCGTGACACATTCAGGGAAAGGAAAGAGTTTGGTGTGACTGGACCAGGGGTTGTATGGGAGTGAGTGATGGGGTGTGAGGCTAGAAAGGACTGTCATACCAAAAGGGACTTTGCATGTCTTGCGAAGCTGTAAGGATTTGTGTTTTGTATGTCAAAGTCAAGGGCTTCATAAAGTTGATGGAAACGTGGGGCTGAGAGTCAAATGGATTGGGACTTGAATCCCAACTCTTCTGCTTTTGTGATCTTGGGAGATGATTTAAGAGAGTGCTCTCTTCTGTCTAAGGGAGTGGGGAAGGCTGGACTGGCAGAAGGGGAAGGTGAGCCTATGGGAGCTCTGGGGCTGGGATGGCCCTTTGGACTTTGTCGCCAAGGAGGCCTCGCCTTTGTTTTGCAGACATTGGATTTGAGCTGCCCTTGGGGAGGGGCTAAGTAATCTTGGGGTGATGCAGCTCCCCTTGGAGGGTAGTTCCCAAGGGTGATTCCAAGAGAGAGGTCAGCTGTAAGTTTCGACAGCCAGCAGCCAATATTCCCAGTAGTTGGGGAAATATGTTCTTGAAAGAGGGCCTGAGGAATGTACAGTAAGTACACACCACGCCTGCTTGTTTGCTACCTAGAAGTTCTCTTCTTATCCAGATTTTCTGGGACTCAGAATTGTAATCCTTGGAAGCTGCCTATTTATAGCAGACTCCTGGTTACTTCAGCATTTAGTGGGGGGAACAGCCTTCTCACCGCTGACTGTTGCTGATCAGCTGGAAAGTTCATAGTCATTACAGTGACAGGTACAAAGTTCCACTTCCTCAAGCAGACCCAGCAGATGACATGCCTCACCTTTCCATGTTTTTCAAATTAAGAATAAGAGAAGGTAAGACTGGAGCTTCTTGAGGAGCCAGATCAGCCCACTAGGACACATTTGTCATCTGCAAAGATAGGAAGGCAGGACCCGTATCTGTCAAGTCCAGAGAACTTCATATCCCTTTAGATTAAAAAGCAAGACTAGGCTTTTCTGCCTTTTTTTTTTATATATATATCATCAAGCCGTTCTCCTTCTCCAGCTCTTCTTCCATTGTTATGGTTCCAGAAGCATATTTTTTTATCAAAACAGAAGGAAATGATCAGAACCAGTCTGAATTGACCTTTAGAACTTGTGTGGAGTCCTTAGTGAGCATAATGCTTGTTCTTCTTGGGAGGGGATTTTGCAACTTACTCGTTTTTCAAAAATAACCCCATGTCTGTATGGAGATCCATTTAGATGCTGGGTGCTTGACAGGTACACCGTCTTACACAGCTGTGTCATATTCAATTTAGTCATTGACCAAGAATCCTTTTACCCAGACTGTTCTATCAAATAAGGAGTTTGGAGCAGGTAATTCTAGGAATGTTTTTGTTTCCAAATGGATATAATAATCAGGAAGACACTTATAGGAATACCTAATTCCAGGCATAGGTATAGGCAACAGCTTCAAGACTTAAATTTTAATCACATCAGAACCAGTTTTAGAAATAGTTGCCTATGCTTGACAGTTTTCAACGGGTAAAAAAAGGGAAGCTTTAAAAAAAAAATAATACCCAATTATTCAAGTATCAGCTATTTCAAATTTAGGTCTTTAGAGCTGTAGATGAAGCCTGTTGGTCAGAATAACATAGTGATTCATCTCTAAGTCTCTGACATCAGATACTTTGCGTATGAATCTTAGTTTTGTCACTCTTGTTATCTTTGTGGACCTGGGAGTGTTTGTAAACCTCTTAATTCAAGTCTCAGTTTCTGCATCTGTAATAGTAACCTATTTCAGATACCTGTATGGAGATTCATGAGTCCTGCATGGAAAGCTACTTAACCCCAGTGTCTAGATTTAATGCTAATATGGGCTAGCTAATTTTTAGCTGTTATCTTTGTTATTATCTATACTGTAAACACTTATTCCTTACACCTGCAATAATTATGTGAAATTACACCAGGCATTATCTTAAATGTGTCCTCATTCTAAAGAGACTATGTAGCACAACTGTGATGAACACCGTCCAGATCGTCACATGGTATTTGTATATCACTTATTATGAAGTTCCAAACCATGTTTGTAAACAGACTCTGAGAAATGCTCCAGCACCCTTGCTTGGAGCTGAATTAAAATTTTGGTCCTCACATTTCAACAATTAATGGGAACTTAGGGGATAATGCAGTGAATACCTGTGTTGGTCAGCACCCCCTGTGCCTCTCAGGTCCCCCACAGCTATTTCACATAGACAGTCTTAACTTTGAGGCTTCACTGATTTCTTCATTCATTCAACAATGAGTTATTCAATTCCAGACCCTCTGTTAGGTATGGACAATGTGAGCACAGACAGAGTAGGACTCTGCTTTTACTCTCATAAGTTCTGCTTTACTGTTTTAGGAGAAGGTCAGAAATTGGAGACTCCTTGTACACAGGGGTCTTTCATTATCAGTCCTACTGTCCTTCCCGAAGAACCAGAGGCAGTGAGGTGCCTCTTGCCGTGTTCTCCAGCCCTGCCTGCTGGAGTGATGAGATTTTGCCACCTTCTTTCCATTACTCACACTCAAGAGTGGTCTGCATCTGGGTTGGCGCTGCAGCCAGAAATTGTGTGATTCGTATGTTAAACATAAAGTAATTAGCGTCAGCAGTCACCATGTAGGAAAGACCACAGCTAGCTTGCAATAATCACTTTATTTAAGCACCTTATCACATGATCTTCTGTATCAAGTTTACGAATGTTAACAGAAGTATGTAGTTTAGAGGGAGCACCATAAAATGGCAGCCTTTGAATATGTTAAATTATCTCTGTGTGTTTCAAATTATCTACAAGTCTGTCATTTCCCCATGGATTGTTTTCAAATTATTAATGTTTTTATTCTTGGTTTGCATAAATATGTGTACAAATATAATTTATTTTGTTTCTTCACCAATAATAATGACATAACCCTACCACTTTACTGAATTTTAACTGTGCACCCAGCACCATGCCCAGCGTTTTTCACACATTAACTCATGCACCCTCACAGCTGCCCAATGAACAGGGATTATAAGCCACATTTCAGGGATGAGGAAACAAAAGGCTCAGATGTAATTTGCAGAGCTGGGCTGGCTGGTACGTCTTCTTGTCTTTGCCTGTACGTCTTAGGTAGTTCGTAGTTACTATAACTGTGTTGGTGTTTTTCAGTGGTAACTGGAGATGTTACACAATGCACAGGTTAGAAACTTCTGAGATTGGGACACTGTGGGTCTTGGCCCCATTCATTTCTAATGAAAATCCTGAAGAATGATAGTTCTGGATGAGGCAGCAAAATCTGTCAGTCATCCAAGTTATAGGCAGAGATTCAAAGCAGCAGAAACTGGCTGCAAGCCACTGAGAATGACCTCACTTTGGCCTAAATGCCGTAGGTTATCAGATTCAGACTCACAGGAATTAAATTAACCCACTTTTGGTATTGTTGATTGTATGGCCTAATCTGAAAGGAAAGAGAAATTACTAGTAAGATTTGGAAATTTGAGGTCATTTTAAAATTTTTATCAAAACTAATCATATTCTATTTCAATACCCTAGTATGAAGGAAAACAAAGACATTTCATGGGAGAAAAAGAAAAACACTGTGTTTTCAATTAGGCCATTTAAAATAAGTTAATATTCAAGCAGCTGCTCTGAGTTAATAAATGATACTAATCTAGTACAGATCTCTAAGGCTCTAACCTTGTTTTGAAGAAAAAGTCCCTAAGTTTAAAAAAATCTGAAAACTTTACAGATCTATAAATAAAAGTCTTTCCTATTGTACAAATCTATATAAATCTATATATAAAAGAGAGTCTATTTCTTTTTGAATATAAAAATACATATTCATTGTAGAAGTTTAGAAAACACCAAAAAATATAAAAATGGAAATGCGTTACCCATATTAATACTACCTACTGGTAATATTTCTGGCTATATCTTTTCAGCATTCATATGTATAAGCATACATGTGTACTACACAAACATACATACATATGTATTTTACAAAATTGAGATTTCATTGCAGATAGCCTGGGAACCTGCCCTGTTCATGGAACATATCGTTAGCATTTCCCATGTCTGGAAATAATCTTTTAAAATAGGATACTTCGCGCCTGCATAACGTTTCACTGTCAGCACGGCCGTGTTGCTTTTCCCATTGTAGGACATTTAAATCTTTCACACATCTTTGATATTTTTCTTATGCTACATTCCTTGAAGTAGAATTATTAGGCCAGAGGGTGGCATTAGAATTTCATGCTTTGGATGAAATTCTTACTTTCTGCCTTTCTGGAGTAAAGATGGTCATGGCTGTGATTTACCAAGCAGCAGCCTGTCCCCTGAAAAATAAACTGACTATTTATTAGCAGAGAGCTACCACATGTGACTTAGTATGCTGATGCAACAGTGGTAAATAATATAACAAGAGGAACATTTTCAAAGCGTTTCAGTGCAGTGTAGCAGAAGAATTAAATGGTATTCCGGTGGCCTCAAGGGACAGCTTAATAATTGATGGGGAGTGGTTAAATAAGTGAGAGTCGTTCAAGCTAATGCTACTAGCTGGTTCTCTTGAGTTTTATCAGCCCTATGGTTAGCTCGTTTCTCTAGAAGTAAATCAAAACCAAACTGTCGTTTCTTACAGGGATGCGCTTTTCTGAAATATTTTAGAAACTATTTTAAATTTGTATTTATAAATTGCTTATCAGGATGGCTGGCACATAAATAAATGGCAGTTGTCAGTGCTGCTGTTCTTGCATTTATGTTGTTGCCTTTATTATTTAGTGACAACAGGACATATGTGATTGACCTAGCCATAAATTTAGCAGCTGAGTTACTAGATAAGAGCATTCCCCATCAGTTTAGAGGCTTCATTAAAGACTTTTAAATATGATATTAAGCAGATGTTATGTGTCTGTCTTCCTGGAAAGTGGTATAATGTTACAAAACCTGAGGTCAGTGAGGTCAGCTAAGTTGGACGTTTTGTCACACAGCATGATGTAGTAGTTGAACCCATAATTACACTGAGAATAGTTTTCAAAAAGCACTTGAAACTTATTTATGGTAAAAAAAAAAAATCTGAAAGTATATAGACCAAAATTATTTTAAATGGGTATCTCTAAGTTACTTTTATTTTCTTCTGTTTGATTATTCGTAATTTCTGATTTTTGTACAATGAACATATTGTGTAAGACACAAAGAAAACAATTATTCACTGTAAACTAAAACCTTAAAGAAACTTGGCCCCGAGTACACCAGTCAGTGTTTACCACAAAGAAGTGGGGAACTATATCCAGTAACTAATTCAGCCCTAAAGGCTGCTTATTAATGGAGAATTAGCCTATTCTCCAAGTGCACTTGAAAACTGTGCTTTGAATATACAGTATGGTGCTTAAAATGAAGACATGAAATCAGGGAACTTCTGAGCAAGATGGCGGCATGCACAAGGGCTGCAACAGCCTTACCTCCCAAGTTCTCTTTGCAATGACTAATCAAATGTACAAATAGGAAAGACTGGAACAGTCCTTTTACCTTCAAGCAGATCCCATACTTCTTTGCTCACTCTATTCGTTCCCACCTTACCCTGAAAGGAAGTCTATACCCCCATCTCCTTTCCCTAACTTTATTTTTCTCTCCAGCACTTATCCCTTTCTGCCATATTTTGTATTTACTCAGTATTTGTTTACTTTCTGTCTCCCCTCCATTTAAATGTAAGTTTCTGAGGGGGAGGAATCTTGTATTGTTCACTGAAACAGTGACTAGCACATAGTAGGTACTGTGTAAATATTTATTGAATGAATAAATAATGAATACTTACATCTGTATTAGAAACCAGAGATAAGTGTCAGCCACGTAATAGAAATTTCAAGGCCTTTCAGAAGACCCAGTATCAACAGGGCTGTCTACTTCCTAAGAGAGAGAAATCAGAGGAGAAATGAGTCATGGCAAGTCTGTGGCAGGGTGGAATAACTAAAGTGCCAGGCTTCTGGGCTGAGGACTGAAAGGGGGTGTCAAAGGGACCAAAAAGTACTAGGGAGATTACAGAGAGGGTGTAGATTTAAAAAGCAATCTCACGAAGTTCTTTATTAACTCCTGGGCTCTCTCCTGACCTGCACATGCTTGGGTTTGATCTTAAGCAGTATACCTACCAAAGACTTTGGGAGCTGAACTAAGGGATAGACCACTGCCTGGGCTCCAGACTGGCCACTGAATGGTGCATATGCAAGTCAGATCCAAAGAGTGCTACAAAGGTGTTGGCAACAGTATGGATATTGAAACCACACCCCGTAGAAGGCCAGTCAGAATTTGCATCCTGAATTCAACTTGGTTGATTTCCTGATAAAACAAAAATATCAACATTCTACATGTGGTTTAAATAAAACCCGGAGTCTCATAACATAATATTCAAAATATCCGGAGTATAATCCCAATTACTCAGCATACAAATAACCAGGAAAACGTCAGCTGACATGGGAAAAGACAGTCAATAAATGGCCGATCCTGAAGGACACAAATGGTGCAATTAGCTAACAAAGACTTGTAAAGCAAACATGATAAAAATGTTCCAAGAAGTGAGAGCAAATACTGTTGAAACGAATGGAAAGATAAGTCTCAGCAAAAAAAAAAAAAAAAAAGAGAAAGAACCAAATGGACATTTTAGAACTGAAAAATACAGTAACCAAAATGAAAAACTCACTAGACGGGTTTCAATAGAAGAATAAAGATAACAGAGGAAAGAGATGAGTTTCAGTTCATCTTAAAGATAGATTAACAGAAATTATCTAACCTGAACAACAGAAAAAAAGATTGGGAAAAAAATAATCAGTGCCTCAGGGAGCGTTGGGACAATCCTAAAAGGTCTGATATTCATGTCAGCAGAATCTCTGAGGAGAGGAGAAAGCGAGTGGGTAGAAAAAACATTTGAAAAAATAATTACAACAAAACTTCCCAAATTTTGGCAAACAAGATAAGCCTACCCATTCAAGAAGCCAGCAAAACCCAAGCTAGATGAATCCAAAGAAGTACGTGCCTACACTCATCGTAATCAAACCAAAAACTAAAGACAAAGACAAATATATTGAAAGCAGCCAGAGAAAAATGACACACTACCGATGGAAGAACAATTGGATGACTGTGGATTTCTCTACCTGCTAAATGCCAGTAGCACCTTATTAGTTTTGACAACCAAAAATTCCTTCAGATGTCACCAGATGTCCCCTGGGGGGGAAATTGGACCAAGTTGAGAACCATTAATCCAACTTGAGTTTTCCGTTTTTCCAAACATTTTTTTAAAAGAAATGTTCCAATTTGGTTTACATTTCAATTACAGGGTTTACAACTCTAGATTAAATTAACAAATATGGAGTAGGTCAAAGGCACCCAGTCTCTCATCTCCCATCAAGAGAAGTTTAAAAAAAAAAAAAATATATATATATATATATATATATATATTCAGTACCAGGTTTATTTAGGTTCAGTCATTCATAAAAGATCAGCACTTAAGAAAGTTCATTTTTAAAGAGCCTTGAACACTGAATCCTTACCCATTCTCCTCATCCAAGAAGGAAACTACATTCTTAAAAGAACTGATGAGAGAACATTCCTATACCATAGGTCGAGGTGTCTCTAGTTGAGATCAACAAAGTCTGAAGCAACCTGAGAACAGTATTCTGGTTGCTAGCCAGTGTTTCTTACCATTTGAAGACTTTGTTTAATTTCATGTGGTAGGATTCTAAAAGATTTCCAGCAGCTGCAAGAAATGCCATATTAGGGGATATTGCACATATAGCAAATATTTGGATTAAGAAACACTTGTGATACCTTGAGTAATAGCAACCCAAAAATATGCAGTTGCGAACAAATACTGAATGTGGCTGTCAGATTGATTTCAGTACCTTTTAAATCTCAGTCAAAGGGAAACATTTTTTTCTTATTGTTAGAGAGGCAATTAAATAGAAACAAGCAGAAATTTTACCAACTAAATACTTTGTCAGATCAATCTAGAAACTTAACAAAATTTGACACTGGCTATATGAACTATATGGATTGAGAAAACCCACTAATGTTCAATAACAGTAGTAAATAAATACATGCACCACTTTTACTTTTTTAAACTTTGGTAGTTTCAAGTGAACACAGAACCATAATTGGCTTAGTGCACTGGCTTGAGTAAACATGGCCATTAAAATTTCATTTCTTTAGCTCTAAAGATAGAGATTGCAAGGGGCTGCTAAAATAATCTTTCATTTTTTGGCGAGGTCTTATAATTACACTGACCAGTCATGACAAATTCATTGCAACTTCTACTTTTCCTCTCATTTCCTTTTTTTCTGAAACCTAGCTTTACTGAAATCAGTTCTCTTTTCCAAAACAGAGTAGACATTCTATTTCATTATTCATTCAGCAAACCTTCATTGATTATCGTTATGTGACAGGCACAATGGTGGGTTCTAGGGTCACAAAAGTAAGACACAAATCCTCAATTAGTATTCCAGAGGGGCTTATAATCTAGTAACGAAAGGAAGTATAGAGATAAAAATTACATTCTAAGTTGGCAACTGCTCTTACAGAAATAGGACCCGAGAGCACCAAATGCACAGATGATTGAGTAAGGCATACTGTCTAGGAAAATGGAGAAAGGCTTCACAGAGAGAGCGGCATTTGATCAACGTCTTAAACTTGGTGAGGTTTTACAGAGGAATTAGGAGAAGTGCATCCTTCTATATGTATGTAGAGAACAGCACAGGACCAGGGCCTGGGGTTCTGATCAAGACTAGCACGTATCCAGGAAATGATGCTAGGGGAAGATGACGGTAGGTGGGGCTCTTGGCCCCCTCTTCACAACTCTTAACGGAAGTGAATTGTCATCGTAGGCCACCTCTTTTTGACCTGGACCTAAAGCTCACATCAGTTACACAGCTGGCTGGGGTTAGGAGTATAGCCTATAACACAGCAAAGTGTACATAGTGGGATAACAGCTACCTGTGATCTAGAAAGGCAGGTTGGGGGTGAGGGCTGCAGGCATGGAAGAATTTTGATTTTCAGTTTGAGGAACTGGTATGTTTTCATCTAAACAACTAAGGAAGCCAAGAGAGATTTTGTGTCAGGGATATGGCATAATCAGCTTTGTTTTTTGAGAGCATTGTGAGGAGTAAATTGGGATGAGAAGAAACCAGTCTTGGGGAACCTAGTGAGGAAGCTGGTACATTAGTAATCTGGGTGATGATTTTTGCTCTACCATGAGTTATGGCCAGAGAGTATCTCCATACTTATAATGATATTGTCTTCAAAAAGATCTCATCCATGTAGATCGAGAATGAATCAAATGGCTTTTTGTTGTTTTATGAAAGGTCTGTGGGAAATTCAAAGCCGGGACATTCTTATTCAGTCCATCCTAATGAGATTGTAAGGCTTCTACTCCTTCATCTGATGGCTCTTTAGCCTGTTGGAGGAAAAAAAAAAAGCTAACAGTGATTCCAGGATTCTTGGGCTTACCTTAACTGTGCAGATGTGGGTTTGGACTGCCACCACAAAACAGGGTGATTGCAAGCAAATGCAAGTCACTGAGAGGTGTGTGTTGCCTCCTAATCTTCCCAAGATCTTAGCTTCTACCCCTTGAAGTGTAAAGAAAGTGTCCTTATTGCCACTAGCTCCAAGACAGTGAAAATTATCTGGGAGGCAAAGAGAATTCTCTCTTCATTTCTTTAAACTGTGTCATATAAGGAACAGTTGAAGACAGTGGGAATGTTTGGTACAGAGAAAGTAAGCCTTAGCTAGGACATAGTAACTGTCTCAAATATTTGAAGACCTGTCATGTAGAAGATGACTTAGATTAACTAGCTCTACAAGTCTATAAGTTAAGACTGACTGGTAGAACTTAAGTGGAGACAAGTTTTACTTTATTCTAAGGAAGACCTAACAGCCTAAAGTCAGCAAGGGCTTGCTCAGAATTAAGAGTTCTGCTTCTTTGTAGCTTTGCAGTGTTCTCTGGAATAGACTTTATCCTCCTTGGTATAATAGTACCTCAAACACAAGTATTCTAGAAAGTAAATCTTGAATTAGGTTGAGGTGACCATCTGAGACATACTGATTTGAAAGTTGCTATGAGTAGACTGTTACATTAGCATTTAGAAAAATGGAGGGTGACTTCATGAAATGAAACAAGGATATGATGCTGAGCTGATAATAGCATCATGACAGTTACATTTATGGAGTGCTTGGTATGTGCCAGGCACCTTGTTAAGCACGTAACAATGGATATCTCATTTAATCCTCTTAAGAACCCTAGGGAGTATATTATTGGAATCTTCTCCATTTTTCAGATGAGGAAACAGCTCAGGGAAGTAAAGATATTTAAATAATCTGACCAATAAACTGGATCTATGTTGATGGTTTGGGGTTTGTTTGTTTGTTTTTTCCTGCTTCAAGTAGGCTGTCACCCCGTGTACATTTGCCTACTAGCCATAGGTGTTTTCTCAAATTCTCTGGTAGTATTCAACGAACCAAGTTCTTGGTGAACAGGACACTTAGCCCATGGGAATTTGTTTTTTGGGTTTTTTTCTATTCCGTAAGCTACCTTTACTTAAATACATGGTTAATTCTATAGACCAATTAATGAGCTGTAGTTCTGAGATGGTACTATTAATATTAGGATAAATATATATCTTTAAAGGAAATTTCTGATTTAGGATAAATTCTTGAAGATTGGTTTATTAAATTTTGGGCTTGGTTCAAGAGTAATATAGAAATTTCACTTGGTTTAAATTGTTTGAATAAGCATAAATCAGACTGAATTGAAATTGTTTTGTTTACCTCTCTCACTAAAATGTAAGACCACTTTTCTATCTTTGGCACATAGAAGATACTCATATAAACTGGTAGAATGAATGACTGAATGCATGAGTGTGTACATGAATAAATGAACTTTTATCAGTATCTCAAAGAATCTCTGCCTTTTGCTTACTAATTCAATGAATGACTTATAAATGAGCAAATCTCCTACTTACTTTATTTAGTTTTGTAAACAGTCCCTGGATTTTTCTTAGCACAGTGCCATTAAGACTGAGGTCATGGGTTCCCTACACAATATGGTCTAGTTTGCTTGACCACAGGTTATACTCATAACCCCAGCCAACTGTGCCATAGATGTAAGCTTTTGGTCACACTGGATCTTTGCACAATCACATCTGTCACAGGAGAGAAAGAGTACAGTCTTTAGTGATAAATTAGTAGACTCAGGTTCATGTACTAAAGATGATGTATTATTATGATAATTGTTAAGGAATTATATTAAGGAATTGTTAATAAAGCTGAGTTATTACATTTTTGTTAAGTTCAGCGTATTGAAAAGTGGTCTGGAAATGTATTTCTGATAGTTTTTAGTTAATTATATTACAGTCTTAACCAGAGTTTCATAACACGTTCTGATTTTAATTAGGTAGGTTTGTTTATATCCACTACTGAGAATTATGCCTAAGTGATTATTCATTTAGAGGCACTGAAATGGTGTTTCCAGTGTATCGCCATTTTGAGTAGAGAAATATCCCTAGCATGAAAAATTGTGTTTCTTGAAGAGTTAAGGAAGTGCAAGCTGAAAATGATACTAATTGTTTCATCTACTTTATTCCCTGTAGGACTTAAAATTTCAGTCTTGAGTTACTTAATCTGTTCAAGTGCTCTTCATACCTGGGTGGTTATGAGTGACACTGTGTACGTGACTTTGCACTTTTGCCTGCTCACAGGTTGAGCACAGTCGAATGCCACATTTGCCTAGCAGTTACATTAGTAAACATTCTAGGAGATGCCCCAGATATTTCCTTTAAGATTAAGTTTTGTCTTGTTTCAAAATGAAGCTCTGGTTCCCCTGTATCTATGATTTTTTTTCTAACTTTCCCACATTTTCTAGTGACATGGAGTTTTATCTAAAAGAATGTTGATTATTTTTCGCCTTGGGAATGCAGTAGATCATGAGGCTAATTCCATACACTGATACTTAGTTGTGATTTTAATAAGTACAAATCCATGTCCCTTGACAGATAGAAAGGAAATGTGCAACTACACTATAAATATTACAGCTTGCTTCAGGCCATTAAGCCCAGCCCCAGTTTTTCCATTAGGCATTTTGGGGGATGCTGTTGCTGCTGTCTTCAGAGTTTACATGAATTAAGAGAATCTATTATTATAAAGACACATGAACACGAGGTTTTGGAAATGTAAAAGCACACACACTGTAGAGGTATGGCCTGACCCTTTTAACCAGAATTTCCGTCCAAAACTCACTGAGCGTGAGACACTATAATCCTTTGCAGCCCTCTCATTAAATATTTAATCTGGTTTTCCTTCTTCCCTCTTAGTCTCACTCTGACTCAGCATAAGGTCAGGATTCCTTGACTGGTCATCACAATAGATTTACTTTAAAAATAACTCTGTGAGAGGCCAGAGGCCCTCTGAATTGGTCATTTAATCCAACCATATAGATCACTTGATCGATTGCCCAATGTACTCAATTATAGTTGTATTAATTATGCTCTTCGTTCTGCCTTCCTTTCTCCCCTTTCTGGGAGGTTCCAGGGAGCAAGCCTGCTGTTCTCCAGGAACAGAGATACTGGCCAGGGTCCACCCAGTGTAGCACTTATCACAGTGCTCTGTATAGGAAGCTGTTTGGGCACACCTAGCTCCTCCATTAGACTGTGGACTCTGGAGGGAGGAAGCCATACCTTACTCACCTCTGGGTCCCATTCATTCATCAAAGGTATATCGAGCACCTACAGTGTGCCAGGCACCACGGCAGGCCCTGGGAACACAAAAATGATTAGGACACAGTCCCTGCTTTCAAAGAAACCCTCTGTTTATGAAGAGAAAAAGAAACATGATGAGCGTAATCATAACGGGCGGCATCAGTTTAACACTCAACTGTGTGCTGGGTTTTGTGTTAAGTGTTTAATAAGGACCATCCCGATAAAACCCTGTGATGTAGAGGCTGTTGGTATCTCTGTTTTGCCATTGAGGAAACTCACAAAATTATTTAACTTATACACAGACAAGAGAGTTTGAAAACAGGCATCCAGTTTTAGAGTTTGAACAACTAACCACTAAATCATACAGCCTAGAAGTGATAATGAATGAATGTATTATACAGTCACAAAGAAGGGAGGGTCTAATTTCTCTATTTGAAGGACAAGGTAAAGTTACAAGAAAGTTTTCACAAAGTAGTAGCATGTAGGATTGTACTAGGCCAGAGAAGGAAGCAGAGTCTGGGCAATGAGGACGGCATGGGGAAGGCAGAGATGTGAAAGTAGAACCTGGGACTGAGCAGCTTATCAGGCTAAAGGATGTGGTTTGAGATTTGTGGAAGGTAAGGTAGACTAGTTTGACAGGGGAAGTTATGAGTGATTTAAGAAATTGTAACTCTATCCTGAAAAAAATATAGCAAGAATTTGATGGGTTTTAATCAGAGGAAGGACATAATTAGCTCTTCATCTTTTTTTGGTGGGGGGAGGTGCTGCACCATGCAGCTTACAGGATCTTAGTTCCCCAATAGGGATTGAACCCGTGCCCCCTGCAGTGGAAAGGCAGAGTCCTAAACACTGGACTGCCAGGGAGTTCCCTAGGTCTTTATCTTTAAAAAAAATTCTCATGACGTACAGAAAAACAGATCAACCAGAATAGATAGGATTGGTGGCTTCTCTTTCAAGGAGAAGAAGCAAGTCTTGGATGAACCCCAGATTCTGACATGAATGACACTATTGTCCTGGAAGCGATATAAATTCATTATAACCCTTTTAGAACGTAATCTTCCAATGTGAATCCAGGGTCTTTAAAATGTCAATACTTTTATCCTGGTAATTTCATGTCTGGGAATTGACACTAAGGCAACAGCGCAAAATGCAAGGTATGACTTTAGAACAGCATTCATGATAATAGTTCAGGGTGATTAAAATATATTGGTGAAATTGAATGAATAAGTAAGTAATTGAATGATTGATGGAAAATAGTGGAAACATTGGAAACCATAATAGAAGAATGGTTAATATACATTCACTGTGTAGTTATTTTAATCAATAATAATGTTCTGAAAATTATATAAGTACATGGGAAAATGTATGATAACTGGAAGAAAGCAGAGTAGAAAAAAGATACTTTATTATTATAGAATGATTACAACTCAGACCTCTGTTTAGATAAATAAACTTGAAGGAAATACACCCATCAAATTATAATGGTGGTAGTTTTGGCCTTCTGTTCTCTATTTTTCCAATATTATTCAATACACTTAATTCATTTTTATAATGAAAAAAGGTGGAAACTTTGGGACTGTTCATTTTGGACTTATGTTTGAATTGTCTGAAACATCAAAGCGATAATAAATAGGAAACAATTAGAAATTGACTTGGTATTCAACTCCGGGTTTACACATTGGAGACATTTAATAAATGTCAACTGAATGGAAGTTCTAACCATTTTCTTTCCCCTTGGGTCAGAATCCTAGAATCCTATTGCAATGCATTAGAAGTTTTTACCATCATTTGAACTTATATAGGCCCACAGAATGGGGGAAGAAAACCTGTTCGCTTTTTCAACTCCATACCTGAAGCAGTTGGAGGGGACTCTCCTTCCCTGTGCAAAAGTAATTTTAATCAGCCAATCGCAAATAACATGAAAAATACTTTATTTCAAGCATATATCATTTCATAAAGTTATTTTTTTCTTTTGTACAAAGGGAGCATTGATTGCTTTCCTTAATACCCGTATCCTTTTTCTTACCTAGCAGCTCTTGGTCAAGGGTCAAGGGTCAAGGGTCTGCTCTCACTGTTTTCAAATTTTTAATGAAATAGAATCCAGAGATATACTTAAACCTATTGAATTTTGATGGACTTCTGATAATCCAGATATTTTCTAAAGGGTTTCAGTGCATTAGTTGAGCATGTCAGCATCCTGTGTGCCACATCAGATGTGTTTTGTTTTAAGATTGCTTCTCTTGGGGTCCAGAGTCGTATTTAGAAGAAAGGACGGTTTTTCACTGTTACCGTAATAAATTGGAGACATGTTTAAAGTTGGGGGTGGGGATAACATGAGGTGATCTTGTCGTTGCTTCTATGCCATGGGGACAGGGACCAAGCCCCCCAGCACTCAGACTAGGACTTGATGTTGTCTGGCCCGGGTATCTGTGAACAAAAGGGTGTGCAAATTCATGCTTCACCCTTCACTCACATGGTCTAGTGTTTCAGAGCACAGCCCAATTCTTTTAACAGTTTTTGCAGGCAAAAGGAGTGGTGCAGGGCGGGGAGAAAATGGTTAATTTCGAGGCTACTGACTAGGCCACGGAGAGTTTAGACTGTCATTCAAAGCGAACATCTAGGCGGAAACTTCAGTGATGTGTCATGAGGGTAGCTGGGGCTCTACCTACCTGAAAATAACTTGCCACCAACTTCTCACAGAATTTAAAGTTCCCACTGAAGTCTGGCTCCTTAACAGCCTCTTTCATGAGTTGTATATATCTTATCCCATTGGCTTGAGGAATTATCCATTTCCTAGTAGATGTTTGATTAATTCATCTGGTACCACCAGTAGTATACCCACGAAAATGGAACATAGATAAGTTCAGTGTACATGTGTGGCAAGGGTGTATGGATGTAAGAAGGGCTCAAGGGCTGGAGCACAATACTTGAGGCCCTTCCAAATCAGGGGTCACTTGGGTGGATCTAAAGGCCAGGGTAATGGGAAGTGGGGTGAAGGACATCCAATTCAATTCAACCGGTATCTGCCAAGCACTTCCTACGTGGAAGTCAATGGAATAAGTGTCCGTAGAGACCAAAAGAAGGAAGAATACCATGTGGGCTTTTCACTCAAGGGAGTTAACCATTACAGTGTCTGGGAAAGAATTAAATAATTATAACATTTGTGGGATGTTTACTGCGTGTTAGGTACCGTTCTGAGTTCTGTGTCTGTGTCACCTGGTTAATGCTGTCATCGACCGGATGACGTAGGTACCATGACTACATTCCTGTTATAGATCTGGAAACTCAGGCACAGGGGAATCCAAAGCCTTTGAGACTTCAGTCCCAGCATTCTGACTCCAGAGTCCTTGCTTCGAAGTGTTATTCTATACTGCCTCCCAGACGGATGTTTTATATTTCAGGGCCTCCGAGGAAAGGTGAACCAAAAATGTGAGCGCATGCTCGGTAGAGAACAGTATGTCTGTTTGGCCAGACTTCCTCTACCTCATTACCTGAAACCGTGTCAAATGTGAAATGTACAAAGAACCTTTTGGCTGTTGTAAGATATTTGACTTGGCTGGTTTAGCAGGCCCTTATCGCCCCAAACCCAAGTGTTCAATATGATCCTAAATATTCTTGGCTTGCAGTTAATTGGACCTAAGGGATTTTGGGGGTTATTGTTCTAAAGTCTTAGCCAAGAGATATTTTCTTTTTGGACTTGCTACCTGAAATGCGGGCAGCTGAGCAGAGTTACTTGGTAGCCTTTGATCCCATTAGAGAGTTCTGAATTGGTAGCTCAGATCCTTGAATGAAATATGATATTAAAATAACACCAAGCTGAAGTCATAGGAGATTGCAGTGTAATGTATATAGTCAGAATAGCCAAGATTTAAGGGAAATAAAATGAGTTTCAGTTGGCTTCATTTGCTCACTTGTGACTTTCCTTTCACCCTTCAGTGATTCTTAACCCACCTCTTCACATAGCAGGGACACAGCAAAACATAAAAATCTCTAACTCAAGTGTAGGGATTTTAAATCTTTCAGAGCTCGATAAACACCAGCACCCTTTATCACTCCAAGAAAACCCAGGGACAAATGCAGCTAACGAACTTGAATTTCTCGAAGTTTAGCTATTGCTCTGATGTCATCTTCCCGCACTATTTTATGTTCACAAGTTTTTGCTTCAGCACATGTGGCCTTTTTTGAGGGAGGCCTAACCCAATGACCTAGTGTTGGCAGATGGACTGTGTATCATCTAGATCCTCTGATTTTATTAAGGGTGGTCTATGGGCCTTTCTTTTCTGCCCTCTCACCAGTGGCCAGCCTTCACCAAAGGCAGTAACTTCTTCAGCAAATCACACAAACAACAGTATTTCAGCTTATTTACAGATTCATTTAGCAAGTGCTGATTGGAAGCTTCCTGTGTGCCCAAGTGGGACCTGGACTAGTGTCTTCTTAAATTCCATACCCTCGGCACCTCAGTTGCCTCACCCTAGTTCTGGCCTCGTGCCCAAGCACTGTGCAGGACACTGTCGCAGAGCTGATACAGATATGGCCCTTACTCCCAGTCCTGACAGCCCAGTAGGAGACACATAAATGAACCATGGATGTTGTTGTTATTGTCTCAAACTATAGATTAAGCCATGCTACACATTTTTTTCCATTTTCTGTACCTGACTAAATACTGAACTCAAAACAGGAAAAAAGGGCTTCCCTGGTGGCACAGTGGTTGAGAGTCCGCCTGCCGATGCAGGGGACACGGGTTCGTGCCCGGGTCCGGGAGAATCCCACATGCCGCGGAGCGGCTGGGCCCGTGAGCCATGGCCGCTGAGCCTGCGCGTCCGGAGCCTGTGCTCCGCAACGGGAGAGGCCACAGCAGTGAGAGGCCCGCGAACCGCAAAAAAAAACAGGAAAAAAAAAGAAAAGTAATTTGGATATATGATTGCCTTTAAAGTTAACTTACAGATTTTGCCGAAAAAAAATATTCAAATACTCCTCTGTCAAACCCTCAGAATTAGCCTAGGGAAGAATATCTTAAATGCTGTCATTTACCCACTGAGTGGAAAAGTAAAACTCTTTGTTGTCTTAATGAAAAAATAACAGTAATAAATGCAGAGGCAAAACGTATGTGGAGCATAAGTGGCCTTACCAACTCACTACTATGAAAGTGTTTTCTTAAAATTGTAGTCAGTCAAAGGGAGAGAGAAGTATCATATGATATCCCTTATATGTAGAATCTTTAAAAATGATGTAAATGAACTTATTTATAAAACGAAACAGACTCACAGACATAGAAAACAAACTTATGGTTACCAAAGGGGAAAGAGGTGGGGAGGGATAAATTAGGAGTTTGTGATTAGCAGACAGAAACTACTATATATAAAATAGATAAACAACAAGATCCTACTGTATAGCACAGGGAACTATATTCAATATCTTGTAATAATCTATAATGGAAAAGAATCTGAAAAAGAACATATATATATATACACACACACACACACACACACACACATATATATATATGTATAACTGAATCACTTTGCTATACACCAGAAACTAACACAACATTGTAAATCAACTATGCGTTAATTAAAAAAAAATTTTGTAGTCAGTCACATAGTTATTTTGGAAAGGGAGAGTAAATTTCCCTTTTGGTTTCTAACTTACCTTCTGGGGACTCACACTGCAAAATTCCCTTGTGATGATACTGAGATGGGAAGCAAGATGCTGGAATTCATCTTTTCATGACTTAAGTTCTGCAACTCAACTTTTGAGCAAGCACGATGCTTCACCCTCCTTTTTCTCACTCTTGATAAAGTCTGATTTGGATGGTGGGAGAGCCATTCACACTGTCCACTTCTTTGCTTCTGTCCAGCCAGTGGTAACCATTGGTGCACACATCTAGCATTTAGAAAGGGCCATTTGATCAAAGATGTTTATTGTATCAGGGTCGTGCTGGCCTTCCATTGTGTTATACACATTGTTCTATTTTCAGTCAGTGGACTTCTTAAGATGTAAGTCATCTAGAGACAAGTTTCTGTTACAGTTTTTAATATTAATTTTTTCTCATTGCAGAGCAAAGAGATTGCATTCCAACTTCATGAGGACTTAATGAAGGTTCTTAACGAGCTCTATACGGTAAGCACGTAATCTTTCTTTTGGAAAAATCTTTGGTTTAGAATTCTGGTTTGCAGAAACACTTCTCTTATTAGAACTCATTCCAAGCTAAAGTGTTGATGGATGCTTGTCTGGTTGAAATGTGGAACCGAGTGGATAGATGGCACGAGACTGTTTCAAGTAAATATGTATATGCAGTCAGAACACTTTAAGAAACTGGACTATAGTTGTCCCAAAAAGAATGCTTTTATATGGTTGGATTATATGTGATCTATTCATATATTCAGTTCCAGAATATTGAGGGGGAGGGGTATCTATTTTTCCTTCTTGGCAATAGTTTGCTTTTCTGAATTTAAGTTTTTTCAGGTTAATGCATATAATCAGAAGAAATTAAAGATTACTATTAAAACAACAAAATCAGTGATTAATCATATGCCTATGTATATTTTGTTTTACAATTAATGATCATATTATTAAATACAAATTCCTTTCGGAGGAATTTAACGAGTTTTTATTTTATAAGAGAACAACGTAATGAGAATTGAGTAATGTTAATTTGTTCTAACTATAGATGTTTGCATTTTCATTACACAAGATTATTTGAATTTTTCTTTACAGGCAAATTAAACCTGAAACTTATTAAAATATGTTTCTTGATTTACAAATTCATTTGTTCCTAAAAAGGAAGTGTGTAAAATACAGTTTTGTGAATTAAATTGCTTTTAATGCTCCACTGATACTTGCTAATTAAAAGAACCTGTAGTTTTAAACTTTATAAAATGAGTGATATTCTTAGAAAATCCACTTTCCAGTTTTATTCTACATGTGTGATAAATTTGTGTTTTTATGCAGCATGTTTGCTACACCTGTGCTTTTGAATTAACTTGACAGTTTCTAATTGCTTGTTCCTCCTTCAGAAACCTTTAACTTTATGTGCAAAAGCCTCATGTTATAAGGTCATATCCATATAAAAGGCCATTTATTAGCCCACGCTTGGTGTGATTTATTAATTTCTGATAACCTAAGGTATCAACCATTTCTAGAAATCCTGGATGTAGAATTTAAAAGTTAAATCAGCATTGTGCCTCTGAGACTTCCACAGAAGAAATTCTATCTTCTTCCATTGAACTATTTTAAGATGAGGGCTTCATGGCACCTTCCTTGTGGTTCCCTTTGCTTGGGCATTGTTTTACCTACAAATATAAATCAGTCTCTAATACTTTAAAAAATAAATCTGCTGGTTGTCATGGCATCATAACCAAGAGCCTGTTGTTTATGGTCTGGAACTAGTAATACTAGTCAGAGCAACACTGGCGAAGATAAACTTGACTGTTGAATACAAGAAAATTTGGTAGAATGTCATGAAAATTTTATCTCAGTGAGGGATGTGTATAGAGAAATTTCTCCTGGATTCAGCCTATCAAGTGGAATTAGACATCTAGGAGACTCTATAGTTGAATCAAGTAAGTTGATAATTCCTCAAACCTCTCATCAGTATCAGTCTGAAAGCCTGAAGGAGCCAGATTCTAGAAAAGGTCACCAGAGTTTAAATAACCCTGTCAGTCATTTAGTCTCTGAATCAGTTGAGGAATCAAGGCATAGAGGAGACAGGCAATGAGGTTTTAATTAGGTAGTCTGTAGATCACTTTGAGCTCTTGGGAGATAATTTTACTTTAACCAAACCAGAGAGCGTGCACATTTGAGGTCAGATGTCATGTTCTGTGGGGAAAGACCATCTTATTATACACACACACACAGACACACACACACTTTTTACTCTGAAAGATGGACTCTCTTGCAATTTAAATTCAGATACATAAATTCTGTCATGTTCAAATGAAATCTATCCATTGTATATATTCAGTTTACATTCAGAAAGGAAGAAAAAGTGAGGAGTGTTTGAACAGGGGACCAAGGTTTGGGGGAATGCGGTTTAGATTCTTTATTCATCCACTGACTGGTCACGAATAAATTACCTTCTGAGTTGCATCATGCATAGAATTTTTTACAACTGATGACATAATAATGATTGTTGAAGTAAGGTGTAAAATATGTAGCCTGAGTGAATTGAGGATGCAATTTAATTGCCTTTTCAAACAAATATTCACTCCTCCCTTTCTCACAACCCTTGATACTCCTTGGGAGTTGAAGGTGAGCTCCTTTTTGAGAGGTACATTAACTTCCTTAAACCAGAGGAATGCTTATTATTAAATTACAGTCCAACCTTAGTGGTGGGCAGTAGCCTTATGTGTGGGCTTCCCTGCCCCAAAATAGTTCTCTCACAGGTCTATTGATTATTCCAAGCATTCTATCAGAAGGCTTTGTCTTAAATAAAATACAAATGCCCAGGACAAATAGAAAGAGATGGATCATTTCTACCTTAAAATGAACAGAGTTTCATCAGATTCTTTGAGAACAGGTTGTATCCATGGGGCATGAAGGCCTGGACCTCTGAGCAGGAGAGAGAGGATGGTGGCATCTGAGTGCCGTCTGGAAGGAGAGGAAAGGCTTTGAAGACATGCATCTCCTTTTCTATATTTTCACCTCAACCTTGCCTTTATTTACAGAAACAGGGCCTCAGAGTGGTTTTGAACCTACCACATGGGCCAGCCACAGCAGTTAGGATTACTTGGGCCTTGAGTAACAGAGGTACTCAGAATAATGGCGTAAACAAGATAGAAGTTTACCCTCTCTCTCACATAAAAGAAGTTCAGAGGTTGGCAGCACAGGACTGGTATGGAGGTTACATAAAGCCATCAAAGAATCAGGCTCCCCCTAATACACTGTTCAGAGAAACATAATTGTATCTTTGTTCTTAGAGTTCAAGATAGTTGCTGGAGCTCTAGCCATTACATCTGCTTTCCTGAAATGGAGAAAGGAGACTCCAACAGAATGGAGAAAGGAAAGAAGGGCAGGTCCTCTGTCTCTTACGAAGACTTAATGAAGGTTCCATATAACACTTTCATATACATCTCATTGGCCAGAACTTAGAAACACAGTTTCAAAGGCTTCAAGGAAGTCTGGGAGTTATAGTCTTTTAGTTGGCCAACTCATTGACAGCCAGTTAAAAATTGAGGATTTTGTTAATTTGAGAGAGAAAGGGAGATATTTTTTAGGTAACTAGACATGCCTTTCAAAGTAGCTAACATTTATTAAATGCTTATTATATATGGCTAGTTATTGTGCTAAGCACACGCATTATTTTATGTAATCCTCACAGTGTCTCTATGAGACAGATACTATCATTATCCCCATTTCACAGATGAGGAAACTAAGGCTCAGAGAGGCTTGCCTAGGTTGCACAATAAGTAGTAGAGTGGGATCTCAAGTCCAGGTCTGGCTCCAGAGCCTCTGTGGGTCTGTCATTTTATCTCTGTTGCCATAGTTTTGGGAAACCATTCTCTAACAAAGATCTCTAAATGTTAATGCCACCCTAACAAACACAAAGCACCTAAGCCATTTATCACTTGCTCCTTTGTATTTTTTTTAAATCAATGGCATTAATGTTGCTTTAACAAAAACATAGGTGAAAAATTGAACATGTGCCTCACTGGCAACCTGTACTTCTTAGAAATGTTCATTTAAATGATCTAACAAAAAGGAAAAAGAAATAAAATGAAAAAATACAAAACCAACAACAGAAAAAACTAAAAAGTTAAAATTTTAAAAAAAGATCTAACAGATGGGACTCATTGGGCTAAAAAGTAAGAGTGAACCGAGATCTTCAAATTCCCTTTCTAAGTCTAATCCACTAATTAACTTCCTTTTCAGTTTAACATGTGAAAGAGAACTAAAGTAGGGTTAAGAAAGCAGGGAGACTGCTGTGCTTTAAGGAAACAGAATTGACTGGACTCACATTGAACTTGAATTTGAATCTCAGCTCACTTAGCCAATCTGGGCATCTGTATTAGTCTGGGAGAAACAGAACCAACAGGAGATTAGATAGATAGATAGACAGATAGATAGATAGATATGGGAGAGAAATTGATTATAAGGAGTTGATTCGTGCGGTGTGGAGGCTGAGAAGTCCCCACATCAGCAGGCAGCAAGCTGGAGAGCCAGAAGGTAGTTCCAGTCCGTCCAAAGGCCTGAGAACCGGGAGAGCTGATGGTGTAAGTTCCAGCCCGAGTTCAAGTCCAAAGCAGGAGAAGACCATGTCTCACCTCGAAGACAGGCAGAGAGAGCAAATGCTCTCTTACTCAGCTCTTTATTCTATTCAGGCCCTCAATGTATTGGATAAGGCTCACCCATGTTGTTAGGAAAACTAGTTTATTTATTCCACAGTTTTTGAATGCCTCCTACCATGCCAGCTACTTGTAGATGTACTGGGGATGTATAATAGATGTGAATAAAAACAGACCCTGTTACTTCCTCTCAGGGCATTTATATTCTAGGGAGGAGAAACAGACAATAAACAAATAAACATATAGTATGGCAGGTGTAAGTGCTAAGAGAAAAAATAAAGCTGAGTTAATACAGATTAAGCATTCAGAACAGTGCCCGGCACATAGTAAATGCTTAGTAAATGGAGGTAGTTAGTGTCATCCTCATCGTCATTGTCATCTTCCTCGTCATCGAAGTGGGGATGGCAACAGCTCCTTGTCTGCCTCTCAGCGTAAAGGTGGAGATCAGGGATGATATTAATAGTAATTTCAGGTGGTTTTTATATATATACATGGTTTTTCCTTATAATCCGTATATATTAGTTTTGTACAAAAAGAAAAAGGATGGTTACTTCCTGTAAGAAAACCAAATCAATAGGAAATGTGAACAGGGCTGTGACTGGGTTAGTGGAGAAGTGAAAAGGCAAAAATGGAAAAATGGTGACCCAAAAGGTTAAAAGGAACATTCAAACCAAAACTGGCCTTCATCAGTCTGGTAAGGGGCTCATCATAAAACAGTGGTTTGAAGTGTTAAGCCTGTCCCCTCAGACCAAAATCTCAAAAGGTAATGCTGTATTTTAGGGGGAAAACAATTATTTGTCCTATATTAATATTTCTTTACTTTGCCTAGGTTTTACAGCATTATACTCAGTGTTTTGAAAAACAAGGCGCTTACCATCAGTAAGCAAATTCTAACGGAGATTAACACAGATGTCATGGTAAATCCACGTGAAATTGATTGTTAATTATGTGTAATTGATGATTACTCTCTCCATACATCAGTGACACACATGGCTAGCCAGAGTCAAGAGATAATCCATCTTCAAACTCCATTAAATTAAGAGGAAAGAACTGAGAAAATGAAGATTTATCCAACCCTTACCATGAGGCACGTGCAGGATCCCATTCATTTCTCACAGCAGTCCTATGAGGCAGGTATTCCTAATCCCAAGGTTACTAATGGGAGCCGGGGCTCCAGATAATTAGCTCAGGGTCACACAGATAGTAAATGAATGCTCCAAAATCTCAGCCCAGTTCCATCCCCAAGGCCCATCAGTTCCCCACTGCACAGCCGCCTTCGGGAAGGATGTGCAGGACAGGTGGGGAGAAGAAGGGTGGAGCCTGATCTAAGAGCTAAAACTCAAAGAGTTGAAACTTTTATACTGCACGCTCTGATTGCCACTTATAAAAACTTGATTGAGCTTTCCACATTGTTGATGTGGGTTACAAAATGGGCAAACCCAAACGGCTTTGGGTTTGCACACTCAGCTTTAATATTAGGATATGTTCATTTGGGGGGCAGCCTCTTTAAAACATAGCTTTTCATATAGCTGTAGTGTTCTATGTGTCAACACCACCTGTTTAGCTGTGTGTTCTCACATGGCGATTAGTGCTAAGTATCCATTACTGGCTATTCCATGCACCTTTGTTTTCTGCCTTCTGAGCTCTAGCTCTAATTTGCCTAACAAATATAAACAGAGAACAGAAGCTGTCCCAGTACAAACCCAAGTCTTTTGAGCCTCTTGTACAGGAGTTATTTGGAAAACAGGGTTTCTGAATGCACACAGGTATCCACGCTGGCCTTTACATATCTTTGAACCAGTTTAAAATGTTAAAATAAAAAGCTAATTATTTTTAGAGGAGATGGGAGGGAAGACACTGTTTATTATTTCAAGCCCTTCTTAGAAAACTCCACCTCTGAGGACTGCTGAGGAAAGCTTCCTTGGCTGGCTTTGTGAGCCTCCCACAAACCAGGAGCTAATGCATTCTTCTATAAGAAGAAACATGCCCCAGGCAAGGTTGAAAGGTCATTCTGAAAAAGCCCAAGATACTTGCCACATCCTATCAGAAGATTTTTCTCTGTGCCTCCAAGAGGTTTTTGGATTTTTTTGTTTTGGTCTGGTTAAGTATTTATTTTAGCTCAAGGACGTTTGAAGTATTTGAAATATATATTTCTGTAGTGAAAATGCAAATTCATTGCTTTGAGAGGGACTACAAAGAGGTCTGAGTCTCAGAACAAAACACTGAACAAAGAGAAATAAGGCATAAGGATATGTAAAAGGCTCCCCCAAATGAAAACCTCTCTGGAATACCACATTCTCCGTGATGCCACCTGGAAAACTTTTAAAAAGCAGTCTATTTAGAGATCCTGGGCTGACAAAGTGTTTCCATATATCCTTGCCCTGGCTTTATTACTAGACACTTAGATGGAAAGAAAGAGAGGTATTGGGATCACATGACTCCCTGCCAACTTCTGAATTCTAATCTTGGCCTTGACACAGACTGACTTTAGAGACCAGGTTCGATAGTTTAACCTGGATTCCTCTTCCTGCCAAAACGATTGAGATTAGTAAAATTTCCATTGGAAGACTCTCTAAAGACAGCTGTTGTTTTTTTCTTTAATTTTTAAAAAAAATGTTATTGAAATATAGTTGATTTACAGTGTTGTGTTATTTTCAGGTGTACAGAAAAGTCATTCAGTTGTTTATATATTATATATATTCTTTTTTTTACATTCTCTTCCATTATACGTTATTACAAGATTTTGAGTATAGTTCCCTGTGCTCTACAGTAGGTCCCTGTTGGTTATCTATTTTATATAGAGTAATGTGTATATGTTAATCCAAAACTCCTAGTTTATCCCTACCCCTGCCAGGACATCTGTTTGATAAGAACTTTATATGTAGATGTCTTTTAGGGTACCCTGCTAATTAATGAGGTGAAATGCTCGCTAGCTCCTGCTTGGAATTTTTCTTTTCTCTCTGAGATTTGAGAATTAGTTATGGTTGGTGCTTATGAACTACAAATAAAACTGTCTTTTAAAAGAAGTGAACAATATGAACCGAAAACAAGTATTTGGCTTAGAAATGAAAAAACAAAAACGTGTTAGAAAGTATAGTTTAGTAAAAACAAAACATTTCTAAAGCATGTTTCATATCAAGAACCCTTCTCAGAGTATTTTATCCAAACTATTACATTCTGAAATATAGTAGTATGACTTAAATGAGTAGAATGCTTTAATAACAGACAATCAGAATGTTTCATTTGTATTGGGTAATTAAGGTACTTAGCTTTGTTTATTATTATTCATCAAAACCAAATATATAATACCTATACATAGAATAAATCATGGGCATTTTCCTTAGATTTATTGTCTCAAAATGGACTAGAAATATTGACCAGTAAAAATCATGTGAAGGGAATGAAGATCTAAATCTGTTGAGCCGGGTGATCCATTTCAACATAACTCACTTGATTATCTGATAGAATTTTAGCACTGAATGGGCCTTTAGAAATGATCAAATTAACCTCCTCATTTAGGGAGACCATCACAGAGACTCAGATTAAGTGATTAACTAAAGTCCCAGGTTGGAACTGTAACCCAGGTTTTTATTTTAATTCAAATTAGTAAATAGGGCCCTACTATGTATGTGCTACTGTGATGGGAGCTTTAGGCAAGACAGTACCGGAAGTCTGGCAAATAAAAGCTAAACAAGGACTAAATAGCAACAGCTAACCTATATCTGGTACTATTCTAAGCAATTTATATAATTAGCTCTTTAAATTCTTCCAACGGCCCTACAGGGTACATGAGGCACAGAAAGGTTAAGTACTTTGCCCAAGGTCACACAGCTAGGAAGTCTCAGACCAAGCAGAGTCAAAAGGCTCAGCTCGCACACTGTACTCCCTTTTTCTCAATAGATTTATTTATTTTATTAATTTAATTTTGTCTGTGTTGGGTCTTCGTTGCTGCGCACGGTCTTTCTCTAGCTGCGTCAACTGGCGGCTACTCTTCGTTGCCGCGGGCGTGCTTCTCATTGCGGTGGCTTCTCTTGTTTCAGAGCACAGGCTCTAGGCACACGGGCTTCTGTAGTTGTGGCACGAGGGCTCAGTAGTTGTGGCTTGCAGGCTCAGTAGTTTTGGCACACGGGCTTAGTTGCTCCGTGGCATGTGGGATCTTCCCAGATCAGGGGTTGAACCCGTGTCCCCTGCATTGGCAGGCGGATTCTTAACCACTGCGCCACCCAGGAAGACCCAGTACTCCCTTTTTAATGGTGATTATAACTTAAGGCAGACCATTATGTACCAACAGAAAGGTTCAGCTAGAGGGCTTTGGAGTTTCAAAGAGAGAGGTCCACCCTGAGGATTAAGAAAAATTCAGAGAGGAAAGGGTCTGAAAATGGACAGGATTTTACGAGTAGGACAGATGGAGAGAAGTTGGGGAAGGTTTTTGAGGCAATAGCAATGTGAGCCAAGGCATCCAATTAGGACAAACACAGGCATATTCATAGAATTTCCCTCTGGAGCCATATCTAGAGAGAAAGGAAAAAAAATCAGAAGTTGAAAGATTTCAGGAGAGTACCAAATGAGATTCTAAACGACATAAGCAGCAAAAAATGGTTAGACATCTGGTCAAAAGCAATTAGAAAGCTCAGAAATCTTTCTTGCATAGATTAACAAAGGCCTCTCACCTTTCTTCTTTTTTTCTCTCTTCTTTTTAATAAGTGGAGTGAGAGGTATTGAATTTGAGAAACAGGTTTTTGTGTCAAGTTCTAAACCATTTTCCATTAAAAGGAAAGGATTCCATATCATTCTTTCCATTTTAGTTGATGCTACAATTCCAAGGGTTTCAGGTCTTTTATGATTTTAAAATTCTAAGTGTCTGATGTCCTCAGCTTAAATATTTCATATACTAAACCATATAACTTAAATGTCTAATACACACGTGTTATGTTGAAGACATGTGAAACATTTCCCTGAAAAGAATTAATGCCAGTGACTTTGAAATTCTAGTAAATTTGTTGGCCTTTCATTATACATGTATTTTCCCCCTCAGCGTTGCCAACTGCTTGAAACTCTCCCTTCACCACTTCTGCTGCCACTGTGTTCACTATGGCCCTGGTTAATATGTATTCCAAGTGCCAGTTTGTGGGTATTATTCTTTCAGTAGCTTAAACTTGTATTTCAGGGCCTCTGAAGACTTCTTATGAAAACGCTTTTTGAAACAAGGACTTTCTGATGACCTTCCCTATCACTGACTTTCTCTGTTGACTTGTTGGGCGAGGATTAAGTCTCTTTGCAGCTCAGTTTCTTTGATGGATAGAACAAAGACCATCCCTCTGCTCTCAACCTTCAGGTGTGTGAGAGTAAACAAGTGAGCATTGACACTAAGCACTGGCTGAGGCTCTTGTGAGCTTTAAAGATTTGGTGGGGGGGGGTGGTATTTCATGATTTTTGTAGCAACCGTGAAACACACTGTTTGCCAGTTACCACTGTAAGTGCTTGGCATGTATTAATTCATTTTATCTTCACAACAACCTTAGAGGTATGATTCTTATTCCTAATTACAGGTGAGAAAACTGTGGAACGTGATAAAAGGCAAAACAAGGATCTGAACCCAGGCAGTCTGGTTCCTGAATTTAACCATTAGATCTGTTGAGAAATGGAATAGGTTATCTTTTAAGACGGTGCTCTCCTCCTTTGTAGAGTGGCTGCCCAGCACTTGTATGGAGAGGGTTTGTGATTTGTAAGTTTCTAGGATTTATGGAATGCCATTATTCAGCGTTTGTTCCAAATCTCAGAATCTGTTCCCTGTCTCTAAGTCAGTTAAATGGAAAGTACTAAAAGCATAGTTGCCTCAGCTCTAAAATTATTAGAGGATCATCTCTGTTGCATCCAGGTGATGCACACTGAGAGGCTGGGAGGAGCCTTTCAATAAATTTATAGGTCCCATTAATATATTGATGGCAAACAGCCCTGTCATCAATGAGTTAGACTTGTGAGATATTTCCATGTATGGTGTTGGGTGCTGGGCTAGATAGAGGTCTCCACAGCTCTGTGTAAACCTCCCAAGGACTTCCTGGAGAAGCTGACACCTGATTTTATGACAAAGGAAGGGTGGGAAGGACCTTCCAAAAAAGCAATTCGTGTGTGAGGGAAAGCACGGATGCATGAAAGTGCATTGCCTATGCAGGGAACTCCATGTGCTTGAATATTGCGAGATGATTAGCAAATCATTCGTGTCAGAATACAGGGAACGTTAAGCTGGACTTTGTTCAAATCCTCTGCCCTTACCAATTTCTCTTTACCCCACTACAAATGGAGTGCTTGAGAGACAAGAAAGGAAAACATCTTCTGCAAAATTAGAAGTTCCTGGATAAAATGACATTCATTTTATGTTAAAAATCCCTGATCATTGTGAAGTGGGAAGATATCATACCAAATTGTTCATTGCTCTCATGAAAAATAATCCTGATGAACCTAGTATAAATCAATAGAGAATAAAATATAATTGGATTTCTAGTAATAGAATGTAAAGGAATCAAAAAAGATAAGGCCGGGCTTCCCTGGTGGCGCAGTGGCTGAGAGTCCGCCTGCCGATGCAAGGGACACTGGTTCGTGCCCCGGTCCGGGAAGATCCCACATGCCGCGGAGCGGCTGGACCCGTGAGCCATGGCCGCTGAGCCTGTGCGTCCGGAGCCTGTGCTCCGCAACGGGAGAGTCCACAGCAGTGAGAGGCCCACGTACCGCAAAAAAAAAAAAAAAAAAAAAAAATATATATATATATATATATATATATGTATAGTTAAATTTAGCACTTTGAAAAAGATGACTAATGCCCTGCTTTAACTTAAATATAACAGTCAAAGATAAAAGCACATAGCAAATCCTTGTGTCAACCCTGCACCTACCAGATAGTTCCTGGGTTTTCCTCCTTAATGAGCACTTGATGATTGATCACCAATCAGTTTGAGAGCTAATTAAAGTCACTAGAGTGATAGATACCCCAGTTTAAGATTCATCAGTATAATAGTACATTAGAGTATACAGGCATTGTTCATTTCTAGATATTTTCTGTGCAGCAAAGCAGAATGAGTATGGCCTCAGAGCCCATGGAAAATTCTAGGAGGAATCTTATGTCCTCGGCATAGCATGGTATACTGTTTGCTGCCTCAATCAACAGAAGCAGGAGATAATTAGTATAATTTGTTGTTAATGGGTTTTTCCTTTTGATTAAAATTTATCTGCCATCTACCCTGACACTGAAAAAAATCAGCCTCTTTAGCAACTGAGAAGTATATTTTATATATATGTATTTCCCCAAACAATAAATACTTGTGATACTTAGTTGTTGAAATCATGGACTCATAGAATTTTAGAGTTGGAAAAGCCCTGAGCAATTACATGGTCCAGCCACGTCCTTTATAGGTGAGAACGCTCTGGGCCAGCAGGGTTAGACAGACCCTTGCCACAAGGTCACAGTCAAGGCCTGGCAGACTGAGGGTTCACACTCTTGGATATTTAGGACCTGAAAGCTCCTTCCACTATCACAGGCTCTTGTAGGTTCTTGTTGAAGATGGAGAAGAAGATAGTAAATCTCCAACAGAAAACAAAACATGAATGACAGTCCGGATGCTCTTTTCATATAGACTGCTAGATGCCATCCTATGTTATTTCCTCTGAGCATCATCAGATATTCTCCATTTCAGGGGATGTATTAAAATTCTCATGGAAAGAGGCCTTTTAGTTGCATGATCAGTTTTTCTATGGTCAAACCTCTAGTTTGCGCTTTTTCTTTCATTCCACAGTTTTCAAAGTGTTTGAGGTTCATAGTTTTATTTGATTGGTTCCCTAATTTTGGTCCTGTCAGGAGGCCTCATGTTGCCATCTCTAATAGATGAAAGTTACACTGAGGGTCAGAAAGGCTGAGGTTACAGAACTATTTTGCAGCAAAGCTAGGACCAAAATCCAGGTCTGTTGGATTTTATAGACCTACAAAATGCTGTTCTTTGTAATTACTCCTGAAACAAAACCTTTAACACCACACTGAACAGAACAGAACAGAATTATTTTGGGGACTTTCATTAGCCTTACTTTCTCCCTTTGCATATGTGTTCTCTGTTTTTCCCTTTGTTTTGTTTATTCTCTGTATCTCTGTTGCCCTGTCATTTGGTTGGTTAGCAGCCAGCAGGGTCCGGAGTCCCAGACAATGCCTTTTGTTCAAAGCATTTGTTTGGATTATAAATATAATTCGATGATAAATTCATACTGTTTTACTGATTTCATTTCAGTGGAGCCACAACATACCTCAAGTTTTCTTTGATAAACTAGCTATAAAGACGGGATCTCATGCTATTTAATCGTTCATCTTGAACTATCTGCTCATTTCTAAAGCGCTTTGCTGAAATTCTTCCCATACACATAAATGGAAGTATCACTTCTTTCCTTTCCTTTACCTCTGTTGGAAATGATAGTCTTTCCCGTCATGGAGAAATCATTACCTATTATTAAAATGAAATCTTTTGTGGTAATTTTTTCACATAGCAGTAGCTGACATTTACTGTGCACTTATTACATGTCAAGCTCTTTTTTCTGTGCTCTTTACATGTCATGACACATCTAATCCTTCCAACCACCCTATGCATGCAGTGAGTAAGAATGTTATGCCCATTTTACAGGGAAGAAATGAAGGCACAGAAAGGTTAAGTTACTTGCTGCAGATCACACAGCAAGTGCAGAGGCAGGATTTGAGCCCAAGTAGTCTGTTCTGTGGGTCTAAGCTCTTAACTGCCAGTATACTACCTCTCAAAGTGAGTTCTCCGATAAACGTTACTTTTCAAATATAATTAAGTTTTGTAAATTCTGCTTTCATTGACTTATAGTGAACCATACAAGCCTGGGGAAAGGAAGTGGGAAAGTTCATCATTGTAACAGTGCTATTGACCCCTCATTACCTCGGGGATCAGCAGCTTTTCCAGCCCTGATGCCACAAATGAGAATAAAATACACTGATAAGTGTCCCTCACAGGCCTTAAGTGGGAGATGGGGCATTGGGGTGGGAACTGAAATCCATTGTGGGCATTGACTGAGTAGCATTCATGTTCTGGGTGGGATTCTCCTGTCTTTACATCTTTATATAAATAAAATATATCCCCCCCTCCCACCCCAACTTTCTCTCCAGGTGAGCTCCCAGACTTAAATAGAAGCTGATTAAAAGGAAGCCTAGGAGTCTTCTCCACCTGACTTGCACTCAGCCTACCTACCCTGAAGTCCGTGGGTGCTTCCCTCCCCACCTCCTATTTGTCTTCAGTAAGAGTAGGTCTGCCTTTGTGTCTTTACCGGGTAGGGACTGTGTCTTTCATCTCTAGCTTCAGAGCCTAGCACGATGCCTGGCTTACAGATACTCAGTAGCTGTTTGGTGGATGAGTAAATGCAGATCACTATGCACTGCTCCCTGAAACCTGGGTAATTTTCCAGTAAATTACACTTAATTTTCCAGTAACTGTCAGCATACATCAAAAAGGGTGTTAATGATGAGGTGGACATTGCGGAGAGGCTAGAAGCCTTCCTAAGTGTGACTTCAGGTGGTGTGTTTTATGAACATGTAGGTATCTATGCCATCAACTCCTGGGTACTCGTCACTGGTATATTAGATTAGTTTTTAAGAGGTTTTGGCTGTCCCGAGTTGTAATATGAAACAGCAGGAGAGGCCTCCATCAGGTCTGCTTTTGCTGTACTCAGTTCTCCAGCTGCTTTGTCTTTGGGAGGCACTGGCCTGCACCTCTCTGCTTAGAGCCAGAACATGAAGCCAGTTAGTCTGGCCGCGGAGCCTGTGTACTCGCTTCTACATCATACCTTAGAAACTGTCAAGAAAGAGAACTGCCCACCCTGTTCCTGTGCTTCCCAGGCATTGTATCACTTAATCCCAATTTCACCTCAGAGGAACTGGGGCTCAGGAAAGTTAAGAAACTTGCCCAGCTGATACGCAGTAGCACGAGAACTCAAATCCAGGTCTGCCTGGCTCTGTATTCGTCGCCAAGGTTGGCTCAGTATACTGAAGGGCAGGAAAGCTCAAGGTTGCTGGTGTAAAGATCGCAGCATGCAGTGTTATGATGCTGTCTGAGAAGTAGCTCTTGCCCACTGCCCCTATTTAAACCAAGCTCCAAGGACACAGCTTGGCTCAGCAGAGGCTATAGTCTACACAGAGGAACAGAGGCTATGTGAGCCCCTGAAGGAGCCAGGCTTACAGCACAGCTCCTGGGGCTCAGCCTAGGGTGGCCCGGGAGCCCTGCCTTCCCCATGAACCTGAGAGCTTCGTGGGAATGGACTTCCAAGGTGGTGGTCCCACCCTGATGGTTTTGTTAATCTGGCACCGGCAGAAACTCGGTTACAGTTAGAGCCCTCTCCTGTATTGATTATAGAAAGGAGATCTTTCTCTTAGGTTGTTGGTATTTAAGGAGACCTAAAGAATGTAGTTTCTCAGGAGAGCTTTTTGTGATTGATGGATTTAGTAAAACAGCAGGCTGTGTGTGGAATTAGGAAATACTGTCACTAACATACTGCTTTTTACCAGCCCACCTGCCAACCACAACACCCTTTTTTTCTGAGATGCCATAAATCCCAGTGCTAACTGTATTTCACAAATGATTTAGAAATGTTTGCCATCCCATCAGTCCAGTCCCAGGTATTTACTGGTGGTACTGTTTTGGGTGCCAGGGATGGAGAGGAACAATGCTGGTCACATAGTATTTGTTAAATGAATAAATGAATGGGCAAGCTGAATATAAAAGGATTCCTGTCCTTCATTTGTTTCTCACCAGATGCCTATTTTACTCCTCCTGTATATAAGGCAATATTAAGGACCTGGAGTTGCCTAAAATATTATTGGTGGCCTCACTGAACTTACAGGACAATCCATGATACTGAATGGTACACAGATATCTGTAACACACGGCACAGAGTCTGAAGTGCTATCAGTAAGTAGGTCCTGGAGGTCGGAAGAACAAGACCACTGTGGCTGGGGACCCAGGGAACACTTAGCAATAGGTGAGCTTTGACCTTGCCCTGGAGGATGAGTCAAAATGGTAACAGCAGGGGATGCTTGGGGAGGGCATCCCAGGCAGTGGGATTGGATTGTCTTGGGAAAAGGCCACGGAGGCAGGAAAGTACAAATTTTGAGGAGGGAGTTAAGTGACTGACTCAGTAGTATACAGAGTGCTGCCTGGGCTGGTGTTGGGAGCAGAGCGTGAGAGCATTTGAACTCCGTGGTGGAGGGAGCCGTGTCAAGTTTAAGAAAAGGTCAGAGAGAGTGAGAACCGAGAAAAGGCCCTGGAGCTGTCATTCTGGATTCTCCTTCCTCCTTCCCATTCCCTCTTCTTCATGCTAAATCAGGTCGCTTCACATCCTGCCTGTCTTCACCGAATTACTGCTAAGGTACTGCTTTGACCATACTGTTCACACCTCTGTGGACTCACCAACCCCCTTCAGAGTAAATTCTATACTACTTAGTTGGGGTTTCAAGGCTCTCCTCATCTGGCCCAGTCTTATTCTTCAGCTCAGTTACCCCATCATCCACTACCCTGGACTCCCTTCTCCACCATCTTGGTCTCCTCATGCCCACCTCACCTGTGTGGGTCGCCTACCCCGTTACATCTTTCCTGATACTGTCCTCTCAGCCCAAATGCCCTCTCACTTCATCAGTGTCCATGAGAATCTCCAAGGCCCATTTTTTAAATTCTAAAAACTTAAACTCTTAGAAGATGGAAACCAAGTCTTTATTTTTATACCCATCAGTGCCTTACAGGTGCTAAACACCAAGCAGATGTTGAATAAATAAATTATTATCTTTCATTCCTTCTTTTCCTCCATTCCTAAATATGACCAAGAGTAACTGTATCCCCCAGATAAAGAGGCCTTCCATTTGTATAATGCATTAGACCTTCTGAAGGTCACGGCATAGCAGTCCAGAGCACTGAATCTGGAGCCAGACTGCTGGGGTGCCACCCATTGCTTTGCCGATTATCAGCTGTGTGACCTTCAGCAAGTTACTTAACCTCTCTGTGCCTCACTTTTCTCGTCTGTAATATGGGGAGAATAAAGGTACCTATCTCATAAGCGTTTTTAGAAGGATTAAATAAGCTATTATTGGGCTGTCCAAAAAGCTCGTTCGGGTTTTGCCGTAACATCTTATGGAAAAACCCAAATGACCTTTTTGGCAACCCAATATTTGTAAAATGCTTAGAACAATGTCTGGCATGTAGTAGGAATTATATAACGTTTGTTTAGCTAAATAGATACACATTACATATATCTCCATATATATATATATATATATATATATATATATAAGTGGTATAGATTATATACATATATATACACACATATGTAGTAGGTACTCAGTAAAGGTACAGTTGTACCCACACACAGGGACCATGTACAATTGGGTATCCGCAACAACCTTGTAAGGTGAGCAGAAGTGTTAAATGACTCTCCACACCTAGTAACTGGTAGATCCGTTCCTGGAACCATGTCTTCTAACTTCTGAGCCAGAAGTCAAAAAGTAGAATTTATACCCTTAATCGACTGATCTCCAACACATGGATAGTTTTCAGATACACCATGACTTCTTGACACTGAATATTGAAATTTATTATAGATACTTTAATTACTTTGATTTAAAGTACAAGAGTAGTGTCAGATCCATTAGATAGGGTCTGTCAGTAAGAAATATACAGTTTCTGTCCAAAGTTTTTATATAGGATTTCACATGAGGTGAGAGGTACATGAGGTAAAGAGAGATTGGTAAGGGCAGAGGATCTGAACAAAGTCCAGCTTAATATTCCCTTTATTCTGACATCAATGATTTGCTAATACTCTGGCAATATTCAAGTGTCACAAAGAAATCCATGATGTGGTCACTTTCTACTTGACTATATTCTTCTTGCAGTTGAAGACAGAGCAGGGAAGATAAATTGAGCGTGTTCAATGGAGAATTATGCCTGAGGTTTTAGTAGAAAAGAATTCAAATAGGAACATATGCTATTGGAGTACCTTTAAATGGATATATACCTATCATGTCATTTGGTATGCAAAGGCTTGTGTTTGCATTAAGCTGATGGAGAAGCTGTTATTTTCTTTGCAGTATATATTCAAAAGCTTTCTTTTACTTCTCTGTAAAAGAGAGAACTGTCTGTTATTTTAAATACAAAACACATTTAACTTCTGTCAACAGCTTACATTTTAAATAATGCAGTTTGTACTGGCATTCATTGTCTGCAATTAGAGTTCTCGAGAAGCTTTTGGTTTTTTCTCTCCAACTTTTAAAATTCATTCATTGTAACTGTTGACATTTTGGAGAACAGTGGAAACCCTAAGTCAAACTGGAAAAACGGAACAAAGACATTACCTTTCTGGAAATTACTGTTGAACCGCGTGGAGAATCCTCAGCTATTGTGCTGAAGCACATTGTGCTGAAATATTTATACCCTCTTCTTGCTAGTGTTAGGTCAGACTCGAACGTTTTCCTTTTAACTCAGCCTACTTAACCAGAAACGTCATGCTAGCAGCCAGCTCAGAATCCTTAGTGCCTAAAGCTTAGTTTGTGCAAATTACCTGCTTACAGTAGGCCTCAGCATCTTAGTAAAGCAAGAGTCAGGAGTTCAGGTCTTTTCTTCAGGATGTATTTAAAAGCAAGATTTCTCAGTTACCCAGGTCTGTCTGGGATGCCTTTTCATCCAACTATGACGGGAGGCACGTGTTCTCATCTCTTCCTTCCTGTCAACTAGCAAGAAGACAGCCGAGCATCTGTGTGTCTGTGTGTCTGTGTGTGTGTGTGTGTGTGTGTGTGTGTGCGTGTGTCTGTGAGTGTGTGTGAGATTGGTTGTTTTCACCCTCTCATTTAAAGATGTAACAGGAACCAGGACCCAGACAGCCTGTGGGTTTGCTTCAGGCGGGGAATATAAACAGAGCCAAGCCTAGAAATGCCAGGTGTGCAGTAGATTGATTGACCTCCTTGTTTGCCCAGCTGCACGGGGACTCCCATTTCATTCCCCAGCTGCTTCCTAATGCTGTCTTATTTTTCTTTCAAACTGGAGTAGCCAACCAAACCACACCCCCAGACAGATTTGATAATTACTAAGAAGAGACAACTTTGCAGTTACACACAGCTCACAGAAAGCCGCCATGACTTTGTAGTTTGGCCCGCACTTTGTTCTTGTTCAGCAGTGCCTTTGACGTAATTAGCTAGCTTATGATTTTAAGGGAAGACATCATCAGATTTTATGAAAAGTAAAGCTCTTCATTAACCCTGTGTTTTACTCTTTAAAATAGTCATCTTAAGAGTGTGTATTAAGTTGAACCATAAGTGCTGATTTTCTACCTTTTTCATATAACCCACAAAAAACAGCAATTTGGTTCAACCTAAATAAATATATTTATTCCAGTGTTGCTTCCAGTCTTCAAACTATTTTAAAACTCATCTTTTGAAATGAGAAAAATCAAGTTCCTTACTTTAAAACATACATCAATCTCTTTAACACAACTATTCCTTAGTTATAAAATTGGCTCTGAATAACAGTTATTTACAGATGAAATAAAATCCATTTTATGTGGAGGAGAATTTGAGATAATTTTTGAGAATGTGCCGGTACTGATTACTTGGGTGCTGAGTTCTGGTACCTCAAGGAACCCTGAGACATCAGTTGGCATCGGAGTCATCACACCTTTAAATTTTTCTAAATTAAAGAATATTTAATTGGATTTACAATATATATGGAAAGGATACATTACAAAATTTCATCTCCTGTATATTCCTAAATCTATCAAAATGCAAATTACCTGTATCATTTCTAAGAGAAGAAACAAGATACTCTATATATGAAGGGTTTTCAGCACAGCTTTATTTATAAAACAAGAAGTTGAAATATTCTAAAATGTTCAACAGTAGGGAATTAAGTAAGTTATGGCACAGTCATATAAAGAAATATTATACAGCCCTTAAAATTATGTTTTACAAGACTATTTTGTGGTATAGGAAAATGTTGATATTTTTAAGTGGAAAAGGACATAGGAGATTAAAAATTGTAAATATAGTATGATTCAGATTTTTTTAAAGGAGAAATGATATGTGTCATTTTAAAATGAACAAGTGTGTGTGTGTATTTTCATAGGAAAAAGACTGCATAGCTGTATACCAAAATCTTATGTTTTTTATTTTCTACTTTATATTTTACTTTCTTTTTTGTATCGTGTTTTCTACATTGAACATAAAGTATTACTTTGTGCTCATAAAAAGTTTTTTTTTTAATTACAACTATATATGAACCTTATATTTACATTTTGTATTTTGACAAGTACATTTTAAGCAATAAAGTCCCTGTGTTAAGGGCTATATATTTATTTGGAGTTTTTTATAATTCCAAGGTTTGACTAAAATTTATCCATGCATAAGGGTTTATTCTTCAAATTAATAATGCAGAGGAGATTTTAGAGAAACACTTTTAAGTTTGAGAGAACTTTTTAAGTACACTGAAAGCACACACAAGACCCTGTAAATCATTTTTTTCATCACAGCCTGTCCCTAAGTGCCTCTTCCTGGCAGGCGAATTTGCATATTTCTGTTTGCTTTATGTAGAAGGAATAGTATATACTTTATTTCACTAACAATCTGGCTCTCTGCCAGTTGAAAGGTGATATCTTTAACGTATTATGTCATATAATGGTTTCCATTCACTTTCTAAGTTACAGACAGACATCTTTTAACAATGTGGGTCACATTTTCACAGGTGATGAAAACATACCATATGTATCATGCAGAGAGCATCAGCGCAGAGAGCAAGCTGAAAGAGGCTGAGAAACAAGAAGAGAAGCAAATTGGCAGATCCAGTGACCCAGTCTTTCATATTAGACTGGAAGAGAGACATCAGCGGCGAAGCTCTGTGAAGAAAATTGAAAAAATGAAGGAAAAAGTAAGTAAAAGACTGCAGAGCCTTTCTGTCCTCACTGGAGGTGACAAACCTAGGAACACTGATGCAACAGCTGATAGACACACATTGTAAATTACTGTGAAGTGACATGCATTTCCTCCCACGGGAATGAAAAAATGTGTTAGAAACATAAAAATCATGTAATAACAGCTGGACCTCATTTAGTGGTGAATGCCAAGTATCCAATACACAATGTAGAGAACTTTGAATATTAACAAAGAGATTTCATTGCAAATGGGCCTGGCGCCCGTATACGTTGTTGTTTTTCCTCATCGCTGGGTAATTTTCATTTATTTAATTCAGATTCGAAATGTACTTTTCTCAAAGGACTTCGAAGGTCATTTGTATATGTTGAATAAATTGTTTAGATGAATAGAAATTCATGTATGTTTCCCTGTCTTGTTTTAAAATGACTTTATTGTTTTCCCCAATGCCTGGATCTTCTTCATTTCCAGAGACAAGCAAAGTATTCGGAAAACAAGCTAAAGTCGATTAAGGCACGGAATGAATATCTCCTAACCCTTGAAGCAACCAATGCCTCAGTTTTCAAGTATTATATTCATGATCTTTCAGATTTAATTGATGTAAGTACTTGAAGTTTTTATACTTTCCATACCAAGATGGAATTAGCAGTAATCTCATTTCCTTGATTCTAAAACACCATCATTTATTAAAACAATGTTTTATGTAATTCTCAGGAAAAAAACGCTGCCAATTAAACTACACAGAATACTAAGACACAATAAATTGTAAGATGCATGTGAAATACTGTGCATCCTAAAACCGCTGAAAAACGAATTATGAAGTTCTGTGAAGCTGTGAGTATCTGGAAGACTCAGCTAGGAAGGGGGTCCAGGCATTTTCAAATGATGCAGTAGCACAGCCCTAACTGTGTTCATTGATTCGAAATATATTTATTGGACCCCTACTATTGTGAGATGCTGAGGCTCTGTGAAGCCATAGATAAACAGTTCTTACCCCCTGGAATTTAAAGTGGAAAAAAAAAAAAATTAAGCAAATGACTACACAACACAGTTGTGATAAATACTGTGAAGCAAAATAGGATACACAGAAACCACTTTTATTATCTAACTCTCTTTACTTTTATAGGATATGATATAAAAAAAGCACTAATCGGGCTCATTTAGAACACTCCAAGTATATGTCTACTATTATATTTGTGCAGTGTTTACTGCCATTATTCCCCAACTTTGACCCTCAGCATCACTCATTCTTTCATTCAGAAATCATCCACTGGGTAGCCCAGTCATTGTGCTAATACTGTAGGAGATGGCAAAAATAAAACAGACAAAAATCCTGTGTCCAAAAACGCCAAGATCTGCAAATAGAAGATAAAAAGTGATGTGTCATAAGGGAAACACAGATGAAGTGTGAAGTTCAGAGAGTTATCTGCGGGAATTTTACTTGTATACTGCTTTGCAGTGATTGAATTCAACAGTTAGATGATAATATAAGATTATTTTCTGTGGCTTATAGTGTCTGTCATAATTTAGTCATATAGTAGGTTAAAACAACTATTTTTATGGTGCATTAAGTCTCAGATATTTAGCGATTATTTTAGAGCCACAGTTTGGGACTTTTACAAAAGAATTGCTAAGAATTGTTATAAAAGATTTTTTAGTTCATTAACACTCTGATGTGACTTTTTCCTTTTATTTAAGTGTAAAAACAATTTTATCTCATATAATATCATAATTTCTTTATACAAAACCATTTAGTAATAAAACCAGGGAAAACTTTTTTCTCTTTGTTACAAGTATTTCAATCAAGTAAGTAATCAGTTAATTGTTTTAAATACAGAAGTTTTAAAAAAAAATTTTTTTTTCTTCTAGCACTCTGATGAAATAAAAGGATTTTTTTCTGCTAGATTGCTGCTAGTTTTCCTGAATAAAAATAAAAAATTTTATGACCCCTGTTTTCAAACTTAGATCTGTAAGGATTCTGCAAAATGAATGGAATATAGAAGAACTAATTCTTGTAACAGCTCTGCTTGCTTTTTTTGTTTAGGGCTTATTTTAGTAGTGATTGGAGTACTTCACTAAACCCAAGCCAATTTAACAAGAGGATAGATAAGTCTCTGTATCTTGAAAAGTGCTTCTTTAATACGTACCAGGTACCAAGTACTATTCTTGATAATGGGGATCCATCAATGAACAAAACAGAGTGCTCACCTCCATGGAGTTTATGTACTAGTTGGGGAGACAAGCCATAAAAACATTTGCACATATTAAATATATTATATGTATGTAATATATATGTAATATATTATATGCTTATATAGTAAATATTTATATTTAATATGTATATAAGTAGTAACTTATTGTTGTAGTAGTAACAGTGCCATGAAGAAAAATAAAACAGCTCTGGGGGTGCTTCTGTTGATGGCATGTCAGAAAAGCCTGATGTTTGAGCAGAGAAGTGAGCTGCAGAGCTATATTGCTAATGGGGAAGGAATCCCTCATATAGAAGGACTGGCAAGGCTCCAGGTATAGAGGCGGAGGTGAGTTTGGCAAGTTCAAGATGCTCCAGGATAGCAAGATGTCCCTCATATAGAAGCACTGGCAAGGCTCCAGGTACAGAGGTGGAGGTGTGTTTGGCAAGTTCAAGATGCTCGAGAATAGCAGAGGCCAGTATGGCTGGAGAGGAGCGAGCGAGGAAAAGGTTCTGGGAGAGAAGGAGGGGCAGAAGCCCAATCACTTAGGGGCCTTTGGACAGGGAAAAGGGGTTAGCTTTTGCTCTAAGTTTGGTGTGAAGCCAGTGAAGGGTTTGAAACAAGGAGGTGACATCACGTGATTTCCATTTTAAAGACTTACTCTGGCATCGGGGTGGAAAATAGACTGAGGTAGGTGAGGAGGACAAGTGTGAAAAAAGCGAGCTATATCTAGGGTCTTTTGCAATTGTCCAGGCCAGAGATGATGCTGGCTTGGACTGGCGTGGTAGCAATAGACCTGTGAGAAGTGGTTGAATTCAAAATATATTGAAAATAAAGCTAAAAGAAAACTGGGGTGGTAGGTTTAAAAAAAAAAAGGATAAAAGTGACTCCTAGGGCTTCCCTGGTGGCGCAGTGGTTGAGAGTCTGCCTGCCGATGCAGGGGACACGGGTTCATGCCCCAGTGTGGGAATATCCCACATGCCGCGGAGCAGCTGGGCCCGTGAGCCATGGCCGCTGAGCCTGCGCGTCCGGAGCCTGTGCTCCACAACGGGAGAGGCCACAACAGTGAGAGGCCCGTATACTGCAAAAAAAAAAAAAAAAAAAAAAGTGACTCCTAGGCTCAGGTCTTGAATAACTAGGTTAATGATGTACACTTTACTGAGATAGGGACCCTGAAGAGGAGCAATAGTTCTGTTACATGTAGTAAGGTTGAGATACCTGTGGGGCACCTGTGTGGAGATGTACAGTAGCGTCCTTGATACCGTTAGTATATATAGGACAAGAAGAGCATGTCAGGATTATATGAGTCACCATCATGGTTGTGGATATTTATTGAACTCTTACTATGTGACAGGCACCTAGGTTTCTAAGCATAATTTCATCTAATCATCATAACCTTGTGAGGTAAATACTATTTTCTCTATTTTATAGATTAAATGAACTGACGGAGGCTTAGCTAGCTGGGTAACTTGCCAAACGTTACACAACTGTTATGTTAGGTTTCAAACTCAGACATTTTAACCTCCAGATCAAAATAAATCTGATATAAATAAATAGTTAAATATGCCAAGTATTTTCAATTTTATTTTTAGAAAGCTGGATTTTTTAAAGATCAGCCTTAAATTTAAAATGTAGATTGAGCGACGGCCGCAGCTGCAGCGGGACAGCCCGCCAGCGGCTCGGGGCCGCGCGCCGGGAACCTCACAGGGCGGGCGGGCGCGGCACCCGCTGCCTAGCTGCCAGCGTCCCGGGGAGGCGGCCCGCGCGCGATGGGACCAGCAGCATGAGCAGCAGCATGAGCAGCGGCTACAGCAGCCTGGAGGAGGACGCCGAGGACTTCTTCACGGCCAGGACCTCCTTCTTCAGGAGAGCGACCCAGGGCAAGCCCCGCGCGGGCCAGCAAGCTTCCAAAAGTAGAAATGGACTAAAAATTGTTGGATTTCCCTGGTGGCGCAGTGGTTAAGAATCCACCTGTCAATGCAGGGGACACAGGTTCGAGCCCTGGTACGGGAAGATCCCACATGCCGCGGAGCAACTAAGCCTGTGCGCCACAACTACTGAGCCTGCTCTCTAGAGCCCGTGAACCACAGCTACTGAGGCTGCATGCCACAACTACTGGAGCCCGTGCACCTAGAGCCCGTGCTCTGCAGGGAGAGAAGCCACTGCGATGAGAAGCCTGCGTACCGCAGTGAAAGAGTAGCCCCCGCTGGCAGCAACTAGAGAAAGTCCACCCATAGCAATGAAGACCCAACGCAGCCAAAAATAAATAAATAAAATAAAATGTAAACAATTCTCAAATGATACAACTAAAATATGAATTTTAAAAGAAATGTTATACAATTCTAAAACGATACAACTTAAATATGAATTTTAAAAGAAATGTTATGAAATTGGTATGTTGTCATATTCAAAAGAAATTGAGTACTCTTTTAGTGAAAAGCATGCTTCAAGTTCGTTGACCCACTTTCAAGGCAATCAGAATGTGAATACGTACATTCTAAAATGGCTGCTTATTTTGTAGGAATCCAACTTACATATACGGTGGTGATCTTAAAAACCATTAAGCTGGACCCTTCATGATGAAAAAGAAACGGATTATTATGCAAAGGCACCTAGAATCCCTTATGCTCCTGTGTGAGCCTATTTAGCAAAATACCTTTTATACTGAGCTAATAATTATTAGAAGGTATAATTATTATACCTCTAGTGAGAAAAAGTTAAGACAACATTTTTAATGCCGTCTTAAGACACTTAATACAGCATCAAAAACATTTTATATGTGAAATGACATGGAAGATGCTAAATGTATCTTGATTAAATCAAAGCATTATAACTAGTCAAAGAATTCAAGTTGAGACCTTTTTTATACAAACCTCCAGTTTCTCTTGGCTTCTACTCAAATCAGTATCTGTCGCCTTTCTTAAAATTTTTCTATCATACATGATGATGAATGGATCTGTTGATATAAAAAAGTCATATAAATTTTCCATAGAATTTGTTTTAAAACTAGTCTTATTATAGAAGCACTACATTTACATTGTAGAAATCTAGAAAATACTACAAACGAAAATAAAATGATCACATTCTTACCACCTGAGATCGTCACTGTTAAAATGTAGACTTTTTCTGTGTCCACACACACATTTTTAGACCAGAGAGTATGAAATCACATTTTACATATAGCTTTTCAACTCCCTTTTTTCAGTCGTTCATCTCCCATCCTTCCATTTCAGAAAAATTTTGTCTCGTCTAATAACCGCTACATTTCCATTTGTGAACCCCCCCTCCCCAAAATGTTTCTCAGCTGGTATGTCTAGACTAGATCCAATTTAGATCACATGTTGGATCTGTGTGATGTGTCCCTTTAGTCTTTTTTTATCCAGCCAAGTCCCTGGTTAAAGAGACAGTTGTTGAGGAGACAGGAGTTCCTGAGAAAATCTCAGCTTCTCAATTTGTCTGATAATTTGTTGTGTTTTTATTTAGCCCATTTCTCCATCCCTTATATTTCCTACAAAGCAAACACTACATGAAGGCTTTATGGATTCAAGTTAAGCACTTTGCAGTGGAATACACCATGGGTGGTATTGCTATGTCTTATGTAGGTATGTAACAACGTATGTTTGGCCCACTGATAGTGTTACTGAAATTGATCACTAGTGTACGGTGATATAGCTCTGATTCCTTCATCATATATAGTTAAGGTTTTTCCCTTGCAACAAACTATGGATATTCTAAAACCTCTTGAATTTGGATTTTATTAAATTGAAAATCTACTAATTTGGAACTCAGCAACATCTGGGCGATAATTTACTTTTGGTCAGCAAAATGCCTTCTTAGAGTACAAATTAATATTGTAAATTAAACAGGAATGATAATTTAAGAAAATATTTTCAGGCACTTCAGAGTATAAATTTACATATATATCACTGACACCCTATTTAATGGAATCTTCTTTCGTTAACGACTACAGGTCTAAAAACTAATACTTCAGCAATTTGATAGATTAGTTCAAGTCTTTCCTATAGATTTGGAGGTGATCTAATGTTTTTTATTTAATAATTCCGATTTTATCTGTTTTAGATAAACTTCACCTTTACCTATCAATGTTAGTTTGGATACTCCAGATACTGAGTTATCTTTAGAGAGAAGGGAGGGGGTTGCGATTGGCGGGGTTAGAGGACTTATGAAATACCTGTAATATTTTATTTATTTAAAAGTATGCAGTTGTCCCTCATATCCACAGGTAATTGGTTCCAGGAGCATCCTTCAAAATCCAAGGATGCTTAAGTCCTTTAAAGTCAGTCGGTCCTTCATATTCATGGATGTGGAACCTGCAGATATGGAGGGCTGACTGTATATATTTTGCACCTATCTGTAAGTTTGGCATGTTTTATATTTAGAAACGGAAAAAGCAGAGAGTTATAAAAAATTATTAAAACTATGCCTTAAATATTTTAATCTAAAGTATACCAATGTACTTGAACTTGCTAATCTTTAAATTATTATTTATCTTTTTGTACAGAATTTTGAATAGTCAGTCTTCCTATGTACAACCACACCCGCTGTGTATTATCTATGATTTCTACTTTTAAGTTTTTTGTAACACACAAGAAAAAATATTTTGGATATATACAATGTTTTCACAGTCTTGCACAGTTGGCAATTGTGCCTAATTTGATAACAATTTTGTTTACTCTTAAATCTTCCAATAGCTCCTTTCTCAATTATTTTATGTTTATTTAATATTAAATTATAATAAATATAAATGGCACAGATATTATACAATCAGCTCTTTTTTATATATAAATTTAATTTTGGTTGTGTTGGGTCTTCGTTGCTATGGGTGGACTTTCTCTCGTTGCGGTGAGCGGAGGCTACCCTTTGTTGCAGTGCGCGGGCTTCTCATTGCGGAGGCTTCTCTTGTTGCAGGGCACAGGCTCTAGGCACATGGGTTTCAGTAGTTGTGGCACGTGGGCTCAGTAGTTGTGGCTCGTGGGCTCTAGAGCGCAGGCTCGGTAGTTGTGGTGCACGGGCTTATTTGCTCCACGGCATGTGGGATCTTCCCAGACCAGGTCTCAAACCCGTGTCTCCGGCATTGGCAGGCGTATTCTTAACCACTGAGCCACCAGGCAAGTCCCTGTACAATCAACTCTTGAAAGCATACAGACTAATTGTTTGAGCAGGAGTATTAGAGAGGGCCTATTAACTGTGTTTATTCACAGTGCATTGGCATTGGTCACTATGCTTTAGAGCAGGAGTTGACAAACTTTCTCTGTAAAAGGCCAGGTAGTAAATATTTTAGGCTTTGTGAGCCTTATAGTCTCTGTACCTACTCAACTCTAGTGCAGAAGTAACCATAGTAAGTAAGCAAGTGGATATGGTTATGTGGCAGTCAAACTTCATTTATCACATCAGGCCATGGGTTGGATTTTGTTCACAGGCTGCATAGTTGGCCAACCTCTGCTTTATAAAATGAACTGAGTATTAGTTAATCCAGAGCGTCACTTAAGCAGAAGATTGTTGAGATGGCTTTTCCTCTGTCTCTGAAGAAAGTTTTAAGTAAATTTTAGTTTGTAGAGTAACAGTCTCTTACTTTGGAATCAGGTGGGAAGTGAAGAAAGTTAATTTCACAGTGAGGTTTTTATTATGTCATTCTAAAAAATTAATATGAATTGCAAGTATTGGCCAAAGGAAATTTAATTGGTTTGGGAGAATAAAGGCATAATTATAGGGTAAAATAGATTGTAGTTTTGTAAATAATAGATTTTGTATCTGTTATCATTAAATATTCCCAGCATTAAGTGCAGAAGAGACTATAACTATTATTCTGTAAAAATTAGGATGTCTTACAACAAGAAGAAAAATCATACAGGCAACAAATATATTTGTGATTGAATGCTGAAATTTTCAAGTGATTATGATTTGCTAAGAAAAAAGAGTTGGGGAGAGTACAAGTCTTAATGCTAGGAATCTCTGATCTATAATCATATTCACTACTCTGTATATCTGAAATTCTTAAACCAACTGGTTTTAAGATTGCAGAACTGGTAATATAACCTCTTTCAGTCCAGTTCCACACCTACCCACCCTCAAAAGGTAGTCAGAGAAACAAAATCCTCAACAGTAAGATTCTATTAGTGCTTTGTCCCTGAGCACCTGCCCTATAATAATAAAGTGTTTGTCATCCTTACAGTACAGTTTCACAGTCTCCAATTACTCCCTGTAAAAGTTTGCAGGTCACTTTGAAGCTTGAAGGATAAATCTTTGTTACTATTATGGAATATTGCCATAGAAAATGCCCTATTCCAGCTAATTTTCTTGGTAGGGATTTCTGTCATGTGTTTTATTAGCCATTTCTACAGAATAAGATTGAAGTTAGGTTACATTGTATACCGCATGCCATGTTTATTTTATCATTTCTAAATAATCAGCTATCCTTTTGTCTCTAGGGACATATTTTTAATTGAAAAGCATTTTATTCAGAGTTCAGATTTTTCTTAATTAGTTTGACTTTTCCCCCACTACATAACAGTATTAAAATTTATCCATGAAAACCTGCCAAATTTTAATATTGTAGTCTCCATTAGGCCTGAACTCTTATCAGGAAGATTATAAAGAGATGATGTTAGATGGGTTAGGACAGTGTAGTTATCATGTAAACGGGCGTATGCGTGTTTTTATCCCTTCATGGAAGAAAGGGTATTTAAAAACCGAAATGAGTTGGTTGACCGAAGTGGATGGCTTTAAACATTCCTTCCAATGGAGATGCTGTGGGCCTTTGTTAAAGAAACTGCATCCACCTGCCGTATAGGCTGCACTTTCTCAGGCTCCAGTGCTCGCTTTTCCATCTTGGCTGTACCTTTGAATGTTGTGAAAGTTGCCTAAGGCGTGATCCTTTGTTTCTTTTTCTCTCGGTCCCTTGCCTTAAATACTATCTGATGGTTCCTAGATTTTTTTTCACCAGCCTTAATCATATTCCTGGGCTTCAGATTTGCATATCCACTGCCTCCTGGACATCTCTAACCAGATGTCTGTAGACACCTTGAACATTTGCCCCTACTGCCATCATCACCCTTCACACATGTAACAACCTTTTCTTATCCATTGTTTACAGCTCAGAAAATGGTACCACTTTCCACCCAGTGGCCCAAGCCAAAAACCCAGTTCTCTCATTCCCCACGTATAAACGCATCAGCATATCTTATCATCTCTACGTCCAAAATATCCCAAACCTTGGTATTTCTCACTACTTGCGCTCTCGGTCTCTGAGACAAAGCCTCTTCGTCTCTTGTCTGCACTTAGGAGGCAACAGCTTCCTAAGATGTCCAACTTAGCACTAAGACCTTCCAATCAATAATTCATTCTCTTCCCAAGCAACCAAAGTGTTAAAAAAAAGATAAATCAGACCTATAATCCCTATTTAAAACTCTCCATTAGAATAAAATCCAAACTATTCACTAAGACGCTATGTGAACTGGCACCCACCTGCCACTCAGTGTCATCTCCTGCAACTTTCCCCTTAGTCACCATGCTTCAGGTACACAGGCCTTTCTCTTACCCAGACCCACTAAGCTTTTTCTTGCCTGGGGCCTTTCTCGTTTTTGTCTAGAGCACTCTTTCTTCCAGAGCTTTACAATACTCCTCCTTTACATTCATGTGACACCCGGCTGCCCTATATAAAAGAGCGATGCCCTTCCCCCAGCACTCCGTGTACCTCTGACTTTTTTCTCCATAGCATGTATCACCTGACCTGTATTAATTGAGGCTTGGTTTATTGTTCTCTCTCCTCTCTTGTGATTTGATTCAGGGTAGTTACAGAGATTTGGCCTGGGAAAAAAATGAGTCCAGTAGCAGCTCCTCTGAAGGAAATAATTGCCCCTGTGGGTGGGAGCTGTATTAGGCAACAAAAGATTATTCAGCCTACTCATTGGCTCAGGCTATGCAACCTCTGTTCTCCTTCTCCTGTTTCCTACTTTGTATCCATTGGTATCACACCGATGTACCATTTTGACCTTTTCCATGCTAAAGAGAAACTCAAAACAAGTTTGGCTAAATGCTCAGCTGCAGTTAAAGTAGCAGCAAAAATTAAATTGTCAGCTATGGACCATCAGGAACCCAGAGGTGAAAGCAGGTGTGTAAAAGTTGCCTGTAATTTAGACATACAGTTCAATTCCACAAGATGCCTCTGTCTCACAAAATGTGTTTGCGGTATCTTGCCTGAGGTACTGAATAGCTAGAGAAGAAATTAGTGAAGGACAAAGATACTTACACAGGAGAAATCAACTTTCTTCCTTGACATCTACTGTAAAAGCTCTGAGAGTGTCTATTTCTGGTCTTTGAAAGCTACCCATGGTCATGTGAAAGCTGTATTTTGCAGTTCAGTTTGCTTGGGTTGCACTATTTTTCAGAAAGACTGAAAAGAAGGGGCAGACTGAGTCTTCACACAATATCCATGGTTCTGGAATGGTCAAAGCCAAACTTATTAAAAGCCAGGGATAGGACCCACAAGAAAAGATCATGGAAGCTTCTCAGACAGAGGCAGGAGTGATGAAGTTAAGACCGAATACTTCAGGATTTCTTCCCTCTCCATTCTCATGACAACCACTTAATTCTGGAGTGACATACAGGCTCGGGGCTGCCCTCCAGCCACCTCCTGGGCTGCCCTGCAAATGACATTGGCTGTTACTGTTCTGGAAGCATGTATGTAGGACTTGTTTTCCATTATGGTAATCCCATCTAAGCCCAAACTTCTACCCCACTAGGGCTTCTCATGTCATGGAGTTTATTTCAAAAAAAAAAAGTTGTCTCCCTGAACAGCTATGATCCAGTTATACCTGACACCCTGACATTATACCCACCAAGTATACTTGAACCAATCTCTCAGCCTTTGGGACAAGAAAAAGTATTTGTCACTGGCCTCAGTACCTAGATTTCATCTTCATTTTTTTAATACTATTTGCAACACTTTTGCCTAAGGAAATTAGCCTTACTGTGGCGATACAGACTAATGCCTAGTGGAATCTATCTTGGCAGCTCTTAGGATATTAAAAAAAAAATACAGCCTTCGACTTCTAACAGTCTTTCCTTCCCCAGCTTTAATCCATAATTTAATATATCCATTCAGAGTTTTTCATCCATCAGAACAACACTATTTTGTTTTCATGAAATATTTTATTGGTTTCTTATGTATTTACATCATTAAATGCACTTGGGCACTTGGGTTATAATTCAACTCTTTGTGTAGAAGCTGGCTCTTCGTATTGTCATTAATAATTCATAAGCTCCATAGAATTACTTTAGGCCTTTTGACCAAGTATCTTGAATCCTAACATATCCAGTGTCATTTTAGCTTCCAGTTTAGAAAAAAAAAATGACTGTGACAGGTCTTGCTGTCTCAGGAGACCTTGAAAAAGAATTTTATTGCTGTTTCTTGTTTCTTTTAAAATTCTGGATGGTTAAAAAGCCTACAGTGTAGAAAAAGCTGCATATCACAAGTAACAAAATCATGCCAGTTACATGACCTCACAGACTGGAAAGTATTGGTAGAGGTCAGAGAAGGAAATTTTCCATCAAAGCTCATCACAGAAACCTACTAAGTTCTCAAAGTCCAGAAGACACCCAGGGAGGCCCCTGGGTTGATTACAAAGCCACATGCATGCTTCTCCCCAAATTATTAGGAAACAACAGTGAAATAAGGGGTGTCTTACTGGGACCAGACTCACCAACTTTGTGTGGCTGAACTGCGTGTGGAAACATGCACTGGTACTTTTGAAATCTTGACATTTATTCCCCAAAGAAGCCACACTTAGAAATAGTGAACTAAGTCTGGAAGTAATGAAAATTTGGTATGTATTTTTCAGAGCTGTAATTCAAGTGGATAGTTGGGGTTGAATTTCTTTCTTTTTCTTCCTCTTTTTCCTTCATTCTTCTTCTCTTTTTTCCTTTTCTTTTAAGTTGAAAAGAGACTTGGTTTTTGTTGGGGGGAGGAAAAGGCTTTTCTCTGGGTTGTTTCCTCTCAATATCAATTTTCTATTAAGTCCCATTGGGATCAGTACTCATAAAGTAAAGGAGCTTGTGTGATCTGCTTCATTATAATCAAGTTGAATCTGCCCTCTTTCAGAATAGTAGGGTGTTTTGAAGCACTGGTACATCTCAAAGAAATGAGACCATTTTCTTCACAAATTTATGTTTTCATACGATGAGGTGTTATTGAGAGAATAATTTTTCAGTCCCTCTGAGGTGTATAAAGCTGCTACACAGAACCATTATAGATTTTGAGGAGTAAGAGGAATAAAAGAGGACTTTGCTCATCTGAGGCTAGAATTTTTTAATTAACTGAAAATCCGTCTCTGTATTTGAGTGCAGCAGATTCCACTGGAAATGTATTAATGCGGACAACTGCATCTCGCAACTATGTTTTGCTTATATTTGTAATTGTGTTGTGGCAGCTACTGTCTGCTTTTTTAAATCAAGTAATCTTTAATCAAGTCGATTCTCTGGCCTGTTTGGAGAAATGGCACCCCTGAAGGACAGGGTTCAAGACCCTTTTACTTGATTGTTTCAGTGCAGTGCTTCTCAAACTTTAGTGTGTATATGAATCAACGTGCGTATTTCTTTTTTAACTTCAGATTCTAATTCAGTGGGTCAGGGGTGGGGCCCAGGAGTCTGCATTTGCTGCTGGTCCACAGACCACACTTTGAAAACCAAGATTTTATAATATGTTTATGTAAAAATCCCAAATTTAAGCATTATGAAATTGGAGGGTGAGGGTGGAATTAAATGTGTTGGCATTTCTAAGGACAGGTCAGTGATTAAGCCTGTACCTTCATAAAACATAAGACAAGTTGTGTCCTTTGCACCCTTCTACTACTCTTTTAGTAGCAAACTGACGAACAACTTATACTTGAATTCCTTGAGAATGGAGATTATATTTTACTGTGTTCCAGTTTTCATATTCCTGGAGCCTAGCAAATGCCCAGGCATCTGTAGATGGCCAATTAGTGAGCTGAGTTGAATTGAATCAAATTGAATTGATTGAACTTCATTAGAACAATATAGGGATGACCTGATTTTGTACCTTTAAAACCACTTGTTTTCTCTTTAAGAGATTTATATTGCTTCTATGTACAAATTTAAAATTCTGTCAGTAATTTATAACTGACTAGTATCCAGAGTTACATTGTTTTTAAAATTATATTCTCTTAAAATGCAATATGAATAAATAAATACAAATTAAAGATAGTGAAGATCGAAGCCCAAAGCCCTTGTATTCCTAGGAATACTAAACAAAATTCTGTCTCTGATAAAAGGACTTTGGCCAGTCATTTCTTATTGAAAAATTTTATTCTAGAGATAAGACAGAAGGCATTCCTGGGCTGTTTTGGCAGATTCAAACCTGTTTTTCCCATTTCAGAAAGAGTACAGATTATTGCTGTCTTCAGTAAATTATACAAACATCAAAATACTACAGTTAGTATGTTTGCATCCCAGAAGGATTTCAGTAGATCACTGTATCAATCTCAGTATGCATGAACAAACTTGAAAGCTATTTTTTCATTATTTCTTTTCTGTATTTGATTTTGCTTCTTTTATTTTTTAATAGCTTTATTGAGATATTATTCACATACCATACATTTAACCCATTAAAAATCCACAGTTGGCTTTTATTATATCCACAGTGTTGTGTATATGTTGCCACAATCAATTTTAGAACATTTTCATTACTCCGAAAAATCCTGCACCCCTTAGCCATCACTTCCTAATTCCTTCATCCCCCAGCCCTAGGCAACCACTAATCTACCTTCTCTCTATATAAATTTGCCTATTCTGGATATTCATATCAATGGAGTCATACAATGTGTGGCTGACCCATGTTGTAGCATGTGTCAGTACTTCATTCCTTTTTATGGCTGAAAATGTTTTGTTTATTCATTTATTGATGGATACTTGTTTCCACTTTTCAGCTATTAATAACACTGCGGGAAACATTCATGTACAAGTTTTATCTCTTTTTTATATATTCCTAGGAATGGAATTGCCAAGTCATATGCTTTATCTCTTTTTTATATAGTCCTAGGAATGGAGTTGCCAAGTCATATGTTTAACCTTTGACAAACTTCCAGACTCTTTTCCAAAGTGACTGCAACATTTTACATTCCCATCTGCAGTGTACGAGGGTTCCAGTTTCTCCACATCCTCCCCAATCCTTGTTATTTCCTGCCTTTTTTATTTTAACCATCCTAGTGGTATCACATGTGGTTTTGATTTGCATTTCCCTGATGACAAATGATGTTGAGCATCTTTTCATATGCTTTCGACAATTTGTATATGTATTTTTTAAGAAATACCTAGCAGATCCATTGCCCATTTTTTAAAATTGGGCTATATGTCTATTTATTATTGAGTTGCCAGAGTTCTTTATATATTCTAGATACAAATTCCTTATCAGATAACATGATTTGCAAAATATTTTTCCCGTGATGTGGGTTATCTTTTTACTTGATAGTGCCCTTTGAAGCACAAAAGTCTTCAAATTTGATGAAACCCAATTTATTTTTTCTTTTGTTGCTTGTGCTTTTGATACTATATCCAAAAAACCAATGCTTAATGCAAGGTAATGAAGGTTTGCTCCTAAGAATTTTATGGTTCTAGCTGTCACATTTAAGTTGTGATCCATTTTGAGTTAATTTTTATATGTGGTGTTCTCTTACTTTTTAAGTGCTGTGATCTTGGCTACCATGCAAGTCTAAACAGAGCCCTGAGAACATATCTCTCTGCGGAGTATAACCTTGAAACCTCCAGACACGAAGGCTTGGACATTATTGAGAATGCAGTTGACAATTTGGAGCCCAGGAGTGATAAGCAGAGATTCATGGAGATGTACCCTGCTGCGTTCTGTCCACCAATGAAGTTTGAGTTTCAGTCTCACATGGGTGATGAGGTCAGTAATTGATTATCTTAAAACTAATGAATTGTCTCTTAACTTACATTACTCTTCCCCTGCTGTACCCAGCAGTTGTAAAAATTCCCAGTTGTCTTCTCATGGCTGCCTTTGCATGGGATCTTAGCACAATACTCTCAACAATCAGCCACTACCACCTTTTAAAGCAATGATCAAACACTCTAATGCCTCCAGAGGCCAAAGAAATAGAGGTGCAAACTCACCTGGGTGTAAGCACTAAACTGTTGCAGGATAGTTAAAGAATTCTTTCTCCACCTCAAGACATTCAGATTTAAGTTCAAAACAACGCGTTTTGTTGGCCCAATAGAATCTGTCTGAAGACTTCTTATAATTCTGATTTAAAGATCTCTGTAAAGAAAAATAATTATAAATGGCAGGAAAATGGAAGACAGGAAAAGAGATACAAACCATTTTTTTAAGACTCAAGTCACCTCCAAACTGGTAAAACGAGCATTAGAAAGGATGTATTATATCTTAGGTTCTTTATATGAGTTTAGCTTTCTATCCTATTTTATGCAAGGGAAAAACTCCATTTAAACCATTTATGAGTTACAGAGGTATATTTATTGTCTGTGAACAGGGGGAAACAAGAAGAACCAATAATGGAGCATGCTCTATAGCACTTGGTGTCCCAGCTGTGCAAAACAGTACTCATAGATTAAAAACTCAATTTTAGCTTATTGTGGTGACAGTATGTTTTTAAAAATAGACGTACTTATAATTTCCATGGCAGATTTCTTCTTTAATGTCATATTTTCTCTGAAACACCTAATGTTAAGACTTTTAAGATGTATATGTATGTACCTGATATATTTCTAACCTAATTTTATCTTTGCTTGATTTGATAGAGTGAATTACTTGATTAAAAATGGTAAGCAGTCTTTATGCCAATAGCACACGAATTTGACAGGCGAGTGGCTTATCCCACCCAGAGTTATGTTTCTAAAACCAAATGGTTTTAATCTTTCAGTTATGGATGGATGTGTTAAACACAGAATGATAAAATGTCACAAACAAGTGATTTCAGTTGGGTTAAAAGTTGTTACTTTTTTTTTAACTATTATTATTTTAATATAGTAAGTCTCTTGCCCTTTTTTATGGCCAGTTCTGCCAGGAAGCAATAATCTCTACGATGTCCTGGAGACTCCATAAAAGGAAACTCTCATTTGCTGAGACCATTTCTGTGATGAGAAAGATGAAAAGAAATTGTTCATTTCTAGTCTGATTTTAATATAATTAAAAGGCTCTTAATTTTGACCTTATCCATAATTGAGATCATGGCCAAGATATCTTTCTACCAAAGCCTAAGACAAGTGGCTTCCTCAGTTTCATGGTGAATCACATGATTTGGCTGAAAATTGGCAAGACAAGCCATGGTTGAAGATACAGAAAACAGTTATTCACTTTTTCTGAGTTTTCACTGTGTGCCAGGCAGTGTTCTAAGTGCTTTATGTACATCATCCCATTTCATCCCCACCACAGCCCTATGGCGTAGGTACTCTTACTATCCCCATTTTACAGATAAGGAAACTGAGGTTTAGTAACTTACTGTAGTCACCCAGCTGACTGTAACCAGCAGGCTCTGCTGCCTGCCTGCATGACCGTACACTTGGATCATCCGCCACACTCTGCGCAATAACTTATTCCATAGGTAGACGGCAGCATCAGAGCTCCATCTCCAGCAACCGCCACATTCTTAGAGGGATGCTTCCTACTGCTGCTTTTTTCCCAGTCATATCCAGGCCAAGCAGCTGCATTCTGCTCTTGCCACTTACATAACAAGTTCATATTTAAGACTGAAGTTTTGAGGCGGCTGTTAAAAGTAAAATATGTAATTGGAATCTTGAGGGGATCTGCCTGATTCATGCAGCCTTTAAATGGGAGAACTGTGCACCTGGAGGCTGGCTGGACGGCTCCCTGTTGTAACTGTGGTTTCTGATTCCCCATCAGGTGTGTCAGGTCAGCGCGCAGCAGCCGGTCCAGGCAGAGCTTATGCTCAGGTACCAGCAGCTGCAGTCCCGACTGGCCACGCTCAAGATTGAGAACGAGGAGGTGAGCATGCTTTCTGCCCTCACAAGTAAAATGAATTCTAATGTAAAGTGGAAGACAGTTTCACACGACCTAAGGGAATTTAACATTGTAACTGCAATCTCTTCATCCTGCATTTTCAGCTAGATCAGAGTTCCTGAAGTACTCCTTGTAGAAGATAAATGGAAAGGTTCTGTATTCTGCCATAAATGAATACTTTACCAGGGATTCACTGCATACCCATGTAAACACACCTTTTATTCTTAAATTCTTAAATACGGAAAGTAGTTCCCAATAGATTACCAAATTCAACATATGTGTTCAAGAATCTACATGAATGTGTGGAAAGAGATGTCTGACATGTTCATTTAATCCTAACTTTTGCAATTAGTCCTTTTTTATGCTTTTTTGTAGCTTCTAGGTTTTTGGTACTGAATATGGCATTACTGATATAATTATGAGTACAAAAATCGTAGTACTTGAATGGGAATATAAAACTGTTTATTTGCTGACATTACCGGATTTAAATGGATAGAACATAAAATGTGAATTATAAATATATGTTGAGCCAGAAAGCAGTCGTACAGTTCAGCCTGTTTCTGAAATTGATTTATTGGGTCCATGTTCTACTTAAATAAAAATAGGAACCACAAATGTTTCTTGTGTTAGTCAAGGCACTCAAATGTAATTTACAGGAACCCAAATCACGCTTAGTCAAGTCACAAAGTTTACGTATTGGTCAATGTTTGCAGTAGCCTCAGTGGTGATTGGATCTGTGTCCAGATGATAGTTATCAGGAATCTCTTTGCATCACTTTGAAGTGGTATCTTCATGTGTGTTGGTAGGAAGCCTCTCCCCATGTCCTGTATCGGGAGATCCAGGACTACATGGTCCCTACAGTTCACCATCTCACCTCATCCCAACATCCTTATCTCTGAAATAAGGTCTTTCATTGGCCTGACTTAAGTCATGCATACTTTTGGTCCAACTATTACAGCCAGGAAATGGGATTTTTTTTCATTGGCCAGCTTAGATCCTGTGCCCATTCATAGAACCGTTTGACAGCCCCAGCAGAAATACGTATTTCTAGAGACAAACAATTTCCAAAAGAAGAAGTGTGGGACAGAAAGGAAAAAAACAACGATTTGCCCTTGATAAAATAAATGGTCAAAATTCACTTTAGTACCCTCTTTTATTCTGATTCCACTGAGATGTCTTGAATTATGTGAATGTGTGTTTGTTTCTGTTAAAAAAGAGTGTCATGTTTCTTAGACCAGTAGAGTTTGGTGAAAACCCATTGCAGCCTTTCTGGTTTCTGGTCTTTCTGGAAGAACCAAACCACCCCTTATTCAAACATGTGTATATAAGATGCAACCAATGTGATTAAGATTTCAGTCTCTGTGTAAAGTCCCCCTAATGAAACTTCCCGAAGGGAAGCTGTTGCTCTCTTTGAGGTGTCGTTAGAGCTCAGGGTCTTGGCAAAGGCATCACAAAATACTCATTTAATGCAGTTTACTGGATCCTGTTAGACCTAGGGTTTGTACGCCTAGTGACTTCCAGTTTTTTTTTCATGCATAAGCTCTCGTGGTTTTATTTGGAAACGGCCTCTAAACTCTAGGAAAATAGTGTATGATACACAAGGTCGAGACTGGCGGCCCACAGACCTGTTTGGTTTGGCTCCACACAATTTGGGCCTGTTAAAAACAGGAAAGTGTGGGAACTCTAGCCCCTGTGTTGCTTCGTGAAGGGAAAGGCTGGGGTACTCGAATTCCACTTTGCCCTAGTCGTTCAGTCCTGATTTTCTTACATTGGACTAGTCCATTTATGTAACCTGTCTGGCCTCTGCAGCCCTTTGAGTTTGTGACCCTAGTCTTCCTGTTTGGGCATAATGTGGAGAAGCACAGTATCTTTATAACCTGATAGGGGCAGACAGTGCTTTCTGAGGGCTAATTTTTCAAAATTTACTGTAGAAACAAATGAATTGGATTGTCCTGATGTTTCTTCTGAGCATGACAAGTGGTTTATGATTCTTGGAGATGGAACAGATTCACTGTAGTAGAATGGGATTCCCAAGGAAAGTAAGATTTAAATTGGATTTGTGGCAACCAGTAGACTTAATAGGTATAGAAAGAGGGAAAGAGGTCTTAATATATTTTCAAGGTTGGAGAACAGAGCAGTTTGGTTATCACCCAGGTTCTCCTTGGGGATGAGCTGAAGGTGAAGCTGAAATCGTGTGACGAGAGGCATTGAGAACAAACTTAAGGAGTTTTGATGCTGTGGGTCAGTTCATTTCAGTAAAATAAATATTTATTGAGCGACTTATACTATTCCACATATTTTGCCAGGTGTGGAAAGTACAGAGATGAATAAGTTACAGTTAGCATGTGTCTAGTGGAGAAGTAGTCTATAACAAGTCGTTTATACAATGTGAAAAATAAGAGACCTAACTTGGGAACAACATAGCAATCATTGCTGATTTGGAGCCCCTGTGTAGCACTTTTCTCCACCATGAATAAGGAATTTGCCTCTGATCTTCCACTGATAGGAGGACAGAAAATTGACACCTTGGTGTCAAAGCAAAATATACAAGTAAAGAAACACATGCATAATTTATGTAATTCTCTGCCTCTGCACAAACTTATGTGTGTGTGTGTGTGTGTGTGTGTGTGTACACACACATACTCATAAAGTCCAACATTTATTGGAAAGAGTTTAATTAACTAAAAATAATTATGACTGCCCAGTGACAAGATCAAAGTTGAGGGAAAATTTCATCCAAGCTTACAAAAGCATAGAGAGGGCGGCTAAATAGAACATGAACCTTTTCACCAAATCTTAGACAACTATAAATAATGGACACCCCTTGAAACTGTAGGAGGCCTTCTAAGAAGGGAGTTTCCATGCTAAGAGCCCACAGACCATGTCTGGCCATGGACAAATTTTGTTTGCTCTACAGTGCTTGATTTTTTTAATTGTTATTGTCATTTAAAAATTGGAAGTTTTGGGGCTTCCCTGGTGGTGCAGTGGTTGAGAGTCCGCCTGCCGATGCAGGGGACACGGGTTCGTGCCCCGGTCTGGGAAGATCCCACATGCTGCGGAGCAGCTGGGCCCGTGAGCCATGGCCGCTGAGCCTGCGCGTCTGGAGCCTGTGCTCCGCAACGGGAGAGGCCACAACAGTGAGAGGCCCGCGTACCGCAAAAAAAAAAAAAAAAAAAAAAAAAAATTGGAAGTTTTGCATAAAAATGTGGATTTTCAGCTTCAAAACAATTAGATCTTCTCATACGAGACCTGCATTTCTATAGGACAGTAACTGGCTTGAGCTGAGGAGCACATACTCCCCTTAGACGCAGAGCACGTGCTTCCTATTTGCCATACGCCCCACTCAGCCCACTTGCCTATTTTCATTACTTGGCCCTGGAAGATAGTTGATTTTGCAGCACTTGCCTTAAAACAAAGAGAAGAGAGCAGTATGCATTTGTAAAATGGCCTGAGTATACTTGTAAGTAGTAAAAGTTGGAAGTAAAGGCTTGAGAAGGGCTTGATAAAATTTGTGGTTGATGCAGATTCATAATGGGTTGTGACATTTACTGTCACTTCACAGTAAATGAACTGTGAAGTTCAAATGTAAAAAACTTTACATTTGCCTGTTAAACCTTTTAAAATGAGCTTTCAGTTTCATTATGCTGTGAACTTGCATCGGTGATACCTTAGCCTTATGATTCCAACTTCCAGTCAGCCGGTCCACAAATATATATTATTAGGTTCGCTGTGTATTGTGCCCATAGAATTAGAGCAGGGACTGCTGCCCACACAACTCTATTCCCCAATTTTTTTTTTTTTTTACTTAAAAGTATAACTTTTTATTAAAACTTTGAAGTGAAACCTTAATAAACATTATTTTTAAAGGCAACGCTTTGAAAGCAACCTAAATCTAAATGATCATTTATACCCTTCTCACTATACACAGTTTCCAAAGTCCAACCTAATGTTACACAGCCATGTCCACTTTCTGAAAGTTTACCATTCAAGTGAAATAGGGAGATTAAGAGGTACAGACTTCCAGTTACAAAATAAATGAGTCAAAGGGATGAAATGTACAGAATGAGGAATATAGTCAATAACTATGTGATATCTTTGTGATATGTGACAGATGGTAACTCGACTTAAGATGGTGATCATTTTGTAATGTGTAGAAGTTTCAAATCACTATGTTGTACGCCAGGAACTAACTAACATGGTGCTATATGTCAATTATACTACAAAAACAGACCAAATTATAGAAAAAGAGAGGGGGGTGGGGGAGAGGGGGAGTTGGATGAAGGTCATCAAGAGGTACAAACTACCAGTTATAAGGTAAATTATTACTAGGAATGTAATGTGCAACATGGTTAATATAATTAACACTGCTGTGTGTTATGTGTAAAATTTGTTGAGAGTAAATCCTTTTTGCTTTTTTTATTTTGTATCGGTGAGATAATGGATGTTCACTAAACTTATTTTGGTCATCATTTCGTGATGTATGTTAAGTCAAATCAGTATGCTGTAGACTTTATTATTGCCCTGTCAATTATATCTCAATAAAACTGCAAGGGAAAAGAAAGAAAGAAGGAAGGAAAGGGAAGGGAAGGAAAAAATTTACTTTTAACCGTTGTTGTAGGGATTTCAGCTTAGGGGGTCATTGCTGTGGCTCCTTTCTTTCAAAGCTAGCCTCTGGAGTAATTCCCCATAGATCACATTTCCCTTTCCTTAGAGTTCCTCATTCCTCCCTTTGTTGCAGGAGAATGGTCATGTCCCAGGTTTCAGGTGAGTTCCTGGGACAGGCTGCCAAGTGAGGGTCCTTGGCTTCACACAGGAAAGAATTCAAAAGTGAGCCAAGGTAAAGTGAAAGAGTTTATTTAGAGAGATGCACATTCCATAGGCAGAATGCTGTTGTCTCAGAAGCAGCCCAGGGTGATTAGTTTTTTGGGGCTGGGTAATTTCATAGGCTAACAAGTGGGAGGGATATTCTATTTTGGGGAAGGGGCAGGGATTCCCAGGAATTGGGCCACCACGCACTTCCACTTTTTGGCCCTTATGGTAGCCCTCAGAAGTGTCATGGCGCCTGTGGGAGTGTTGTTTGGCATATGCTAGTGTATTACAGTGAGCATCTAATGAGGCTCAAGGTGTGCTGGGAGTTGTATCTTCTGCCATCTTGGGCCTAGTTGGTTCTAACCAGTTTTTGTCATATCCTCAATGGCTGTGTCATTCTTTTAACGGTTGTGCCCTGCCCCCTTCCCTCCTGTCTCACCTTTATCAAAGCCAAAGAAAAGGAAAATGAGTTGCATAAGTAAAGCAATTAGGCCTTTCTTTTCTTTAGGACAGCCTTATTTTTAAGTAGTTTGCCCCATTTTCAGACCCTTTGTCCCAATATTTGCTCCAGAAAACAGAGCTTTCATAAGCATGTCACTTCTGTGCTATGAGTAAAACCTTCTCACACATAAAACAACTAATTTCTCTTAAGTTATAGTAGATTTATCCCCCTGAAGGGAATAGAAAAGAGAGTAGTCTGTAATTAATTCCTCAGTTAATTTGTAACAATGTTTAATGAACATATAAATTTTCCTAGCACCACTTAAAATCTTTCACCAACAGTTGACTAGGGAGTATTTCACAGACTATTCCCAAATATAATCCTTACACAGGATATTTTCAACAATAATGAACAAGATTTTAGGCAAACATGTGAGATAATTTTCATGGCATGGGTAATTGAGGGAAGTAAGAGATATCTTGGTTTTACTTTCTGTTACCCGAAAACTGGGTTCACCTCTTGGTGGGAGTGTAGCCAAAAGATACAGCCAAGCCAAAGCTCAGGAGAAGGAAGGATTTGTTATTACTTGCAGCAAGTAAGGAGAATACCGGGCATCTTTCCCAAACCAATGACTCCCCAGCAGCAAGAATTGGGGAATTTTTAAGCTAAAGGTACATGCATATTCCTGAAGAGGTTTGAGCAGAGGAGAATTCAGCATAGAATTGGGGGCAAAAGTCAACAGAGTCCAAGTTTAGTTGATTGAGGTCAGGAGGGTCAACATCCTCTTTCCGTCCTCCACCTGGGTAGGGGCCTTAGTTCCTGCAGAACTCAAAGATATATTATGTATATCCCTTGAGGAGGAACTAGGACTCTGCTTTATCACTGCCTATTGTTTGACTGCCTTTTCTCTGTTCCTGCATTCCTTTGTTCCCTTGAGATCCTTGGTTACTGAGACCTGTTCAAGGGCAAGCATTGTGGCCAGGCTTAGATCACAAAATGGCTTAGGCTAAAATGCCTTCTCTTATGTCAAGAAAGCCATCCATTCCTGGTTCTCTTTCTCCAGGGACCCCCTAACCTATCTGCTTACATTTCTACTTAGGGTAGAAAAATCACATTTCCCCCCATCAAATTTCCCATAATACCAATCGATGACTGTGGCAGAATCTCAAGTCATATACATCATTGATCAAACCCTTAGGGGCAGTTGGTTTAAGAAGTGAAGCTTGATAACCACTTAATCATTATTGCTATGTCTGATGACTTGTGTGGTTTTAACTTCATTTTAACTTAAGTGTTTCCTACTTGTCTGAAACCTTCTACTGATGAGGTTGACAGTAAAAGCCCAAACAAAAGAAAACTGCCATTTATCCCTTAAATGATAGCATCATCTCGGCCAAAATTGAAAACAGGATCAACTGTTTCTCACTGGAAACGCCTGTTGTTAGAAGCTCTGTGTGTGTGTGCGTGCGCGCGCGTGTGTTTTGTTTGTTTGTTTGTTTGTTTCAAATAAGCCTTAACTCACTGAAGGGAGGGCCTTGATCCAGAAGATACCAAGCAGAATGAGGAGAGTGTCTAGAAAGTGTCTAAAAGTGATTGATGGGGTAGGGCATCTGGAAGAAACTGGCAGAGCTCAGGATGACTGTCAGCAAGGAGACCCCACGTTGTTGGTGTGTGCTGAGCATTCCTCTGGCGTCTTAGCAATTTGGAAGGAGGAAGACTCCAACTTCCACCGTTCATTCAGCTCATTCTCACCGCCATCTTAAGAATCTGCTGTATTCCATGCACTGTGCTAGTTAATAAGCCACCCCTGGCCTCAAGGTGTTCCCGCTGGAGATAGAAAACAGAGGCCCTCTAAACAGTGTGGTGTAGGTGCTGGTGAGAAATGGACTTGGGATCATGCTCCTCAAACCACTCTTAGCAAAGGGTTCACCCAGAAGGGTCATGAAGTCAGAGTCCAGATGGGCTGCAGGAAAACAGGCTTTCTGAGACATGACTAAAGCAGAAATGTTGTTCAGAGGGCTCTAAGCAATGATGATGTTCTCTTCTTTGGATTAAGTTGTATCGTTGCTGAGAATGAATTTTGTTCAGAAGTCAGGAGAGCCTGGTATTTGTAAACATCGCCTTAAATGCAAGTGTGTAGGTTACTAGTGTGAATTCCTCTGGAATGGTGACACGACCCTTCCCCAAAAGCAGGGGGAAGAGCAGCAAAAATCGGACTGTTTTTCTAAATCTGGCAACACCTTACCCAGCAGTGACAGGGTCACTGGCACCTGTACCCCCCCGTTAAGGTACCGGGAGCAAGGGAAGTGCTCTGCCGCTGCTCCTGCCTTCTGTGGCCTGTGCTGGCAAGAAGCTTCTGTACCCCTGGCTAATTAACTATGGCATTAATCCAGTTTATATGTGTGTGGTCTCTTTCTGCTAATTTTGAATACACCTGAAAGGATACAGTGCTCTAATTGAAATACGTACAAGGTCAGTGGTGGCAAGGAGGGAGTAGTTAAGTGGGGAGGGGAGGACAGGGCTAGGGGTGACCTTCACAGATGGAATGATAAGTCTTAAAGGATGAATAGGCCTGCACCAGGTGCAAGGTACAAGGCACAGTGCCATGAAATAACGTGGTGTGTGTTAGGGGTTGAATTGTGTTCCCCCCAAATTCATATGTTGAAGTCCTAACCATCAGTACTTCAGAATGTGACCTTATTTGAACATAGGGTCTTCACAGAGGTAATCAAGTTAAAGTGAGGTCATTAGGGTGGGCCCTAACCAGTGTGACTGATGTCCTTATGTTAAGGGGAAATTTTAACACAGAAACACAGAAGACAATATGAAGAGACAGAGAGAGAAGATGCCGGCTGTCTATAAGCCGAGGAGGCAGGGCTAGAACAGCTCCTTCCATCATGGCCTCAGAAGGCACCAACCCTGGCCACACCTTGATCTCAGCCTTCCAGCCTCCAAAACTATGAGGCGATAAATTTCTGTTGTTTAAGCCACACAGCGTGTGGCACTTTGTTATGGCAGCCCTAGAAAACTAAATCAGTGTGTTTGGAGGAGGAAACTTCTTGTTTTCTCTAATAATTGTAATGTCCTGGGAGAAGAAAGGCAAAAGAGGCGGTCTACGGAAGGCCGCAGAAATCTGCTCTCAGAGTCCAGGCCACCTGGACACTCCTTCAGTACAGCGTGTTCTTTGGGTTTTTCATAATTCCTTATCATGTTTTTGGCCTCTCCTTCTACAAAACCCAACTGTGTTTCCTTGCTACTAATGGGGAGTCATTACAAGCCTCATATTAGCTGTTTCATATCTGCTTCATTATGTTCCCCCTTGTGACTTATGAACATGGTTTGTGTGTGTGTCAGAGCTGGTGTTATTCTTCATCGGGAGTGTCCCATGGGATAATACATAGTCCCAGCCATTGTATCTGGTGGCTTCTGTCACATCCTTTATTCTTCCCGATAATTCCAAATTTAACCATGACACTCTTGTTTCTGAGAAGGAAGTTGAAAAAAAAGAAAAGCGATTGACAAGGAATCACATTCACCGTTGCTGGGTCCACAGTATGGGCCATGGTCTGTGAGCCTGTTACCAAGGACTTGGGTGGGTGTGGCACCTGCCAAGTCACTGGACAGGTCCCTGGTGGGCAGGACTGGCCCTGGAGCTGAGCACACCTAGATCTAAGTCACAGGTCTGCAGTAGGGTCCACAGCCGGGACCAAGTTCTGCAGGCCTGCCTCCGGGGGCACAGATGGGCGTGTCTCCCTCCTGGTCCCTGGGTGGGCAGGACTGCTTTTGGACTACTACCGAGAAGGACTGGATCCAACTTACAGGGCTGCTTCAAAAACCAAAATTGGTCAGAGTTTGGCAGGCCTGACTCTGGGCATACAAATGGGCTTGTCTCTTGTTGGGTCCCTCGGATGGGTACGACTGCTCATAGGCCATTGCTAAGAGGTATTAGAGCCAAGTTACAGGGCCGCTTCATTATCCACAGTTGGACCGAGGTTGGTGGGCCTGCCCCCAGGGCACAGATAGACGTGTCTTCAGCCTGGTTTCTGGTCAAGCAGAACTGCCCCCTGGACTGCAGCGGGGCTCATCTGGAGCCAGGTTACAGGACCACTTCAAGATCTGCAGTTGGACCGAGGTCGGCAGGTCTGCCTCTGGGAGCAAGGACAGGTGTGCCTCCCAGCATGTCCCTGGGCAATAGCACTGCTCCCAGACCAGGGCTGAGAGGGACTGGAACTGCATCGTGGGCTACTACAGGGTCCAAATCTAGGACTAAGGTCAGCGGGCCTGTTACTTGGGACATTGGTGGGCGTGACTCCTCTTGGGTCCCTTGGCAAATAGTGCTGGTGGCAGGCCCAAGGCCAAACAGGACTGTAGCTGTGTCTACAAGCGGACAGGCTATTTCTGGGTCTGTAGCCAGGGCCAAAGTTGGCAAGCCTGCCACCTGGGCATGGGCCAGCTTTCTCAAATTGGTCCTTGGCAGTTGTGGGCTCCATCAAGGTTTTACAGGCTCCTATCTGGATCCCAAAGCCCCCACAAATGCACTTTTGTCCATGGATGGCTGCCAAATTGTTGTTGTGGGAGTGTATGAATAGGGGACCTCTAATTCTACCATCTTACTGATGTCACCTACAGGATAGTGAGTCTCTTCATTCAGCCTATAGATATATAATCATGACTTTCTTAAAGTACTTATAACGTTATTTTAAAAATCATCTTTAATGTGCTTTTTTCCAGTGTCTATCCTTTGCAATTTGCATATCCTCAGGAATAATGACTAAATCTGTTTAATTTTTGCCTCCTTTTAAAATTTGCTACATCACATGACCTCTTTAAGCCTCTAAACTAACACTGATTGTTATTGTTTCTTCCCTAAACAGTATTTTGTTGTTTTAAAAAAAAAAACAAAAAACAAAAAAAACAATCGAACATATCTCTACTTCCTGTAATGGTGGACTGAGCCACTCAGCTGCTTCTCGCACATTTCATTATCCAGGACAAGGTACATGGCCAAGCCTGAAACCCATGACATACGGAGCCACATGTTCCCAAAAGGAAGAGCATCAAATATTTTGAACAGAAATAAAATCCAGTGATTCTGAACTATTAGTGCCCCTAATGGCTTGGAAAAATAAACAAACATTCTCTCATGATGATAACCTCACCCTAGACCTCAAATAACTCTACAGAAACTGTCCAGCAAAGATAACTAGGTACATAAGGAGAAAAGACAACATGAGTGATAGCCAGAATACATAACAGACAATAGAAATATACCCACAGGAACTAAATATTGGGATTACCAGAAAAAAACTGTGAAAGAGCTATTTACTGTGTTCAAGAAGATAAAAGTCAAGCTTAGATTTCAGCAGGGCACTGTTATAACCTATAAACAGTGAAATAACAGATTTGAAAATGAACCACACAGAAATTCTAGAGCTGAGAAATATAGTAACCCAAATTAATAAATCAGGCATGGTTTTAACATCAGATTAGACACAGCTGAAGAGTGAACTATCAAAATAGAAGACAAATCTGAAGGAAGTAATCAAAATGCAGCATGGAAAAACAAAAGGATAGAAAATATAAAGAGAAAGGTAAGATACAGAGAACGCAGTGATTTTTAGCATACTAACTAAACTCCCAGAAAATATTGATAGAAAAGAAAGTAGAGACAATATTTGTAAAGATAATGGCTGAAATCTTATCAGAGCTTAAGAAAAGTATCACATAATTCAAGAAGTCCAAAAATATTCCAGGCAGAATATATTTTTTAAATCCTTACCTAGATACATTATAGTGAAACTGTAGAAAACTTTAAAACCAGCTGGAGAAAAAAAGCAGGGTTCATTCAAAGTGTGATAGACTGATAGTAAACTTCTCATTCAACAGGAACATGGAAGCCACAAGAAAGTACAAAAAAAAAAAAAAGTACAGTGATGTTTTAAATGTACTGAAGGAAAATAACTGCCAACCAGGAAAAAATGTCTTTCATAAATGAAGGTGAAATAAAAGACATTTTTAAATCAACAAAAGCAAAATTCGCCACTAGAGGATTCATGCTAAAAAGAATTTCTGTGTAGAAAATAAATGTAGTTACCAAAGGGGAAGGGGAGAAATAAATTAGGAGTATGGGATTAACAGATACACACTACTGTATATAAAATAGATAAACAACAAGGATTTACTGTATAGCATAGGAAAATATTCAATATCTTGAAATAACCTATAATGGAAAAGAATCTGAAAAAGTATACATGTGTTTGTGTGTATGTGTGTGTGTGTGTGTATATATATATAAAACTGAATCACTTTATTGTACACCTGAAACTAACATAATATTGTAAATCAACTATATTTTTAAAAGAAAGAATTTCTAAAGGGTGTTCTTAAAAATATAAGGTATAGAGATCAAAGAATTTAATAAATATATGGATAAAGCTAAATGAATACTGACTATATCATAATAATGTCTTGTATTTAAATGGATACAAATATTTACATATATAATACATCCTATTATAAAACATTACAAAAATAGCATATAAGTCAGGAAGAGTAAATGGTTTTAAGGTGTTCTAAACTCTGTACATTGTCTGGGAAAAAGATAAAGCTATTGATTTACATTAGACTTTGATAAGCAAAGGTGGAGTACAACCTAATTGTGGAAGATAAATGTGGAAGATAAATTTAAAAGCTCCTAGAGGATAACATAGAACAGTATCTTTATGACCATGAGATAGGAAAATATTCCTTAAACAGGACACAAAAGGCACTGATTATAAAGGCAAGGATTAGTAAATTGATTACATTAAAATTAGAGACTGTTCATCTAGACACTATAGAAAGAGTAAAAAACCAGAGCTCAGAGTGGGGAAAGATATTTGCAACACATATAACTAACAAAAGACTCATATACGTATTACAAATCTGTAAAGAAAAAGGCTCATCACCCAACAGAAGACTGAGCAAGAGGTTTAACAGAGTGTTTCAAAGAGAGAAAATCTAAACTGCCTTGAACATATGATAATGTGCTCAATCTCAACCATCAGAGAAATACATATTAAAACCACAATGAGATACCACTACACACCCAACACAGTGGTTTAAATTTTTAGGTGATTTTTTTTTTTTTTTTTTTTCTTTTTTGGCCATGCCACACGGCTTGCAGGATCTTAGTTCCCCAACCAGGGATCAAACCCAGGCCCTCGGCAATGAGATCATGTAGTCCTAACCACTGGACCGCAAGGGAATTCCCAATGGTTTAAAATTTTAAAACTGACAGTACCAATTGTTGTGGATGTGGAGTAATAAGAATGCTCCTGTGTTGGTGGGAATACAAATTAGAGCAATAATTTTAGAAAACAGTCTGGAATACCCAATAAGCAGCCATTCTACTCAAGTATGTGTGGCCCAACAAAAATGTGTTCCTAGCAGTATTATTCATAGTGGCCCAAAACCAGAAATAAGTCATCTATCAACAGTAAAAGGGATGAATTATGATGTATTCTTACAATGAATATTCAGCAGTGAAATACTGTACTGACAAGAAATGAATAAATCTTACTACATAAAGTTGAGCAAAAGAAACAAAACAAAAATAATATATGCTGTAAGAATCCATTTATTTATATAAAGTATTTTAAAAGGGTAAAACTAATATATGAGGTTAGAAATCAGGATAGTAGCTACCTCTGGGGAGCAGGAAAGTGTGTGTGGTGACTGGGAGAAGCACAGGTTACTCATAATGTGCTATATTTCTTGATCTGAGTGGTAGTCACATGAGTGTGTTCAGTTGGTGATAATTCATAAAGCTGTACACTTATGGTTTGCACATTTTTCTGTATGTAATTTCACTTCAGTTTAAAAGGTCCTTTAAAACAGAAAGTGTGGGCTTCCCTGGTGGTGCAGTGGTTGAGAGTCCGCCTGCCGATGCAGGGGACACGGGTTCGTGCCCTGGTCCAGGAGGATCCCACATGCCGCGGAGCGGCTGGGCCTGTGAGCCATGGCCGCTGAGCCTGCGCATCCGGAGCCTGTGCTCCGCAATGGGAGAGGCCACGGCAGTGAGAGGCCCACGTACCGCAAAAAAAAAAAAAACAAAACAGAAAATGTAATTGAGAGAGTACTCAGTGATACATGTGATTTACAGGAACTCAATTATAAAGTGATATCCTCCTCAGGATAATTTTGAAGAAAGCCTCTCCTTATATTGGTGACATGAGGTATTGTTTACCTGTCTCTCTCCCCTAATAGACTCTGAACTTTGGTGGGGGCAGGGCCTGTGCCCCCATCTGTACCTGACAGAGCAGTTTCTCACTGTTTGTGGGATTCACGAAATAGGGTACTAACCTGAGAAATGTGCTCCTATTCCCAGGTTAAGAAAACGACTGAGGCCACCTTGCAGACGATACAAGATATGGTCACCATCGAGGACTACGATGTTTCTGAATGCTTCCAGCACAGTCGTTCCACAGAGTCTGTGAAGTCTACTGTCTCTGAAACCTACCTGAGTAAGCCCAGTATCGCCAAGAGAAGAGCCAACCAGCAGGAGACCGAGCAGTTCTACTTCATGGTACGCCTGCTGCTTCCCCAGCCACCCTTGGGGCTCAGATCTGGGGGCCCCAAGTACTGTTTCTGGAGTTGCATCAGAATCACCTGGGGTTCTTTACTAAGATCAGAGTTTCCAATTCAGTAGGTCTGGGATAGTGTTTCGGAGATAGTACTGATATGCAGACAAATTTAAAGAGGACTGCTCTGAAACAGAACTTTTAGATTATTTAATGAACATACATGTCACCAGGAGAGCTTGTTACAATGCAGGTTCTGATTCCAGTAGGTCTGGGGAGGGAGGCACCTGAGAGCCCATAACACTTTGCTTAGCAAGGTTCTATGATCTAAAAGACAAAAAGACAAAAGTGGCTGGATTTTAGATATCCTATGGGAAGTTCCTGGACACTGAATAATTTTTTTAAAAGTTAAAAACATCTTTGCTTTTGCAGAAACTCAGAGAATATTTGGAGGGTAGTAATCTCATCACAAAACTTCAAGCCAAGCATGATTTGTTGCAGAGGACCCTTGGAGAAGGTCAGTTATCTGACATAGTTGGGGAGATGACCTGGATTATATGTTGTGTCATGTATGTATTCCGTGAAGAGTGTGAACTGTGAATTTGTGCTGGAAGGAGCAGAGAACGCTGTGTGTTGAGATGTGGCTTTATCCGTGTAAGAATCAAGTTCTCCCTGGAACTGTTTTCTCTATGAGCTTGATGCTAAGCAGAACAGGGAAATCTAGCCAACACAGAGCTCCAGAGGAAGGGTCTTCAGAGCACAGTGCTCCTAGGAAGAGAGAAGAAGTCAGAAGGAGCCGCACCTGTTCCCACCTGCTGACCCCGCGCCCCCCAGTCACTTCCTCCTTTCCTTCTTGGAATTCCCCACCCTTCCAGCCCCACCCCTTTTGTTTAAATGGACTAGTATTTGTTGTCCCATCTAATGCCTGTTTGGACTCTAGAAACCAGTTAAACCAGTTTGGGTGATTTTCTTTTCTTTCAGTAGGCATTGGTTTTACTTGAGAAGCAAACGAATTCTATTAAGCATATTGCTGTATCTAATGGTGCCAAAAACAACAGTAGCTACCACTAACACAAGGCTCTCTCTGTGCCAGGCATTGTTCTGAGCTATATATATATAACTGGGCACTATTAATTTCCCCATTTTTACAGATGGGAAAACTGAGGAGAAAAAAAAGGATTAAAGTAAAGGGTACAGTGTAGATGTTATTGCTTCCCTTTTCATCTTCATGAAATTTAAAAGGGAAAAAAAAAACACAAATGAAGTTCCTGTCATAAGTACCTCATAATCTGTAATACATTTAATTATCTTTTATTCACACTAGATCTTGCTGGAAGTTATAAAAAATGAAAGAGAATACAGATGGGAGAGGGAAATCAGGGGACTGAGTTGTGTAAATAACTTGGGCCAAAAGGAGTTTGCTCCCTTGACCTAAACTCTTGCCTCCTACCATTTTAGAACCTTCCTTAGCCATAAAGCAGGGTTTCCATCACCTTATCTCCTGGTTTCCTCTAAGCGACCATTATCCTCTGGGAATGTCCACATGGAGAAAGATCATCATAACCTGAAACTCCATGTATTGCAGTTAGGATGACAGACTCTAAGATAAAAGGCCAATTTCACTTAGAAAAAAAACAAATAACATTTAAAGTGCTAAGAACTGTCTTTAAAAATAAAATAACCAAATACAATATGTGAACCTTCATTAGACTGTGAATCAAAAAGCAAAGTTGGGCTTCCCTGGTGGTGCAGTGGTTGAGAGTCCGCCTGCCGACGCAGGGGACACGGGTTCGTGCCCCGGTCCAGGAAGATCCCACGTGCCGCGGAGCGGCTGGGCCCGTGAGCCATGGCCTCTGAGCCTGAGCGTCCGCAGCAAAAGTTATAAAAGGCGTTTTAGGGACAACTGGGGAAATTTAAATATAGACTGCATATTATATGCTATTATTTAATGAATTTTTAACTTTCCTAGATATGATAATGGTATTATGGTTATGAAGGAGAACGTTCTTATTCTTAAGGAATGCTTGCTGAGTGTCATAATGTCTGCAGCTTACTTTCAAATGGTTCAGGAGAAAAGATAAATATACGAGAGGGAGAGAGAAGGAAATAAAGCCATTATGGCAAAATGTTAACAGTTGGGAAATCTAAGTGAAGGGCGTAGGAATGTTCCCTGTACTAATCTTTCAATTCTTCTGTAACAGAAGTTTGAACCTTTAAAAAAAAAGCCCTTTTTTTCTCTCTGAATAGTTGACTTACCTCAGCAATTATGTCCTCTTTTTTCTTTGTTCTCCTCATGATATCATGTAAAGTCTTTTTTTCTTTTTCCCACTTTTCACAAATGCCTGATATTGCAGTGATGCCCCAAGGTCTGTTGCCAGTCCCAAAGCATAAATAATCTTCAGTGCAGATGAAAACTTAATAGGCACAAAGTCCTTCCCTACAGGACTGGAGACACCATTTAAGAAATTGTGAGCTGGAGGGAATTTAGTAGTGGGTGAATTCATTCTTGGCACTGCATGTAGACACGTGTTAATACTCTTGGGATCACATTCTGAAACTTTTGTGGTACTCGTTCTATGTAGATTCCCTTATGTGTCCTGGAGAGAAAGCCCCACCGGTTGGTATTATTTTACATGCCATTTTGGCTAGGGCTCTATTTCAGCCAGTTCACTGAATCCGTACGCCAGATTCCGTCTTCAGCTGCTGAACTGTGTAAAGCTGTATCGTACCTCGTGAGCTCCATGCCAGGATGTCTTCATCTTGTAATTACTTTCAATGGTTTCCGGTGTCCTAACGACACAAGCTTGTTCACGTGTACCAGGCGTTCGCTGGACTGGGTTTATTCCGCGCAGGAAGCTGGATGGTTCTCACCCAGTGCCGGCAGACCCACTGGCTGCAGACCTCTCTGCTCCCCCGCCCTGCCCCCCGTGCAGGCTTGGCAGTACACAGTTGTGCTGCATGGGCTTGTTGCTCGCGGCTTTGCCCAAAGACAAGCAGAGCATGGGGGCCGTGCCCCACCTTTTAGCTCCGCCATTGTGAGCCCTTTGGCTTTCCATGCAAGCCCTGTTCACATTAATAGGCTTACACCAAAGGAGACCAGGCAAGTTCATGGCGCCTGTACCACAGTGAGATTATCCAATGGTGAGCCCTTAAGACGGGATCCGACTCTGGGTTTGGCCAACTAAGGTTAGTAGCACAGTATTAAACAATGTGTTTGGGGACAGTCCTGACTTTTTATGTAGAAATCACATCTCCGAGTTATACTAGGCTCATGGCTACAAAAACTGCCTTCATAGTAAAAGAAATAGAGCCTAACTCAGGGATTTAGCAGTTGATCGTACACAGCTGAAACTGTAGCTGCGGACATGTGTTTGGCCTGTCTTGCTCACTTTTGGCAGGCTACCAGTGGCCCAGTAAGTCCTTTGATGTACAGCACTGCAAAGCGACTAGATTGGGCTCTTAAAGTGGCACTGTCAAAATTCAGAATTCCACATCTTTGAAAACAACCGAAATAGAAGGAAACGCATCATGAGTTGTTAAGACCAAAATCGTCCTCATCATCTTCATCATCCTTCAGCAGCACCATTATATCATTTTGTGATGTCTTTGTTTTTAAATTGGAGATGTTCAGTCGAACACGGTAAATGAGCTATATGTCTATAAAACTGAGGCACTGAAATTTTTTTTCTTTTCTATTTTAGTAACGAGCCTTAGTGTTCACATTGGCTTCTTTGAGTGCAGCATTTGGAGTTAAGGGGATGTAAATATCAGTGTAATTTCTGCTGAACGTAGAAAATCTAATACTGGAAGTTGAGTTCCATGTTATATTGTTTCTAGACCCAGGCATAAGGTTTCTGACAAAGGAATTGAATAGATGATCCTCACTTAATCCTTTGTCTGTCTTTGAGTAAGAGTACAAATATACTTTCAAAAGAGAAGCTGATTGTGAATAATTATGTTTTTTAGAAAAGCACTGCAGGTAGTTGGTATTTTTAAGGAAGAAAAAGGGCTGGAAAGTAACACCAGGAGTCCGTATCAATCATTCGTTAGGGACAAAATCTAGGGTGCCTCCATTCAGTCTGAGCTGTGCACATTTTAAATATTGTATCTAGTTTGGGGACTCAGATTGCAACCAAATTAATATTTCGGTTTTTCCTTTTACTCTGTGGACATAAAACACATTGGGGCATGAAAACTAATTCTCTTCCTCATTCTCAAGTAAAATTTTAAAAGTAGTCAAAGTAGGTGCTTGTACCAAGAACAAGATAATTCTGGGTCATGGGTCATTCTTTTCTTCCAAATGGCTTGCATTGGAGTGGGAGGAGGAGTTCTCTGTTGTTCTTAATAATTAAGTAGCCTTCCAAAGAAAGTGATTGAAATTTAATCCTCAGACCACTGGAAGCGTTCACATTTCTCTGGGAAACAGGTTCTTCTAAGCTTGCGTGTTATTGATCTATTAATGATGATACTGATTGAAAATAAAACCTCATTCACCAGTTAAGACACACTCAGTACTATTAGCAGAAAAAAACGATGGATGCGGTGGTGGCAGTTATGCTATGAATGATAGTTCTTGCAAAGCTTGCTCTTGACTCATTGATCAAAACGTATCTTTTATAGGTTTTTAATTTTTTATCAAATACTAACCATGGATGGATGGAGCAAAATGATTTTAAGCCATTTTATATAATCATTTTCTAACTCTAGTGAATATTCAGTTGGGATATTTTAACAAAATAGCAAAACTTAAACATTATAAAGCATTTCATTTCTAAGGAATTATCATTAACATCTTTATCATTGAATCACTTGAAAGTTATTAACCTCTGTGATTCTCTTTAATTTGATAGATATTAGATTTGTTTAATAATTTAATTTATTAAATCTTCAGTATTTTGTATTTGGCTTTAGCCATATGAGGTGGACAGATATGTAAGCCATAGTCTCTACCTGTCTTCTAGCATCTTTCAGAGTATTTGCTGGGGAAAACGAAAGACTTAACATTTTACAATATATTGGATTGGCCAAAAAGTTCATTCGGTTAGTGAATACATTGTGCGATAAAATTCTTGGCAAAATGAAAAATGTCTTTTATTTTCACTTAAAACAGAACGAACTTTTTGGCCCACCCAGTATTACTGGGGAGCTCAGATCTAGAATTAAAACAAACCTGAGCCTTAGTGCCAGACCCACCACATACTGACCATGTGACCTTGGGCAAGTCACTTGCCTTCTCTATGCTCAGTCTCTTCTGTAGAATAAAAATAGTAATAGTACCTACTTCATAAAGTTGTGAAAATTGTGAGTTACTATAGAGAAAGTGCTTAGAACAGTGTCTAGTAAATGTTAGACACTGCTGTTTTTATTGTTGTTATTGATACATATATAGTTTATGTCATACTTTTATGTTGTAATAAAGTATGCAGCATGGCAGAATATAATACAGCAGAAGCCAGCTATTTTCTCTGCCTTCCATCCTTTGTTCATTCTACTGACCCACTGGGTGATCTCAGCTAGCTCCCATGGCCCCAGCACAACCTAAAGGGTGGTAACTCTTTAAATATCTCCAGCCCTGTCTTCTCCTTGTGCTTTAACCCTGTATAGCCAGCTTCCTGCTGAAGGCTATCCTGTAAGACATCACACTTAGCTCACCGTCTGCTCTCTCCGCTTTCTGATAGACGTCTCCCACTTAGAAATAGCTATAAATTCTTCTGGAGTTCTGTGTCCACCGTCTCTTTTTTCTTGTTCCCCAAAATAGCAGAAGGCCAGCAGAAGGAAGGGACTTCCAGTTAAATGATAGGTAGAATCATTAATTAAAATCAGATTTTTCTCCTTTCCCCCGACCCCAACCCCAAGTCATGGCCAAGGACAGATTCTACCAAGACTTAACAGTAGCCTGGATCTGTTTGAGAAAGATATTCTCTGATATGAACTGGTGCCCCTTGTTTAGTAAATAGGTATTAGCCAAATACCTTATGTCACTTGTTATTCAAAAGCAAATGATAGAGTAAAAGACTCGTTGCAGCCTGGCAGTGTTCATTCACCATTCCCAACCAGGCAGCTCTCTCTACGGATTGTTATATTGGCCTTGCCCTACAAGCCTGAATCACCGCTGTGATACTATGGGCTGGTCTCACCTGTTTGTGCTGCAACATGACCCTTCTCTGCCAGCTGTATTTTCAGGCTGTTTCAGGACCGTATCATCATTTTGCAAATAAACCAGTTGAATGGATTAACTCTCCCACACCCCTTCCCACTGCTTCACCCTAAATATAAGAGAGAACAGACAGCAACCCATAGACATATTCAAACTTGAAATTACCTCAGTTTGTAGGAGCACCACAAAAATACAGAGCTGTTATTTAAAAAAATCAAGAAGCCCAAATGTATAAGAACTCATGTTTTAAGTGACAGAGAATTCTGGGAAAGGCTGTTAGCTTACAAGTTGGTGGAATGTAGCATAGTTTAATGTCCTTGTACTTTAATATCTGCAAATGTCATTTCCGACTATAAAATGCAACTTCTCTCCCTGATTTCATATTATAGAATAAACACCAATTTAATCTAAAGGAAAAGGAAATTGAGTTCTCCTAACCCTACGTGACCCCCTGCTTCTCTCTCACAAGTATCAGTCAAGGCGGGGAATAACTAACATTCAAATCTTGGATGTGTTTTATTTGTATTTCATCTTTGAACTTACAGTTAAGATCAAGCAGGAGCTTCCCTGGTGGTCCAGTGGTTAAGACTCTGAGCTTCCACTGCAGGGGGCTCAGGTTCAATCCCTGGTCGTGGAACTAAGATCCCACATACCACATGGCACGGCCAAAAAACTAAAAACAAAAAGATTACGCAGCTATTTCTTGATTTAATAAAAAATAAAACTCCCCGGGCTTCCCTGGTGGCGCAGTGGTTGAGAGTCCGCCTGCCGATGCAGAGGACACGGGTTCGTGCCCCGGTCCGGGAAGATCCCACATGCCGTGGAGCGGCTGGGCCCGTGAGCCATGGCTGCTGAGCCTGCGTGTCTGGAGCCTGTGCTCCGCAACGGGAGAGACCACAACAGTGAGAGGCCCGCGTACTGCAAAAAATAAATAAATAAATTAATTAATTAATTAAAACTCCCTGCCTCATATTGCCAAGTGAAATATGTTTCTCTAATCTATAGAATTTATTAAATTTTATGTATATATTTTATGAAATATTTACTTTGAATATTTTGTCTATCTTTATGTACTGTCTTCATGCTCCTCACCATAAAATGTGTAAGTTATTATAAACTCAGCATCATAAATCAAGGGACAGATGATACAAAAGATTGCCCAATGCATTGCACGGATGCCACTCAGTTGACTTATTTTAATTTTTTTTTCTGCAGGTCATAGAGCTGAATATATGACTACAAGGTAGGAAAATATTTTATCATAACTCATTGCATCTCACTCTCTTATCTCTTTTAACAAGCAACCATTTAAATGCTGCAAGAATGAAGATATTTTGTTAATGAACATGGAAGATAGTTTGGGCTTGACAAAACAGTAACATGAAGTGTTTGGGGTTCTCACAAAACCAGATTTGCTCTGGAAGATCTGAGGGTTTCCCAGTGGAATTGTAAAGCTCTTTAATGAGCAGCCTCAGTTAAAAAAAAAAAAAGACACAAATTGAATGGGTTTGATTTATCTAATCCAAAACACTTTAAGTTTCTAGAAAGAGTCTGATAGGATTTTTGATTTGATAATTTAATTAATAAGCAATATTATGCAAATATCTACTGTGTTAGTTACTTCTTGCTCCTGTATGGTGTATAAAAACTAGAGCTATGTTGAATACTCTTAGGATTTTAGCTCTGCCCGTTTGGTTTACTTTAAAAATTTAACTTTTAATGCCTAGTATCATATTGCACTTTCTTTCTTTTTTTCCTCCTTTTTCTCCCCTTTTTTAAAATTCTTAGAAGGACTTTGATGCTACTGCTGAGAAGGAAAAGCCTTTTTGGACGCAGGTTCTGATTTGGGTTGGGGAAAGTTTGTGGCAAGTTTTATTTTTCTCTGTCAACATTTGTACAACAGCCAGAAATTATTCTAATTGACATAGCAAGACTTCACACTTTTAAAGTTGAGTTCTCTTTGAGGTAGGAGACATTTAGAACACTGGTGTGTCTGTTGCAGTAGTTGGCAAGTTGATTTTAAGGTTCTGCAATGTTCCTGCTAGGCAGTTTATTCAAAAGGAAACCCCTCTTACTTCTCGGTGAACCAACTAGAAAGATACAGCTACTGACTTGTCTAAACTTTATGAAAATACTGAGGTTTTTCTTCCCTGTGTCAGTGACAAAGAGGCATATTACTCCTGCATAGTAATATGTGTTTTTTTTCACATATAGTGTCCCTTTGCATTATCAACTATTTTACCTGTTTCTAAATTATAATTAACATAAGGCACTTTTTTAAAAGATTTTTTTAAAGGAAGGAGTGCAAATATATATTTGCAATGAGAGCTGTACTTGCCCAACAGACTTGATATTCACATCATCCTGACTGGTATTTCCTCTCATCCACATGGGCATTCTGCCTAGAAAGCCAGATTATCTGGAAGTTGTGTGGCAGGCACACAACCAGAAGGAGTCATACAGTTCGAATGTTGAATGAACGTAGAATCTGTTCACCTGATGTGTACGTGGTAGAGCCAGGTCCATCAGTGCACCAGTCTGCCTGCCAAGCCAACTCTGCCGTGGAAAGTACCTTGATAAGCACTCAGGCAGTTTATTTTAACCTCAAATCCCTCTCACAGCTTTAGTATCTTCCTATTTGTCTCATACTTTTGATGTGTCAAGAGAGGCAATTATCAGACTTTTGGGAGAAGACTCAAAAGACATCTCTCCGTTAGCCCCAGCAAGGAGTTTCTCTGCATCTCTCAGTGATGCAGGAATAATTATCCAGGGCCACTGGGGGCTTTGGCTCTAGCTACAACATTTGCTTGTCCCCACTAATCAGTAACCAAACAAAACGAGCCTGTGTTCCTATTCCCTTGGCTTCATCCACTGCTCCAGATAGCATTAAATGTGAAGTTCTTTGGACCTTGTTGTAATAACCACATTTTCTAGTTCCTATATTTGATGCTTTGATATCTTGAGGCCTTACTGACCTTGGAGGGACTCCCCCTCTGAGAGTCAGTCAATTCCTAGAGATAGTAAAGGGCTTGCTTACAAGTGTGCCTTTTGCGTACAAAGCAGCCAGTCCAGAGCCCAGACTCTCAGCCACCTCCTTTACCAAGTCTTCACCTCAGGGCCCCTGTTCCTCTTCCCCAGTCACCCAAAGGCCAGGTACCAGACAAATAGGGACAGCTCCCGTGCCCCCAGGGCCCACCAAAATTATTCAAGGACTAGCCAATCCTAAACCTGCTTACCCTGCCTTGCCTGTTCCTCCCCGTGGGAACCGCAACAAAGGCTCACATTTTCCCTCATTCTTCCTTCCTCCTGAGCGACCTTGGTGCTTCTGCGTGTGACCCCCTCCCCCATGTAGTAGCATGCCCCCAACTCTTGGGAATTGTGAGTAACAAACCGTCTTCCCAATAACAGTTGTCTTCTGATCTGTTGCCTCACCGTACCTGAGTAAAAATAAAGTCTATATTTTAAAATACTTCTAAAATAATGAAAAGAGTGGATGAAATCAAGCACATATGGTTAAATTCCTTGGTGGGCAGTTGTTTTGTTTGTTTATACCTACCAGATCCTTTCCTCGGTGAATGGCATAGAATTCAGTGTATAAATCTTGTTCAGTGTATAAACAAGATTTCAGAAACTTCAGCAGTAGCAGATTGACTTGCTAGGTGAAATTTTCCATGTTTGCTTCTAGACACTTGCAAGGGCTCCTTTTAACCTCTCGAGCACCATGGAGCTTCAGGTGTTGCTTGCTGTATACCCCATTAGTCATAGGAGCCCAGCTGTTGGGAGAGCCTTAGAATTTGGGTATGGAAGGCGGTATCAGCAAGTTTGTTCCCCTACCTCTCTTGACTGCTATGATAATACCTTAGGAAGCTAGCCAGGCTTCTACATAAACTCTTGGGCTTTTGTTTCTAAACTGGTCTTTCAGAACTTTAATGAACTGAAAAGGCAATTCTTCCTAGAGAGTTTGCAGCTTAGTAAAGGGCTTTACCTGATTTCCAAGTGTGGTGTACATCCTCAAACCAGCCTTCCCTTTTAAGAAGGAGTTTAGATTGGAATGTCCAGAGAGAAGTTTTGGGATTCTTCTTGCATGTATTCCTTGCAGCACAGTTGTTGAAGTTGAGTCACGTAATCCTGGCCCTCTTTGCCGTAAAGGGAGAGGGCAGAAGAGGTTCCCTCTCTCCAGTTACAGAGCAGGATGATGCAGGGTTTCTAAATATGGTACTTGGTACCCTGGATGTCCATATGCCAGAGAGACTGACTTATCCATCAAAGCAAGCAGACTGGAGATGGAGAGAGTCCAGAAAATAATAAATGGGTGCATCTTAATGCTCTACAAATAGGTGATGAGCTAGTCTGTTTTAAAGAAATAACAATTCATGTGAGCCTGGACCCACTGCCCCCCAGAAATAGCAGTGAAATAAAACTCTGTTTTTCACTTGTGACCCATTAGTAGCTACTTTTGCATAAAATAAAATCCCATTAATTACCTGAGGGATGTCAAACAGATGTCATGTTATTTGCATTGAAGAATTATGTCATAACTAAAAATATTATATTTAATTTCTCTATTGGGATCTATCAGAGTCCTAATTTTTATGACCCGTTGTCTTCTGTGTGACTTGTAAGCCGAATAACACAAACCTCGGTTTGTAACTCTTGGCCAAATAGCTCGTAGTTAATTCCATTTGTTGATGATGACCGCTTTAAAACAAACTAGCAAACAAATGTCAACTACAACATACAAGAAAAGAATAGTCTGATTGAATAGCTGGTATGGGTTTTGATATATAAGTAAAAGTAAATAAATGGGAAAGGGGAGGACTGTTTTCCTCTGTGGGTAGGGGTGGGGAAGGAACACAAGAATTCCTGTGTTTTGTAATTTTGATGTGACCTATGGGTGTTTCATTTATTGTTTGATTTCTGCCATGCTCAGTAATTATATTCCCTCTCTTAGGCCTCCAAATGTTCCCCCTAAGCCCCAGAAACACAGGAAGTCCAGACCCCGCTCACAGTATAATGCTAAGTTGTTTAATGGGGATTTGGAAACATTCATCAAGGTACTGGCACCAGCCATCTGGGTGGCTGATCTCCACGCTTCTTACTATAATGGTCTCAGCCTCTCATAAAAGGAGGCAGGTCATTATGTCCAAGTCTGTCCTGGGGCTCTTTGCTTTCCCAGAAAATCAATATAATATTTCCTGAAGTCAGAGAGAGGAAAGAATATTTGGTTTGAGTGCCTTCAGAAGAGGGAATAAATGTGGGTATTATTATACTGGCAAAAGAGAAAGCCCTCTTCCTTAAAAAAAAAAAAAAAGCCATAATTTGTACGAAAAGGAAAAGAGCTACCTGATAAAATGTTTTGTTTCTACTCACGCAAATGAGGTGGCACAAAATATATCTAAAGTCCATCGTTAAGCTAGCTCTGAAGCACAACGAGTTTCGATTTCCCATGACTTGAGGAATTCATTATATTGGATAAATTGTAGGACCCTGTGGTCTGTATCTGGATCTCTGCTATGTTTACTCTGTCTTTTTCACCCTGTATTTCTGATAACGCTTCTAGCCGAGGACGAAGGAATTCACACGCGAGACATCAGGTATAGTGCTCGAGGGAAGCGAGGGCACAGCCTCTTTCGCTCTTGATATCATTTTCAAATCACAGTCATGCTTGGCTTTAATTAGATTTTTTAAGGTCTTTAAAAGAAAAGTGTTTGCAATTGGAAATTAGACAGGTTTATAAACAACTTTACTTAGAAAAGAATCATAGAACTCAAACACTGATTTAAGAGGAGTTGGATAAACTCTTAAGTTTTACATTATGTATTTGGCAAACATACTAAATTTGGGTCAGGGGCTTTTATTAAGGAGAGTCAATGTTAAATACCAAATGTACATTTAATACTGGATTTTGGACCCTCATGTAAATTATACAAAAAAGAGAAGAACTTACTCTTTCATAGCTAACATTTTATGACATGGGACGCAGTGTTTCTGAAGACTAAATTTATACAGGAAACCACATCATTGATAACCTCCCTTAACAATATGTTACAGCTGTCTTGCTTTCTTTAAAGACAGATCTTTTATTGGATATGTACACTAATCGTTAAAAAATGTATGTGTGTGTGCGCATGCATGCGGACAGAGAGACACATGCATACATACAGAGATTAAAAGCATCTGGCAACCTTAAAACTGAGCCCTAACCCTGGAATTGAGTGAAAAGTCACCGGACAACCTACAGAGCAATCACGAATCCAATGCCATTAGCCTTAAACCCAGAAGAGCCTTATTGGCTCTAATTTAATATGAAATTATTGTCAAATTTGATTATCTGGTTTCCCAGCCCAGGGCTCACAAGCGGGGGCAAACTAGATGGAGAGAAGGGAATGATAAAATGAAAGCACTGGGCTGTGCAACTGCCTGGCAGAGAAGGAGAATATAGAAAAGCTCAAAGAAGCAGATGTGTGATTCCATTATATTTGATAGCACAGTACAAGAATGACTGCTTAAGGTCATAGGAAAGCACATATTATATTTTTAAAAGATTTTTTCATTAAGAACAGTTAAAGGAAGCCAAATTTAGGCACGAAAGTGGGAGTAAACCACTTATCGTGGAAAATTCACTTATGTGAGCTCCTCTTTGTCCCAGATGCCATATTAAAGAATCTTTGGTCCTAACAGTGAAACAGTGGATACAGGGATCCCTACACTTCTGAAAAGTGCTCAGCCAATTGAGGTCCCCACAGTATCACTGCGAGAAAAACACCACTTTTCCTGTTTCCCATGGGGAAACTGAGACACAAAGGGATTCGTTTGAATGGTTGATGGAGCACGGCCCATTGCTTCACTTCTTGTAAAATATTTTCTACCAAAGCATCTGGCGTCCATGAAATTAAATTAAAACATGCACATTCATTACTTTTTGACTCCAAAATTCATGATATCTGAATGAAATAGTGATGATAGCTGAAAGATTAGCAGTTGCCTAAGCAAATGTGAAGACGAAAATATTTTTAAAATAATACACAAACCTAACACATTTTTATTTAGAACTTTCTGAATGCAAACATTTTCCTTTTAATAACCTTTTAATCTTGGTTTTTCTTTTTGTTTTAATCCTAAGTTCAGCTGTTGCAAACTAATATTCTCCTTTTATCATTTACATTTAAATATTTGTTGCTCTTTTAGATTACAGTTTTATAGGAATTGTTCACATAAAAAAAGGTTGTATCCTAAAGAAAAATCCCCTCTCGTATTTAGTAAGTTTTGATGTAATTATATGGCTATTCTTGAGCCAACTGGTCCACAATTAATAAAGTTTACATTCCTGAAACAAATTGACTAATTAGAGAAACTTAATGCAGGCTCCAGAAGTAATTGAACCATTAACTGGTTTATACACTGATGAGATTGTCTTAAAACCGAAAATGAAACCATTCCTCAAGAAGTATATTACCCATTCTAGGAATGGTAAAAAGTTAGATTGCTGGACTGCATTATTCCCACTCTTTGCCCTGTTGATTAATTGGAAAGGTTAGTGGATTCTGAATTGTTCTAATAGATTGAGACAACCAAATTCTTCTTGTGTTGCAGAATAAAATTCCTCATGAATTAGTGCCTGATTTCAGCTAATCATTTTGAACCTCCATGTTAACCTTAAAGCTCTAATTCCTGAAAGAGCAGAGCCTGAAAAGAACATGAAAAATAACTCCATAGTCGGTAACCTTTTTTAACTACATGGAGTGCATGGCATTGATACATATTTAACTGTGACCTAAGCAGCTCCTTCATTTCATTTGTCATCCTGTACATGTCTTAATACATTTCCAGAATTCGCATTTGCTCAGTAGAGTGCACTGACTATATTATGAGATGTGGAGAAAGAAGGCTAAGAGATGGTCCTTCTAAGAAAACGAGATCTAATGGGGTGTGCGTTGGTGCCATTTTTTTCTCCATCCCTAAAACATGAAAAAATAACAGTGAAAAATCTCTAAGGATCAGTAAGTTCTGATGCCAACTAAATAAATACATGACACGTTGTGAGCAGCTCTAAAGCAATTCTCATGTTACGCATCTGGAAACACGTAAGCCCTTTTATAACTGTCACCATCTAGATGGTGGACTCTCAGGGATGCCACAGAGAAGAGCCTGAGATGGCTGAATGGTTGTGTTTGGTGACTAGTACAGTCAGTCCGTCCTAAGATGCTGTGCTTAAAATACACAGAGTTCTTTTCAGGTCCATTAGATTAATTACTCGTATAAATAACCTTTTAAAAACTGAGTGATTTATATATTCATTTCTATATGTAAGCCTACATACAGTAGAAAAGATGAATTAGCTTGACATCTTTAGACACAGCAGAGTAAGTTGAAACACGATTGCCTTCAATGTATTTAATTTGGTTTGCCCCAGAACTGAAACATACCTTCAGTTAAATATAATTTGATATTTGGCCCTTGTGGAATATTTTAGAGGGAGTGTGTTTGGAGATGATCATCTAAAAGAGTAAAAGTCAGTCTTTAACTAGGGTTAAACTATGAGCTTTATTGTTATGTGTGATTTGTGCCTCTTCTTTGCGGTTAACTGGTTTCCATCTCTTTACCCAGGACTCAGGACAGATCATCCCCCTCATTGTGGAAAGCTGTATTCGGTTCATCAATCTCTATGGTAGGCCCTAAACTGCAATATTCTTATTTTAAACAATAATTACTAGGAGTATTTCAGTAAATATGTCTTTCCTTTTAATACTTAATTGTTGGGAAAAGGGGGACCTGGAGGACATGATGGGTTCTTTCATGCTCTTTCCCTTCTGTTCTCTTTAGGTCTTCAGCATCAGGGGATTTTCAGAGTGTCTGGTTCCCAGGTGGAAGTCAATGATATTAAAAATTCATTTGAGAGAGGTACTTGCATGTCTGCACCTATAAGCAAACCTTGTTAAAAAGTCATCATTTTCTGTAGAGTGAAGTGGCATACTTATTCTATATATCTTCAAAACCTTTCTCTGCATTTATTTCGTTGTGGATGTTGAGTTAAGAATCTATTTAGAATAGCTAAGAAATGAAGCCAAAATCATAAGACCTTGTTATCAAGTCTAGAAAAGCATATGAGTTTTGTATCCTGGTTTAGGAATGGCATTGATAATCCTCAGCACGTTGTCAAAGGTGGCTCATGAAAGGTTCTAGAAGAGTGGCAAGAACAGCCCTGGGCCTGCATAGCAGCTGTTTGAGGTGACTCATCCCAGCTTCATGTCTGTTTCCTTTGTCAGGAACTCTCCTTCCTCTTATTACCATCCACAGACTCCTTCCCTGTGACCTTAGTTGGTGCCTTACTCTTATTCCCAATTGGCTAAATAAGTCCTCCTAAACATTATGATTAGCAAAACCGTACACTTTAGCATCAAGCGGACCTAGAATCAAATCACACTCTTGCATTTACTAATCATGTGATTTGGGTCAAGTGACTCATCTCTTATTCTGGCTTCGGTTTCCTCATCTGCAGAATCCCAGGACTGGTGTGAGAATTGGGTATAATCCATGAAAGTGCCTAACTCTTTTTTTTTTTTGCGGTACGCGGGCCTCTCACCGTTGTGGCCTCTCCCGTTGCGGAGCACAGGCTCCGGACGCGCAGACCCAGCAGCCATGGCTCACGGGCCCAGCCGCTCCGCGGCATGTGGGATCCTCCCGGACTGGGGCACGAACCCATGTCCCCTGCATCGGCAGGCGGACTCTCAACCACTACGCCACCTGGGAAGCCCATGCCTAACTCTTTAGGAGTGGGTCTTAGCTAATAATGCTCTCCAGTTTTAATGATTTGTATTGTGTCTGCTTCTGGATACATCTGCACCTTCCTGCCTCTGCTTGGAAGTCAAGCCAAGGATGCAGAGGGAGGGGCATCAAGGCTTGGAGACAAGGCAACCCCTCTTGGTCCCATTTGCCCTAACCCAGACTTGACACAGAGCCAGTTTGAAACCTTGGGTAAAGAGGTGAACTTGGAGCCAGATTGTTTTTCCTCTTCCAAAGCCTCTTACAGTGCATAGAGCTGAGCGGCCTCCCCTCTCAAGGGCTAAGTGTCCAAGTCTCTTACATGGACCATATTCAAGATAAATTGAAATGTAGTAAAGCCTCAGGTTCCTGTGCCAGCCACTGCAAGCAAAAATGCTTTATTATTTTTCCTTGAACATTCCCCTAGTATGTTGTTTGTTTGTGATCCCTTTGGGTAAGGCTTTCTCACAGTGGGCCAAAAAAAAATATTTTGGTGAATTCGTGTTCAATGATTTCCTACCCTTGAAGCAGAGAAAAAGGAACCACAGGTCCCTGAAAATAAGCTGCCCCAACAGGCAAAAAAAAAAAAGTTAAAATTCAATGTACAATTTTTGTGAACTTTAGAAGAGCAGACCTGTGAATAAAAAAATGGAGTTTGATTTAAGGCTGTACATTATGTTGAACTTCTTAAGGATTTTATTTCAGTTTGATTCTCAGGGAGGTGGACAAGCCAGGTCAGTTACCTGATCATTTTAAAGTGCTTAGCATAAAGAATAATATAATTTCATGTTTGTGATATATTTTTAAATTTTCCACTTTTTATGCAAATTCCTTGGTACTGTTAAGGTACATTTTCAAATTCCTCTCTCTGATTTCAAAATCTCCCACTGCTGAAAGCAGCTTTCAAGTCTGCTATGAACACCACCATGCCACTTTGAGAAGTATTTATTTAATTGTCGGTATTCACAATTAGGTGAGTCCTGTAGTATTTCTGATAAATTTTGCTGATCCATATAGCATAGCCAGACAGACCTATATTGTTTCTTTTCCCCAGTAGAATAAGAAACACAGAATATAGTATTTGAATTTATGTCAACCTAATATAACAGATTTTAGCTTTAAAAAAAAAAGTTGGGTCCAATTATAAATCCCACAATATTTTATTTTAAGATTTAGGTAATTTGTAAGGGATTATTTGGTAGCATATGATAAAAAAAAAAAAGCTTTATTTTAACCAACTATTTTTAGGTTAATCATGGGGTGGGATATCTAAACCAGTTATTTTAATTTTAGTAGCATATAATCTTCCATAAAACATAATTAAAAGATACATGTATATATAGAAATGTGTGTGTGAGTATAGAAACATTTTTGTTCAGAGATAAAAAGAGAAGCAATGTGCATGTAACTAATTTTTCTTTTTTGATTTTTTTTTTTAGGTGAAAACCCTTTGGCTGACGAGCAGAGTAACCATGATATTAACTCAGTTGCTGGCGTTCTAAAGCTCTACTTCCGTGGGCTGGAAAACCCCCTCTTTCCTAAGGAAAGATTTAATGATCTGATTTCTTGTGTCAGTAAGTGGGCTTTTTTTTTTTTTTAACAATTCTTTTCCCACTAAAATTACTTCACTAACCAATTTCCTGGAAAAGGCAGTGGCCCCTCTCCCTGTATCTTCCTCCCCCACCATTACCCATCACCACCAAATTTCTGAGACTATTTGTTTTCTTTCTGGATCCAGCGTGAGTCATCTTCCCAGCTGTGGCCTCGCCCTTCGCTGAGTGGGCTCTGCTCCTAAACATTCCTCGGGCTCCACAGAGCCCGAGAGCTTCCCCGTTAGTATGTGGGATAGAGCAGAGAGGCAGGTACCAACCAGCTGAAAGTGAGGAGAAGGCTGTAAGCATGGAAATATAACTCCTTTTTGCCTTTTGGTTCTTAGTTTTCTCCACTGATCTTAGGAGTAGGGTAACTTATCCATCTTCGAATGTTACTTCAAGAAACAAAGTAAAAGGTGGGGACTTCCCTGGTGGCGCAGTGGATAAGACTCTGCACTCCCAATGCGGGGGGGGCCTGGGTTCAATCCCTGGTTAGGGAACTAGATCCCACATGCATGCCGCAACTAAGAGTTCACATGCCACAACTAAGGAGCCCACGTGCTGCAGCTAAGACCTGGTGCAACCAAATAAGTAATTTTTTTTTAAAGAAATAAGGTAAAAGGAGATAAATGATCACTATTACAGTGCAGGAACAGCAGGTGGTAATTATCTGTCAGTGGGCATCCCCAGCTAATAGGCAGAGTTGCTCTGGGACCATGTATGATATATTATGAAACCCATAGTCAGCAGCAGAGTAAAGCATTGCTGTTTTCTGCAGGGGGTGGGGAGCTCTTGTCACTACAGGAAGGAAGGTGAAAATAATGATACTGAGAATTAGGTATTTAACCTCAGTCACGTCCCATACCTCTATAAATGTGGTGTCCTTTAAGTCCAAATTCCTGGGCAATGGTGGAGAGCTGACTTAAATCACATAGTGAGGGCTTCCATGAGAATCAAGCTTTACTCTAATGAGCAAACCTCCTCTGCCAAACCACCCTCCTGAATCAGCAGGTCCAGCGGACCTCAGAAGATCTCTCCACTCACCCTTCCTTCCCCATTCCCGTCACCAGGGCCTTGGTTTCTCACTGGGAGACCCTACGTGTAGGTTTTGCCCTCTTTCCTTACCTCTCAACCCCAGCTAGATTCAAAAGGGCAAATCGAGTGTTACATTACCACCACCGCACCACCCCGTTTAAAACCTATTTCAATATTTCCCACCTGAAAACAAACCCCTTGGTATGGCCAACTCACAGAATGAAATTCTTCCTCTCCTTGATCTCTCTCCTCCTATGCACTCATCTCCTGCCGACTACCCTAATGCCTTTCTTTTATTTATTTATTTTTGGCTGCGTCGGGTCTTCGCTGCTGCGCGCAGCCTTTCTCTAGTTGTGGCGAGCGGGGGCTACTCTTCTTTGTGATGCGCGGGCTTCTCATTGCGGTGGCTTCTCGTTGCGGAGCACGGGCTCTAGGAGCGCAGGCTTCGGTAGTTGTGGCTCGCGGGCTCTAGAACGCAGGCTCAGTAGTTGTGGTGCATGGGCTTACGTGCTCCGCGGCATGTGGGATCTTCCCGGACCAGGGCTCTAACCCGTGTCCCCTGTGTTGGCAGGCAGATTCTTAACCACTGCGCCACCAGAGAAGCCCCCTTATTGCCTTTCGATTTCAATAGTAGCAACCTGCAGGCACGCCAGGCCATTTCCCACCTCCGTGCCTTTGCCTGTGCTGTTTCATCTGCTGTCCCTGACAGCCATTTGACATCCACTAGGAAGGATTTGCTGAACTGGCACTCCTCCCAGACTGCCATCCTCCCTAGTACCCGAGGCAGCATTAGTCACTTTCTCCTCTACTAATAGTCCATTGTATACATATGTCTATAATTTTTCTTAAAGCCCCGCATTACAATTACTTTTAACCTCTCTGTCTCCCTCTACTACAGAGAGTTTAGGGAAGAGGCCAAGAACGTAGGTTCCAGACTCAAACAGCCTAGGTCCAAATCCTAGGTACAAATTGCTCAGCAAGTTTCTTAACCTCTCTGCTCAGTTTCATCAGTTTCATCATCTATAAAATAGGGAGAACATTAGTCCATATATAATAGGGTTGTGAGAATTAAATGAGTTAATACATGTAAAGTGCCAAGAAGAGTGCCCAGCATGGAGTACGTTCAATGAAATGTCTACATTTAGCTCCATGGGCGTGTGAGGTCTTGATAGTTTATTCCGTTTTGTAGCTACAACACTTGGCATAGTTAATTCCAGTCATGTGGTGAGTGAATAATTCATAGTTGTTAAATAGAATTTAAATGAAAAGTCAAAATTCCACCAAAATTATTTGGTTGGCATCCATGCCTGAAGTCCTAGATCTCATTGAGTATGAATTCCCTGGTGATAATTACCTCCACCCCCGCCCCATACAGTCTGATGCGTGTGTGGAATTCAGAAGTGTGCCTGAGTGTCCATTCCAAGGCCCTCGCATAGCCTGAGTCATCACAGCAGCCTCTGACTCAGCTGGAAAGAACTGAGAAGGTGTCACACTTCTGGAATTCTCCTTTGGCCATATGCAAAGATTTCCCTCACCAGCTTAGCCAGGAAGTCTAAATCTGCAAAAATTATAAGCACTCTCTAATGTTCAGTGGTTTTCTAGGTACATACATCATCAACATTTATGTTTACATATGCCAGCTGGATAAAGACCATTGGGCTGCATTGTCATTTACTACTGCAAAATCACATCACACTTTCATTAGATGAGAAATATTATTTTATTGTGGTTATTAAAAGCTGAAGCCTTAGAGTCAGAAAGATCTGGGTTCAAATCCTAGCTTCACCACTTAACAACTTTGTAACCTGGGGCAGAGATAAATATTTAATCTTTTAAAATATCTGTTTCTTTATCTACTTCATAGAGTCTGTGTGAATAAAGGAGATAATCCATACTAAGTGTTTATAGCATCATGCCTGGCACATAATGAGCCTAAGTATATGTTGCTAGCTGTCACCATCACAACTATTACAACTACTCCTACTACAAACTCAGGTCACATATGCCAGTACCTGGGTCAGGCATTTACCAATCTATCTGTCCAGCAACATATGTGTTTCTCTGCCATAATTACTTCACGTGCATTTAGAAATGATGTTAGCTTAACCCAGAAGTTGTGTTGGTTCCAGCATGATTTTTCCCACCACAGTAAATGTTTTGTAACAATCCAAGACAAGCTTTCTCAAAATTAAATACGAAGCAAAATAGGAAGAAAAGAAGGGAAAAGAAGGAAAATCTACAGAAATACCTTTCTTTTTTTTTTAACATCTTTATTGGAGTATAATTGCTTTACAATGGTGTGTTAGTTTCTGCTGTATAACAAAGTGAATCAGTTATACATAAACATATATCCCCATATCTCCTCCCTCTTGCGACTCCCTCCCACCCTCCCTATCCCACCCCTCTAGGTGGACACAAAGCACCGAGCTGATTTCCCAGTGCTATGTGGCTGCTTCCCACTAGCTATCTACTTTGGTAGTGTATATATGTCCATACCACTCTCTGACTTCTTCCCAGCTTACCTTTCCCCCTCTCCATGTCCTCAAGTCCATTCTCTTCATCTGCGTCTTTATACCTGTCCTGCCCCTAGGTTCTTCAGAACCATTTTTTTTCTTTCTTTTTTTTAGATTCCATATATATGTGTTAGCATACGGTATTTACTTTCCTCTTTCTGACTGACTTCACTCTGTATGACAGACTCTAGGTCCATCCACCTCACTACAAATAACTCAATTTCATTTCCTTTTATGGCTGAGTAATATTCCATTGTGTATATGTGCCACATCTTCTTTATCCATTCATCTGTCGATGGACACTTAGGTTGCTTCCATGTCCTGGCTATTGTAAATAGAGCTACAGTGAACATTGTGGTACATGACTCTTTTTGACGTATGGTTTTCTCAGGGTATATGCCGCGTAGTAGAATTTCTGGGTCGTATGATAGTTCTATTTTTAGCTTTTTAAGGAACCTCCATACTATTCTCCATAGCAGCTGTATCAATTTACATTCCCACCAACAGTGCAAGAGGGTTCCCCTTTCTCCACACCCTCTCCAGCATTTATTGTTTCTAGATTTTTTGATGATGGCCATTCTGACCAGTGTGAGGCGATACTCATTGTAGTTCTGATTTGCATTTCTCTAATGATTAGTGATGTTGAGCATCCTTTCATGTGTTTGTTGGCATTCTGTATATCTTCTTTGGAGAAATGTCTGTTTAGGTCTTCTGCCCATTTTTGGATTGGGTTGTTTGTTTTTTTGATATTGAGCTGCATGAGCTGCTTGTATATTTTGGAGATTAATCCTTTGTCGTTGATTTGTTTGCACATATTTTCTCCCATTCTGAGGGTTGTCTTTTCGTCTTGTTTATAGTTTCCTTTGCTGTGCAAAAGCTTTAAAGTTTCATTAGGTCCCAATTGCTTATTTTTGTTGTTATTTCCATTTCTCTAGGAGGTGGGTCTGAAAGGATCTTGCTGTGATGTATGTCATGGAGTGTTCTGCCTATGTTTTCCTCTAAGTGTCTGGCCTTACATTTAGGTTTCTCATTCTCTTACATTTAGGTCTCTAATCCATTTTGAGTTTATTTTTGTGTATGGTGTTAGGGAGTGTTCTAATTTCATTCTTTTACATGTAGCTGTCCAGTTTTCCCAGCACCACTTATTGAAGAGGCTGTCTTTTCTCCATTGTATATTCTTGCCTCCTTTATCAAAGATAAGGTGACCATCTGTGCATGGGTTTATCTCTGGGCTTTCTATCCTGTTCCATTGATCTGTATTTCTGTTTTTGTGCCAGTACCATACTGTCTTGATTACTGCAGATTTGTAGTATACTCTGAAGTCCAGGAGCCTGATTCCTCCAGCTCGGTTTTATTTCTCCAGACTGCTTTGGCTATTCGGGGTCTTTTGTGTTTCCATACAAATCGCGAAATTTTTTGTTCTAGCTCTGTGAAAAATGCCAGTGGTAGTTTGATAGGGATTGCATTGAATCTGTAGATTGCTTTGGGTAGTAGAGTCATTTTCACAATGTTGATTCTTCCAATCCAAGAACATGGTATATCTCTCCATCTGTTTGTATCATCTTTAATTTCTTTCATCAGTGTCTTATAATTCTCTGAGTACAGGTCTTTTGTCTCCTTAGGTAGGTTTATTCCTAGGTATTTTATTCCTTTTGCTGCAGTGGTAAATGGGAGTGTTTCCTTCCTTTCTCTTTCAGATTTTTCACCATTAGTGTACAGGAATGCAAGAGATATCTGTGCATTAATTTTATATCATGCTACTTTACCAAGTTCATTGATTAGCTCTAGTAGTTTTCTGGTAGCATCTTTGGGATTCTCTATGTATAGTATCATGTCATCTGCAAACAGTGACAGTTTTACTTCTTCTTTTCCGATTTGTATTCCTTTTATTTCTTTTTCTTCTCTGATTGCAGTGGCTAAAACTTCCAAAACTATGTTGAATAAGAGTGTTGAGAGTGGGCAACCTTGTCTTGTTTCCTCATCTTAGTGGAAATGGTTTCAGTTTTTCACCACTGAGAACAATGTTGGCTGTGGGTTTGTCATATATGGCCTTTATTATGTTGAGGTAGATTCCCTGTATGCCTACTTTCTGGAGGGTTTTTATCATAAATGGGTGTTCAATTTTGTTGAAAGATTTTTCTGCATCTATTGAGATGATCATATGGTTTTTCTCCTTCAGTTTGTTAATATGGTTTATCACATTGATTGATTTGCGTATATTGAAGAACCCTTGCATTTCTGGGATAAACCCCACTTGATCATGGTGTATGATCCTTTTAATGTGCTGTTGGATTCTGTTTGCTAGTATTTTGTGGAGGATTTTTGCATCTATGTTCATCAGTGATATTGGTCTGTAGTTTTCTTTTTTTGTGACATCTTTGGTTTTGGTATCAGGGCGATGGTGGCCTCATAGAATGAGTTTGGGAGTGTTCCTCCCTCTGCTCTATTTTGTAAGAGTTTGAGAAGGATAGGTGTTAGCTCTTCTCTAAATGTTTGACAGAATTCACCTGTGAAGCCACCTGGTCCTGGGCTTTTGTTTGTTGGAAGATTTTTAATCACAGTTTCAATTTCATTACTTGTGATTGGTCTGTTTATATTTTCTATTTCTTCCTGGTTCAGTCTCAGAAGGTTGTGCATTTCTAAGAATTTATCCATTTCTTCCAGGTTGTCCATTTTATTGGCATAGAGTTGCTTTTAGTAATCTCTCATGATCCTTTGTATTTCTGCAGTGTCAGTTGTTACTTCTCCTTTTTTATTTCTAATTCTATTGATTTGAGTCTTCTCCCTTTTTTTCTTGATGAGTCTGGCTAATGGTTTATCAATTTTGTTTATCTTCTCAAAGAACCAGCTTTTACTTTTATTGATTTTGCTATCATTTCCTTCATTTCTTTTTCATTTATTTCTGATCTGATCTTTATGACTTCTTTCCTTCTGCTAACTTTGGGGTGTTTTTGTTCTTCTTTCTCTAATTGCTTTAGGTGTAAGGTTAGGTTGTTTATTTGAGATGTTTCTTGTTTCTTAAGGTAGGATTGTATTGCTATAAACTTCCCTCTTAGAACTGCTTTTGCTGCATGCTGTAGGTTTTGGGTCGTCGTGTTTTCATTGTCATTTGTTTCTAGGTATTTTTTGATTTCCTCTTTGATTTCTTCAGTGAGCTCTTGGTTATTTAGTAGTGTATTGTTTAGCCTCCATGTGTTTGTATTTTTTACAGATTTTTTCCTGTAACTGATAACTAGTCTAATAGCATCGAGGTCAGAAAAGATACTTCATATGATTTCAGTTTTCTTAAATTTACCAAGGCTTGATTTGTGACCCATGATATGATCTGTCTTGGAGAATGTTCCATGAGCACTTGAGAAGAAAGTGTATTGTGTCGTTTTGGGATGGAATGTCCTATAAATATCAATTAAGTCCATCCTGTTTAATGTATCATTTAAAGCTTGTGTTTCCTTATTTATTTTCATTTTGGATGATCTGTCCATTGGTGAAAGTGGGGTGTTAAAGTCCCCTACTATGATTGTGTTACTGTCGATTTCCCCTTTTATGGCTGTTAGTATTTGCCTTAAGTATTGAGGTGCTCCTATGTTGGGGGCATAAATATTTACAATTGTTATATCTTCTTCTTGGATTGATCCCTTGATCATTATGTAGTGTCCTTCTTTGTCTCTTGTAATAGCCTTTATTTTTAAAGTCTATTTTGTCTGATATGAGAAGTGCTACTCCAACTTTCTTTTGATTTCCATTTGCATGGAATATCTTTTTCCATCCCCTCACTTTCAGTCTGTACGTGTCCCTAGGTCTGAAGTGGGTCTCTTGTAGACAGCATATATATGGGTCTTGTTTTTGTATCCATTCAGCCAGTCTGTCTTATGGTTGGAACATTTAATACATTTACATTTAAGGTAGTTATCGATATGTGTGCTCCTATTACCATTTTCTTAATCGTTTTGGGTTTGTTATTGTAGGTCTTTTCCTTCTCCTGTGTTTCCTGCCTAGAGAAGTTCCTTTAGGATTTGTTGTAAAGCTGGTTTGGTGGTGCTGAATTCTCTTAGCTTTTGCTTGTCTGTAAAGGTTTTAATTTCTCTGTCGAATCTGAATGAGATCCTTGCTGGGTGGAGTAATGTTGGTTGTAGGTTTTTCTCTTCCATCGCTTTAAATATGTCCTGCCACTCCCTTCTGGCTTGCAGAGTTTCTGCTGAAAGATCAGCTGTTAATCCTATGGGGATTCCCTTGTATGTTATTTGTTGCTTTTCCCTTGCTGCTTTTAATATTTTTTCTTTGTATTTAATTTTTGATAGCTTGATTAATATGTGTCTTGGCATGTTTCTCCTTGGATTTATCCTGTATGGGACTCTCTGTGCTTCCTGGACTTGATTGACTACTTCCTTTCCCATATTAGGGAAGTTTCAACTATAATCTCTTCAAATATTTTCTCAGTCCATTTCTTTTTCTCTTCTTCTGGGACCCCTATAATTCGAATGTTGGTGCATTTAATGTTGTCCCAGAGGTCTCTGAGACTGTCCTCAATTCTTTTCATTCTTTCTTCTTTATTCTGCTCTGTGGTAGTTATTTCTACTATTTTATCTTCCAGGTCACTTACCCGTTCTTCTGCCTCAGTTACTCTGCTATTGATCACATCTAGAGAATTTTTAATTTCATTTATTCTGTTGTTCATCATTGTTTGTTTGCTCTTAAGTTCTTCTAGGTCCTTGTTAAATGTTTCTTGTATTTTCTCCATTCTGTTTACAAGATTTTGGACCATCTCTACTATCATTACTCTGAATTCTTTTCCAGGAGTGCTGCCTATTTTCTCTTCATTTGTTTGGTCCGGTGGGTTTTTACCTTGCTCCTTCATCTGCTGTGTGTTTCTCTGTCTTCTTATTTTGCTTATCTTACTGTGTTTGGGGTCTCCTTTCTGCAGGCTGCAGGTTCATAGTTCCTGTTGTTTTTGGTGTCTGCCCCCAGTGGGTAAGGTTGGTTCAGTGGGTTGTGTAGGCTTCCTGGTGGAGGGGACTAGTGCCTGTGTTCTGGTGGATGAGGCTGGATCTTGTCTTTCTGGTGGGCAGACCACGTCTGGTTGGTGTGTTTGTGGGTGTCTGTGAACTTAATATGATTTTAGGCAGCCTCTCTGCTAATGGATGAGGCTGTATTCCTGTCTTGCTAGTTGTTTGGTATAGGGTGTCCAGCACTGTAGCTTTCTGGTCGTTGAGTGGAGCTGGGTCTTGTCGTTGAGTTGGAGATCTCAGAGAGCTTTTGCCTTTGATATTACGTGGGGCCGGGAGGTCTCTGGTGGACCAATGTCGTGAACTTGGCTCTCCCACCTCAGAGGCTCAGGCCTGACACCCGGCTGGAGCACCAAGGCTCTGTCAGCCACCTAGCCATTGAAGAGGTAAGTCCAGGTCCAGGAAGAAGCCCAGCTCTACAGTTCCTCCTCCAACACTCTTGATTTAGCCCTCTAAGCATCTAATGTGGAACAGTGAACAGGGTGTTCTGGCAGTCTGAGCAGTTGTCTTCCGACTCCAGTCCCATCCTTCTAAACTCTCGAAATATCTTTCTTTTATGCGAGGAGTGCCTTATATGAAATGCTGCAGGTGCAAATAAAGAAGCTGCAGAGACATTTCCCCCTGTATTTAAACAATGGATTAATGGAAAAAAATGGGTTAATATCCTTGGGCTAATTTTTATGAAAATAGTCTCTAGTGGAAATGAATACCCTCCAGGACCAACATCTCATAGAAGCAGGAGTCCCCCGGGGATTAAGGCCACTAAGGATGCTAGGTGCACACACCAGTAGAGATTTAACTTGCTAGTAATTTAAGTGTTTTTTTTTTTTTTTTTTTTTTTTTGTGTGTGGTACGCAGGCCTCTCACTGTTGTGGCCTCTCCCGTTGCGGAGCACAGGCTCCAGACGCGCAGGCTCAGTGTCCATGGCTCACGGGCCTAGCCGCTCCGTGACATGTGGGATCTTCCCGGACCGGGGCACGAACCCGTGTCCCCTGCATCAACAGGCGGACTCTCAACCACTGCACCACCAGGGAAGCCCTTTAAGTAGTATTTTTAATGTTTTTGTTAGTGCTCTAATTACAGAGTTTAGTAGATGTTGAATAGTCTGTCCCAACCCTACATTATTATAAGTCCTATTATTTTTAGCATGTAATTTTGCAGAATGGGATGTTTTTCAAGAACACTTACTGGCACTATATATAACAACCCCCTTTCTTCCAACATCTAATCTATTTAAAAGGGGGTTCCTGGCTATTATTGATTTGTCTTTAGGCGTGCATTTTCTCTTACCATGTGACCATGATATATCTTTTTTCTTGGATTGTCTGTGAATTATTTGAAAATGGTATATGTCGTTCATGATTATATCCTTTCATTGATATTACAGACTTTTAATGATTTGGACCGTTGATTAATCGCCTGCAATGTTGCAAAACTTTCTCAGGATTCAAAGACTTGATTTTTGCATTCAGGAGGTTTAAAATCTACTAGAGGAGATAAGACATTTACAAATAAATGCAATCTAAGTATGTGATAGAAGCAAAAGATTTAGAAATGTTAGCAGAGAGAGAGAGAGGTTTCATGGAGATTGATTGCTTTGTCCATGTCATCTTCTAGCATCACCATAATTGGATTTGATTTTCCCTATTAAGGTAATTTCATGTGATAGTTATATCGTATAGAAAAACTTTCCTTTTCATCTTTTCTAAGAGTTTACATAAATCTCTGGAACACCTACTACCTTTTGCTTACCTACTTTTGAATTGTTTGGGGAAAGATTTGTGTGTGTGTGTGGTGAGTTGTTATTGTGCCATTTTTATGCCCCTAAATACCATGTTCTTTGGAAGCTTGCTTGCAAGTGTAGTAAAAGGGAATTTGTCTTAGCATTCTCTCTCTCTTTTTTTTCAGTGTGCACTATTCATCCCCAATTCACTATAAATTTCTTTTTAAAAATTACTTATCTGGATGAAGACATCAAAGGCAGTCTAAATTTGAACTAAGCTTGATAGTATCTCCATTTCTTACCCAAGGATTTTGTTTTTGTTTTTTTTGTAAACCATCCACTTTGTGAATGGTTTTGTGAATGCTCCAGATCATACCCACACAGTCTGGGCAGCTTCTGAAATGTCCGTGTACTGTGGCTCTGACGTTCCCTAGGGCATAGATCCAAGTGACTTGCTCTAGTAGACATGCTCAAGCAATTCATGGTTTTTCCTGACTGCCTTGGGGCTGTGAACCCAGAGGAAACATTTGCACTTCATTATGTGTTATCATTATGCGTTATTATTTAGGGGACTGTTTGGACACAAGCAAACTTTTTTTAGGAGGGTAGATTTTTTAACCTATCACCAAACCAACATGTAGTCATTGTAGAAAACTTGAAAAATATTTAAAGAGCACATAGAACAAAATACTGTCATACATAATGCCACTACCCAAAGAGAATCAATAGTGTGTACGCATTCTGATCGTTTATATTCATATACACACACAGCTGTTTTTTTAATTTATTTTTTATTGAAGTATAGCTGATTTACACTGTTGTGTTAATTACTGCTGTACAGCAAAGTGACTCAGTTATACATATATATATTCTTTTTCATATTCTTTTCCATTAGGGTTTATCACAGGATATTGAATATAGTTGCCTGTGCTATACAGTAGGACCTTGTTGTTTATCCATTCTGTATATAACAGTTTACATCTCCTAATCCCAGACTCCCACTCCTACTCTCTCCCACCTCCCTCCCCCTTGGCAATCACCAGTCTATCATCTATGTCCCTGATTTTGTTTCTGTTTCATAAATAGGTTCATTTGTGTCATAAATAGGTTCATATTTGTGTCAAATACATAGGTTCATTGTGTCATGTATTTCGTTCTTTTTTATGGTTGAGTAGTGTTCCATTGTGTATATGTACCACCTCTTCTTTATCCATTCATCTGTCCATGGACATTTAGGTCACAACTGTTTTTAAAAGCCAAAGTGGTATAAATCCCCACTTGCCCATGCTGTCTTTGGAACTGACCCCAGTTCTAGACTGAGGTCTCTTTTCCCATATTGCAATAGCTTCTAAATAAAATCTGTTTTTACCACTTTAAAAAAAAACAAAAAACAAAGTGGAACTGTACTCTCCTATTTGTAACCTACCTTCTTTTTGACTTATTTATTGTAGAAAATTTCAAACATCTACAAAAGGATACAGAAAGATATATTTATGTATAAATAATATAATCACCCCGCTTTAACAATTTCCATTTCTTAGCCAGTCTTGTCCCACGTATACCCCTTATATCATCCCTCTGACATCGATCATTTCATCTGTGTGTGTGTCTCTGGGAAATGACAGTTCTTTTCTTTTTTTATACAACATAGCCACAATACTATTCTCATACCTTAAAAAGATAACAGTAATTCCTTAAAATCATCAAATAGCCAATCAGTGCTTTTTAAAAATAATTGTTTAATATGCAACTAATATGTGATTACTATAGAAAATTAGAAACTAAGTAAAACAAATCATCTATAATTCTTCTGCACAAAGATAATATTAACCTTTTTAATATCTCCCCAGATTTTTTTCTATATATATATATGTACTTTTTAAAGCAGCTTATTGAGACACAATTCTCATACCATACAATTTATCCATTAACGTTTGCAATTCAGTGGTTTTAGTATATTCACAGGATTATGAAAATCACCACAATCAATTTTAGAACGCTTTCCTGACTCCAAAAAGGAATCCCAATTAGCAGACACTTCCCATTTACTCAAAACCACCACCAACCTCAGCCCTAGACAACCACTAATCTACTTTCTCTATATTTACCTATTCTGGCCATTTCATATAAATGGAATTATACAATATGTGGTCTTTTGTGACTGGATTAATTCATTTAGCATGTTTTCAAGGTTCATCCATGTTGTAGCATGTGTCAGCACTTTTTTAAATTGTCAAATAATATTCCATTATGTAGATATACCATAACTACATACTTTTGATAAAAACTGTATTATACCAAATGACTGCTAGTGAATGTAAGATTTCTTTTAGAGATGATGAAAGTGTTGACTGAAGTTATGGTTGCTCAATTCTGAGTGTACTAAAGACCATTGAATTATACACTTCAGATACGTGAACTGTATCTCAATAAATCTGTTATTAAAAATTATAACATATTTGCTTTTTTAAACTTTTTAAATTTAATGATGTTATTAACATTTTCCCACATCACTAAATATTTTTCAAAACATAGTTTTTAGTGTCCATATAATGGTTTTTATTTAACAAATCCCCTAGTTTTAGAAATTTAGGTTGTTTCCAGTGATTTTGTAATTATACAAAAATACCATGATGAACCTCTTGGTACATAAATTTGTTTGCCCATATCTGATCATTTTATGTAAAAATCTTTTGAACTCTTTTCCTGGCACTCCAGTGTGTGTTTTTGTTGCTAAAAGTTCTTTTGGCTTTACTGCCATACATGGTAGTTCTCTCTCTGAACTCTATAAATTTGTTTCATGCGTTATAATGATTTTCTCAAAGATTCCTTTTCTCCTTAAAAATGTTTAATAGGCTTAGTATTGGAACTGAACAGGTAAGGTTTCCTAGGCTAGGTCTCAGTTTCTTTACTAACTCCAATATGGTAATTCAGCAGAAGGAGAGACATTATATATTTATATCTACAGTGTTGCTAGTTAACTAGGAAAGAGCACAATGGCTTAATTCACAGAATCCAAATCTATTAATGGTTAATTAGACAGATTTACAAGCAGTTCGTTTCTTACCTAGAAGAACAGCTGGTAACTCATCTCAAGGCTAAGCTAAGATCCATCCAAATGTACGAGAACATCTGTTTTTCTTGTCCTTTCATTCGCACACATACACTATTACACACAACTGATTGATACCCTGACGTTATTAGAATCTAACACTGAACCTAAAAATACCCTGGAACTGTTAAATTCCCCTTGATTACTGCTTGTTGGGCTATGGAGCTCAGAAATATTTGTGTACCTGCTCTTACATAAGCCATTTCTAAATATGGCCATCAAGGAATTTCCTTCCCTGTCTTTATACTTAAGGATAAATTTGCATCTTGTGTTATCTTACTTGTTTTCTGACAAACACTTTTACAGATAGTGCCACAGAAGAACTGATATTTTCAGAGGAATGGCCATTTGAACTCTTTGTCGTTTTCTGAATCCACTTGTGTTTGGTGGTGAATTTTCCACGCACGTTTACATAGACGTGTCAAACCCCCGTGCTGTGAAGTTGGCATCCTGACATGGGAACCTTGCAATGCTAGGGAAAGAACATAAATTAGCCTAGGGAGCTTTGAGCATGCGACCGAAATTGGATGAATGCCACTTTTACCTAATTACATGAGATGCTGAAACGTGGAAACAAAGGCCATCATAAAAGAAATCCAGATGAAATACTGATTTTCCTCACTGATGACTTTTCTAAGGAGAAGAAAAGACCCATCTTTTCATGCAGCATAAAATTGTGAAAAACCATGTATTGCCACACTCAGAGCCAGGGGGGAATGCACGTTAATCAGAGTATCTGTAGCAACCGTAAATTTTGACCCGCTAACTGGACTCAGGAAAGTTAATGAGTCATTTACACAAGAGTGCGATTCCTGTAGGATGCATGCTGCAAGCCTGTTAAGCAGCCAGCCAGGTAACATCTGAGTCCTGCTCACAGCCGTCGTGGTCTGGCCTTTGGGAGACATTGATTTGCTCCTACTTCAGGAATGCCAGCAATTCTGTTTTGCTTTCGTTTATGAATGCCTGCCTCACATGATTTTATTTAGTCTTCTTGGTGTCACTTTCTTATATTCCTATTGCTTTTCTCTCCTGAAATCTTCCTTTGCATCTCACAGAGCACCCCCTGCCATTCTTTTTTTTATTGCAGTAAAAGAGACATAATGTAAAATTTACCATTTTAATCATTGTTAAATGTACAGTTCAGTGGCATTAAATACATTCACATTGCTTTGCAACTGTTACCACCATCCATCTCCAGAATTTTTCTTATCATGCTGTACTGAGACTCTACCCATTAAACTCCTCCCTCCCTCTAGCTTCTGACAACCACCATTCTACTTTCTGTCTCTAGGAATTTGACTACTCTAGGAACCTCATATAAGTGGAATTATACAGTATTTATGTATGGCTTTTTGTGTCTGACTTCACTTAGCATAGCATCTTCAAGGTTTATCCTTGTTGTAGCATATATTAGAATTTCCTTCCTTTATAAGGCTGAACAATATTTCATTGTGTGTACATACCACATTTTGTTTATCCACTCATCCATCAATGGACATTTGGGTTATTTCCACCTCTTGATTGTTATGAATAATGCTACTATGAAAGTGGTATGTAAATATCTGTTCCCCAATTCTTTTTAAGTAAAAAAAAAAACTGCCTTTAAGGAGCAGGGGAACTGAGTTTAGAACTCAGAAATAGAAACAATAGGATCTTGAATTAAGATGAAGCCTCTTGGAAGTAATACCTGTATTCTCTTCTAGCCTAAAGATGACAGGCCCCCTATGGAATTTGACAGATATTAAAGATGAATACTACATTGAGTGGTTCCTTTTGCATTCTTTCCTTTCCTTTTGTGCTTTAACTCTAGGACCCCAAAACTAGCTTTAAGATGCTAAAACCCTCTCCCTGATAGTTGACTTTAACCTTAAACTGAGGGTTAGTTGGAGAATCAGTAGACATCTCTTGAAACACTCCAGATCTTCTGTAAACAATAGTAAAACTTTTTTGCTACTTTGTTCTTAATCATAACCCCTATATGACTTTATATGTGGTTGGAAGAGAGTAAAGGGTATTGTCAATCAGGGGGCCCATTAATGGGACAGTTCTTTTTTACAAATTTAATATTTACAGATATATATTAAACATTGTAATTGTTTGGCTTGAGGTATGATATAAAATTATTCAAATTTTTTTAATGACCAAAGGACTAGATGATAATCTCAATGTTTACTTTTAATAATGGGTCATAATCTGTATAATTTCACCTTTGAGAGTTTTCTTTTGTTTTTTGAGATAGTCTTTCTATATACAAGCATGCTAAATCATCTTTTTATCTTTAACTTAAAGCAGCAACAACAGTCATACTTTAAAAAGTCAGTTATCTTAGATAATAAACTTGTAACCAGTTAATTTCAAATATGAAATAATAATCCAATTATGCCTAAACCTATATAGCATTTATAGATGCAAAATTCACTCCACCAAACTCTCAATGCCTTGCAAATCATCTGTGGGTATTTCATCTTCCCTCTCCGTACAATGTGGGTTCTTCAGGTGTCCCATGAAGTTGTCATGAAAGATAAACCAATTTCCCTGGGACATGTTTTGGTCCTACTGACACTCTTGAGACTGAATTAGGTGGAAATGTTGATAACTTGATTACTGAGTTTTTGTGACCTTAGTAAACTTATGCACCTGTTTAACAACTTCTTTTAAAGTCTCATTCCCCTTTTTCAGAAAAAAGTCAAGACCATTGTCTGGAAAGTATATTAAACAAAGTGCTTATACTTGATAGATGTGACGCTGACCTTGTCCGTAGTATTGTAATTTTGTCCATTTTGAAATACTTTACAAATAAAACAGAATATAAATGTTTTACTTCAATATTACTGAAATTACACTATTATTAGTTATAGGTTTATGTTGAAAACTTGTGTTACAAAAATGTTCATTGGATGATAATGTTTGACTTACATTCTTTTTTCTCTTTATTTTTTATCGAAGTATAGTTGATTTACAATATCGCATTAGTTTCAGGTGTACAGCAAAGTGATTCGGTTATTTCTTTTTCAGATTCTTTTCCATTATGGTTTATTACAAGATATTGAATATAGTTCCCTATGCTCTACAGTAGGTCCTTGTGTTTGACTTACATTGTTTTTTTTATGCTTTTTTTTTTAACATCTTTATTGGAGTATAATATCTTTACAATGTTGCGTTAGTTTCTGCTGTATAACAAAGTGAATCAGCTATACATATACATATATCCCCATATCCCCTCCCTCTTGCATCTCTCTCCCACCCTCCCTATCCCACCCCTCTAAGTGGTCACAAAGCACCGAGCTGATCTCCCTGTGCTATGCGGCTGCTTCCCACTAGCTATCTATTTTACATTTGGTAGTGTATATGTGTCCATGCCACTCTCTCACTTCGTCCCAGCTTACCCTTCCCCATCCCTGTGTCCTCAAGTCCATTCTCTATGTCTGCGTCTTTATTCCTGTTCTGCCCCTAGGTTCTTCAGAACCATTTTTTTTTAAATTCCATATATATGTGTTAGCATACGGTATTTGCTTTCTTCTTTCTGACTTACTTCACTCTGTATGACAGACTCTAGGTCCATCCACCTCATTACAAATAACTCAATTTCATTTCTTTTTATGGTTGAGTAATATTCCATTGTATATATGCGCCACATCTTCTTTATCCATTCACCTGTCGATGAACACTTAGGTTGCTTCCGTGTCCTGGCTATTGTAAATAGAGCTGCAGTGAACATTGTGGAACATGACTCTTTTTGAATTACGGTTTTCTCAGGGTATATGCCCAGCAGTGGGATTGCTGGGTCATATGGTAGTTCTATTTTTAGTTTTTTAAGGAACCTCCATACTGTTCTCCATAGAACATATCAATTGACGTTCCTACCAACAGTGCAAGAGGGTTCTCTTTTCTCCACACCCTCTCCAGCATTTATTGTTTGTAGATTTTTTGATGATGGCCATTCTGACTGGTGTGAGGTGATGCCTCATTGTAGTTTTGATTTGCATTTCTCTAATGATTAGTGATGTTGAGCATCCTTTCATGTGTTTGTTGGCAATCTGTATATCTGCTTTGGAGAAATGTCTGTCTAGGTCTTCTGCCCATTTTTGGATTGGGTTTTTTTGATATTGAGCTGCATGAGCTGCTTGTATCTTTTGGAGATTAATCCTTTGTCAGTTGCTTCGTTTGCAAATATTTTCTCCCATTCTGAGGGTTGTCTTTTCATCTTGTTTATGGTTTCCTTTGCTGTGCAGAAGCTTTTTTAAGTTTCATTAGGTCCTTGTTTTTATTTCCATTCCTCTAGGAGGTGAGTCAGAAAGGATCTTACTGTGATTTATGTCATAGAGTGTTGACTTACATTCTTTCTGACAGTTTCTGAAATCCATTTTCTCAAAGGTGTTAGCTACAGTTCCAGCTACAGCATACTCAAAGTTGGGAATGAAAGTGATTTTTCCCAGGAATCCTGATAAACTATTTGTTGTTTTGCAAACTCCTCAGTGGTTAAGTGAGAATATTCCTAATATTTTTTCCCCATCTTTTCACCCTTGGAAAATAAATGAAAAAAATAAAATACCTTATTAACGTGGTGGTTTGATAATAAGTGGAAAGCAGCTGGAGTCAGCTCTCAAGATTCCAGGGAAATGAGGCTTGGCATGAGTAATTCAGGCAGTGGTTCTCAACCTTGGCCGCATAAAAGAATCTCAGGCATCAGCCTTTTAATAAAATCTTCCTAAGTGATTCCAAGTCAAGGTTAAGAACTGCTGGTTTAAGAGGAATTAGAAAGGGAAACTTGAGTTAGGAGAGTATTATGATGGTCCAAGTTAGAAATAATAAAGACTTCAGTTAGGAAGTTAGCAGTGAGATATTCAGTGGTAAAAACAACAGGACTTATGTCCCAGACAAGGGAGAAAAATGAAGCAAAGATACCATCTTCATAGACGTGATGGTCCTAACCTTGAGACTGGATGAGGTTGCCATGGAAGAGAACCAAGTAGAGATCCTTAAAGGATAACCACATTCATGGATGGGAGAGGGTCCAAAAACCTGAGAAGTGGGAGGAGAATCAATTGGCTGTAGTGGTAGAAGCTGAAGCCTGAGATTTTCAAGTAGGGATATATGATTATCTCAAGAGCAATTAAGAACAGTGTAGTAACATTAAATCATAGTAAGCTTCAAAATGTTTTTGAAATAGTCTCTGAAATATTTTTCTCAAATGTATGTTTATTGGATATCTTCGAAGTTATACTTTATAGGGACTTCCCTGGTGGCACAGTGGTTGAGAATCCACCTGCCAGTGCAGGGGACACGGGTTTGATCCCTGGTCCAGGAAGATCCCACATGCCACGGAGCAACTAAGCCCGTGTGCCACAACTACTGAGCCTGTGCTCTAGACCCCGGGAGCCACAACTACTGAAGCCTGTGCGCCTACAGCCCATGCTGCACAGCAAGAGGAGCCACTGCAATGAGAAGTCTGTGCACCGCAACGAGGAGTAGCCCCTGCTCGCTGCAACTAGAGAGAGCCTGCACAGCAGCTAAGACACAACACAGCCAAAAATAAATAATTTTTTTAAAAAGTTATACTTTATAAAGGTACTTTGAAATCCAGAAAGATAGCCAGACTTATGAAATAGAAAACAGTTTCTAATTCTAGTTCCACCTTTCTAGCCAGCTGACCTTGGGTAAGCCACTTGCCCAGTGCTCATTTTGCTAGCCCATTGAATGGCGATGCTAAGTGCTTGCCCTGCCTACTCCACTGTATTGTTTTTTGCATTAAATTAGATAACAAATGTGAAAATGCGTTGTAAAATGTAGACCAGTATACAGAAAATGGATTATTAGCATTAACCTTTTTGCTGTTATTCACAACACTTTAGTATTGAGAAGCTTTGGACAATTTATATTCCTAATAAAGAGGTAAAATAATACTAGGAAGTCCAAGGTCACCTTCTGTTCAGGGAGCTCACCATCCCACAGGGAAAACAGGATAAGGAAATACATAACTATAAACACCAGGGCAAAAGTTCTGTGAGAGCAGGAATCATATCACTAAGGTATTTCCAATGCCTAACTTAGTGCTTGAAACCTAATAGCCTCTCCTAAAATATTTATTTTTAAAATTTGATGAAATAATACAAGGTAAAAGGTCATATAAATAAAATACTCGGATAGTTTTGAGGAAGAGGAGATTCAAAACCTGGCACATTGCGTGAATAATAGTAAAAGACAAATATATGATGAATTAATGAATCATGGAGAGGGAGAAGTGTCATGTCCCAAAAAAGTCACCTGAGTTAATATGCAGCAAAAAGGAGTTTAAACCATATCAGATGCAAAATGTAGAAACAGCAGCAGGTGAAAAATGATTTTTAAATTCAGAAGACTCTAAGTTGCTAAAGGCCAAGACCATGGAAATCAGAAAACAGTGATGGGTCAGAGGAGACACCCTCGGAAATGGTGGTAACACCCAAGCTGATCACTTATTTGCTTTATTGGTTACGACTGCATCTCACCCAAAGGCAGAGTATTGCTTATGTTCAGATATGTACCTGAAATTTGGGTGCTAGAGTGTTCTGCTTTAAATGTGGCCAGTGAAAGCGTCCTGATCATGTGCTCTTCTGTCTATAGGAATAGATAATCTCTATGAGAGGGCGCTTCACATCCGCAAACTCCTCCTGACCTTGCCCAGGTCGGTCCTTATAGTGATGAGGTACCTCTTTGCCTTCCTCAATCAGTAAGTACCATAATTCTCTGCCAAAATGCTCATCTTAATTCCGTTTGCACCCCTCTGAGTTCTTTGTTCTTGGATTCTGTAACATGTACGTTGGGTTCCATTTATCAGCAGAGTTGAAGAGGAAATGATTGAATAGAGACTGAAGGTGCATTTTTCCTCAGCAGATCAAAGTCATTGTGTGACCTACCTTAAATAAGCCTTGTCACCAGATGCAGAAACTGTGGCCATAATTGCAAAAATATACAAGTATTACTAAAAAGAGCACTTTTCAGTGAATTACGTGTTTTTCCAACTTCCATCCAAAGCCAGTGTCATAAATGTTTTGTTAAAATGATGTAAACCACCTGCTCACTGCAGAAAATTTCTGTGATTTTTAAAGTTGTAGTCAGGGAAGGAGGGAAAATGTAGGTGAGATTTATACACAAATCCAAAAAAGAATTTTCTGCAAATTCAGTATAATGAGACCTTGTCAAAAAGATGATATTTCTAAAACATTCTCTAAAACAATGTAACAGAAATCTTAAAAATCACTGCATTATTTTCAAGGAAACTTTACTCTTTTAATTTAGGCAACTTGATTTTCAGTTGTGTCACTTGTAGATACATGGGCTCCATTATAAGAACATCTTCCCCAGGTCCTATCTAAGAGCCCCCTTGCACTTCAGTGTTTCAGTTAAATAACTGGAAATTTAAAATCCAGGCAGAGTAAGCTTGGGGAAATGCTTTCTCACTCCAGCATGAATTCTCCCTTCTTAGGATATTTTCTCTTCTCTATTTCACTGGAAGTTTTAAGTTCTTAAAAGCCATGGGGATTTATTACAACCGTGCTAACTCTTCCTGAAGTCATACGCGTTCAGGCTGACCCCCTGCAAGCCAAGTATCCTAAAATAGGGAAATGCTGGCAAGGAACCATACAGAATGGAGCTAAAGCATTCACAAATGACATTTGTACAGAAGTCACCCCTGGAAATTAGCAGTATCTAGAGAGATGGGTATAATCTATTTTAGGTTGAATACATCCTGTAAATTTTTACCTTTAAATAAGCCAAGTCACCCAGGCAATTGTAAAAATCTGAAGATTGCATGTGCCTCTCCTTCCCCAACATGGAGCACCTTGCATCCCTGCTGGTCCTCTCCATGCTGTCCCTACCAAATTTTCCTGATACACCTGAGCGAAACCAGCTGTGAAAGAATAAACCACAATGGATTAGGAAAGCAGACTGACCATGAACCAAGAAAGTTCTCAAAACCTGAATTTAATTCACCGTGTATCTCAACAGAATGGCCACTGTGCCATTCGTCAGACGATTGGCATTGCTTCCAGCATTTCTGCCCAAAGATGCCCCTTGGTCCCCTGCATCTGCCTTCATGCAGAGGCAAGGCCCAGCCTCTAGGATAGGATGCTTGGGACAGGAATTTTGGGAAAAGAAACTATTCTCTTTCAATTGTAAAATCAAAACATGTATGTAACATTTTTATGTCAAGTTTTTGCTCTTCAAGCCAGCACAAAATTAAAGACCCAGAAAGACTGTGACTCTCCCCATTGAGCTTAAGTGGATCTTTTGAAAATTAGACCATTCTTATTCTGAATCCCACTTTTCCTTCCTGCATTCATTTTCAAGATGATCTATAACATGATCATTGGCTGATATTTGTGAACTGTTTTTAAGATTTTATGTTTGAGAAATGGCAGAAGAGAAAGACATATGTTACCTGTGGAAATCATGCTTTTGTATTTTCCACTTTCTAGGCTATCTTGTTTCCAAAACAGGGTAAAGTATCATGTCACATGGTATCTCAGTTTCTTTGTGTCTGTCAACATCTCACAAATATAGAGTCTCTATTTTTCTCCTTCCATTTGTCATCTGTTCACCTGGATCTTACATTTCCTTTCAATGTTGACATTCTATATACTGAAAGATAGATTCTCTGAATTCTCCCTGGAGCAGCATCTTGCCCATGTGTTACGAGGCATAGCAGTAAAGAGCTGGCTTATTTTCAGTCACCTGTGGAAAATATCTCACAAATAGCCATTGGATTGAATTTAGAAATTAGTACTAGGCAACTGGAAATCTCAGAGTTTGTAGTTTACCAGCTTTAAGTGGAATGCAAGAATTGAGGATTCTTTTCCCCTTCTCTTGCACTTGTGTGTTTTATGACACTGGTTGTCACCTTGTGTTGGTAGTCTTACCCAAAAGCAAATTACAAAGCCTGGAGTTGCTTGCTTTCTCTCAGCGGGTACAAAGAAAAGGTGATTTGTTTTCCTCCAGACTCTCCTCAAGATTTATGGGAAAAAACTGAAATCTGAGATGTTTTTGGTTCGTTGGAGAACAATTTTAAAGATCTCCATAAAGCTTTATAGAGATCACTGCTGCCCCTCCCAGATTTACTTGAGCAGCATTTCCAGCCTGACCATAATGTTTACAAATGAAACTCATTTACTTGATCCTTGTCTCCACTGTAGTAGAGATTATCTTAAACTCCCTTGTGGCTTTAAAAAATACCACTTAAGCAAACAGGATTTATGTTCCCCTTTCAGTTTCTACCAAGTTGAAAGGTTGTAAGTCGCTTTACTTTCTTTGGAGTTTGCTGAGCCACCTTAAAGCAGGATGGAATATCATTTTATTCTAATAATAAAAACCAAATAAAGTCTTTTAGATCGGTATTTTTAGAATAGGAAGTATCTTAATTAAACATTGACTTTCTTTTTTTCTCATGTTAACTCCTTTCTTGCCTCTTTTCGTAGTCTTTCACAGTACAGTGACGAGAACATGATGGACCCTTATAACCTGGCCATTTGCTTTGGACCCACGTTGATGCCTGTCCCAGAAATACAGGATCAAGTGTCCTGCCAGGCTCACGTGAATGAGATTGTCAAAACCATCATCATCCACCATGAGACTATTTTCCCAGATGCTAAAGAGCTGGATGGCCCTGTTTATGAGAAATGTATGGCTGGAGATGACTATTGGTAAGTCCAAGAATTTTAGTCCTTCTCCCCCTGGAAGAATTATGGAAGTACAGATATCAACTTAATTAAGAAAAAGAACACTGACTATAGGCTGCCAGTGCTTCCAATTTAAAAACAAAAGAAGCAGCAGCAAGAACACTTGAGATACATTAGAATACTAAAATCCATGACAACACTGGCTTCTTATTATGGAATTTCATATTCATCCCTCTCTTTTCCCCAAGCATGACATCTTTATAGATATATCCATCCTATCATGACTTTTGTAGAGAATGATTTTGATATATAGAGCTGTGTTAATTTTTACTATTATATCAAGAAAAGATAACTGATTGAATTGACAGATTTCATTTTTATTCCTAAATAGTTTTGATTCTATATAAAGTATTTCAAAATTCTCATTTAAAAGGAGCGCCACAACCAAATGTGTTTTCATTCTTCCTTATTTTCATTCTTACCAATAAACGTTATCCTAACCAGTTATGGTCACTTTGAGCAAATTTATTATTGTTGGGATAAAAATGTTTTAACATGGCATTATAGTCACCTCCCAATGAAGTATAAAAATGAGGGGTATAGTCCATTGAACAATCCCAAAGGTAAGGAACCCTAAAATGTTTACGTTCACTGTTTGATATATGAGTGCTAGCTTCTAAGAAATCATATACAATCAAAGTGGTTTTGACTCCTTGAGCCCCTACCCCGTGCCAGCTTCTCAATGCATATGATCTCTTTTATTCCTCACAACCACTCCACCAAGTAAGTTAAGAGAGGCCGAGGAGCCTGTCCAATGGCTAGTGCTTACTGGACGCAGCCCAAGTCTTGTCTGATTCCAAAGTCCACACGAGTCTTCCCACTGAGCAGCTGCCTCCCAGCCTGCCTCGGAAACTGCTTTGTGCAGCTCAGACTAAGGAGAAGCTGGAAATAAATTTGTCTAAGTCCTTCATTCTGGACCCTCGTCGGGACACTTGGTTTCCCACTGCCTTCCTGGAGATGAAGTAGAAGTAGAATAAGTAACTGAAAGATCTAAATAACTCAGAGTACACTTATTTTTTACTTAAACCACAGTATATTCTTAAACCACAGATGATCCTATGCCTTAAGAAAATTGAGAGTTGACTATTTCCACAAGTACTGCTAAATTAACAATAAAGCATGATAGATTCTAGTTTTATAGTATATCTAGCAATTTTATGTGAAATTCAATTTTAAAATATTTACTTGAGCACTTACTACATGCACATACTGACTAAGCTTGGCTCTGGGAAGATAAATGAATAAAACTCAGCCCTGGTGAGATTCAGAATTTTATTTTCCTAGTTGTATTTGTTTCAAGGCCAGTGTCAGTCATATTTAGTATTTCAAAATATTCAGAGCTATGTCAGTAAGTTCTGTTGTCTTGTTCATTTTATCACAGAGCAAGTATGTGGATGTCTGGTCGATATTATTTGATGCGTTGTATTCTAGAACTTTTGTGGTTGCTCCATTTTTACAAACAGGGTAAAAGCCCCATAATAAAGAGTCTTGCAGCCAGTAACATGTGCTTGATTATGTCCTTCTCCCATACATAGTGTTTTTTATGGGTATCGCTCATTTTAAACAGAAAGTCAGTAATATAGTAGTCATCCCTGTTCCCCAATGCCAGCAATATAAATGGGCTTTTACAGTAATGTCAGGTTTGTATTTGTAACCATTGCATTCCATTTATCAGCATACGTTTGAGAAGAGATAGTGGTAATGTTAAAGGATAAAATTTGACTCTCAGATACAAAAATGAACATGTGTCTAGAAAAGATAAAAAAGATACTACAATCAATTCAAAGCAGAAACCGAAGAGCCATCCATTTCTTTGCAGTAGGGAATATTGAATTTGCAAAAACTGGTGTATCCATGGGGCAATAATCATATTCCACTAGAATTCAACAAATTTTCATTTTTGTGGATAAGAATTATTTGTAATACTATCAATTTCCTACAGGTTAATTTTGTCTTTACAGATTTGTAATGTGTCAAAGATGAAGGTACATACAGTCCCATAGGATTAGAGAATCCTAGAGGCTCCAGCATTCCACTGAAAGGCTGTCCAGCAACTCCTTTGCCATTCCAAAGTCTTATTTTTTTTTTTTTTTACAGTAGCAATTGTTCATCTTTGAAATGGTTTCCACTTTGGCTTCATATGAATTTCTATTTCCGCTCCTCAGCGACAGCCCATACAGTGAGCACGGTACATTGGAGGAAGTGGATCAGGACGCTGGTACAGAGCCCCACACCAGTGAAGACGGTATGCATTTGTGCCCATGCTACTATAAAATTAGTCTTTATATCCATTTTTTAAGAATTGCTTATAATAAGAATTCAGTAGATACAAAAGAATACTTACTAAATATGTGTAAAGTGCGAAGAATAACATTACAATGAACACTTGTGGAACCACCACCAAGTTTAAGAAAAAGGTATCATTACCTTTGCGCTTTCCTGAACCCATTGCCTTCTTTACCCCTCCAGGGTAACCACTATATGTTTGTACTTTTAAGTGATTTATTGTTTCATTTTCTATTTTCTTGAACGTTTCATAAATGGAATCATATGTGTATACTTTTCATGATTTTTTCTACTCAGTATTATATTTCTGAAATTAATCCATTGTTGCATGCAGTTATAATCATTTATTTACCTATATTCCATTGTATTTATTTTATTATTGATGAATATGTGAGTTGTTTTCTATTTTTTGGCCATCAAAAACAGTGCACCTATGAATATTTCAAACATGTATCCTACTGCAAATGTAGAGTTTCTCTAGGATATACACACATAGGAGTAGCATGTCTTCAACTTTACTACATACTGCCGAACTATTTTTGAAAATGGTTGTAAGGATATCCACTCCCACCAGCAGTGTCGCAGCCTTTCAGTTGTACATAGTCATCAACACTTGATTTTTTTTCCTTGATTTTTTTTTTGCTGTGTCGGGTCCTAGTTGTGGCACACGGGATCTTCGTTGAGGCACGTGGGATCTTCCATTGCGGTGTGTGGTCTCTTCGTTGCAGCACTGGGGCTTCTCTCTAGTTGTAGCGTGCAGGTTTTCTCTCTCTAGTTGTGGCGCACAGGCTCCAGAACGCGTGGGCTCTGTAGTTTGCGGCACACGGGCTGTCTCATTGAGGCACGTGAGCTCAGTAGTTGTAGCCCATGGGCTTAGTTGCCCCGCAGCATGTGGGATCTTAGTTCTCTGACCAGGGATCAAACCTGTGTCCCCTGCATTGGAAGGTGGACTCTACCACTGGACCACCAGGGAAGTACCAACACTTGACTTTATAAAATATTGTAATCTTTGCCAATATTGTCAGTGTGTAATGGCATCTCATTGTGATTTTAATTTACATTTCTCTGATTACTGATGAAGATGTTGTTTTAAAATATAGTGTATTAATAGAAAATTTGAGGTATGGTAAGGCCAGCAGATTGGGAGATGATCGCCATTGAAAAGATAATTTGATACAGTTCCTAAGAGGAGGGGACACATCACACCTCAGGGGGCCAAGGAAATCACCAGGGTCAGTCAGGAGGCAGAGGGAGAGGAACAACTGGGTAAGAGCTTTTATTGTGGTTTCCACAGAAAGGAACATGAGAGGAAGGGTAAGCAGGGTTAGGATTGCCTAGTTTGAATAATTTCAGTGGGCTCTGGGGCTGTCTCTGGTTGTCTGGTACCTGGCTCTGAAGTGATTGTGGCAGACAGATAGTGGCCCAAAGTGTGAGAGCCCCAGAGAGGAGGTGGTTGGGATATAGGCTCTGGATTGGTTGGTTTGTATTTGAAAAGCACATTCCAGGTGAGTTGTTTACCGTCCCTAGGAATTGGCTAACCCTGGGAGGGACAGTCCCTCCAAGGGCAGCAAGGCCTCAGAGGTCACACTACAGAAAATGAAACACATGGTTAATGCAGATATACTAATTTTTGTATGTTTAGATTTCTTCTTTTGCCCATTTAGGGCCCACTTGCGCACTATCATTTTCTCTGGGCTTTTTTTGCTTAGTTTAGTTTAGTTTGGCTTTGGTGTTTTCTTATTTATAAGAGCTCTTTGTGAGTCTGGATCAGGTCTTTTATTGGATATATGATTTGCAAATATCTTCTGCTCTGTAGCTTGTCTCTCATGTGCTTATTGTATCTTTTGCCAAACAGAGAATCTTAATTTTAAAGGCGCTGAATTTACCAATCTTTTCCTTCATGGTTGTTTCACTTTGCATCTCCTTTAAGAAATCCTGTGCCCTGAGGTTAATGAAGAAGTTCTTCCATATTCTCTGCTAAATCCTTTCAGGTTTTGTTTTTCACACAGAGGTCTTAATTCTACCAGGAATTTATCTGGAGGTATGGTGTGAGGTAGGGATTTGTTCCTTTTTTTCTCCATATGGATGCACAGTTGTCCCCACTGCCCCAGCCTTAATTGTCCTTTCTCTACTGCTCCACACCTTTATCATAAATCAAGTGTCATCTCTGCATGAATCCGTTTCTGGGCTCTGTTCTTTTCCATGGGTCCACTTGTCTATCCCTACACCCCTGTCTTAATTTTGATACCTTTTAATAAATCTTAACATTTGGCAAATCAAGACCTCTGAATTTGTTCCTCTTAACAATTCTTGGCCTTTTTCACTTAAATTTTAAACTCATTTTTTCAAGTTCTTGAAACAAACAAGGAAAAAAAGCCTAAAAACCTGTTGAGGTTTGGACTGCAATTGCACTGATCCTACATATATTAATATGAAAAAATTGATATTTTTATAATATTCACTCTTCTAATCCACAAACACCTTTCTAGTTACTTAATGTCTCCCAATAAACTTTTATACTTTTCTCTGTAGTGATCATTTTTTTCTCTAACTTCTTAACTTTAATATTTAACATTACTTTTTGACACTTTTTTAATGTGAACATATAAAGCTGTCGGTTTTTTCTTAGTACCTCTTTAGCTGTATGCATAAGCCTTTTATTCTCTCTTTAGCTGTGACTAATCTGCTTTAAACCCATTCACTGTGTTTTTATTTATTTTTTGTTTGTTTGTTTGTTTTTTTGTTTTTTTTGTTTTTGTTTTTGCGTTATGCGGGCCTCTCCCTGCTGTGGCCTCTCCCAGTTGTGGAGCACAGGCTCCGGACGCGCGCAGGCTCAGCGGCCATGGCTCACGGGCCCAGCTGCTCCGCGGCATGTGGGATCTTCCCGGACTGGGACACGAACCCGTGTACCCTGCATCGGCAGGCGGACTCTCAACCACTGCACCACCAGGGAAGCCCCTGTGTTTTTCTTTTTAATTTTTTTTCTACAAGTTCTGTTCAGTTTACTTTCATATCTGCTTGGTCATTTGCTCTTATAATATTAATCCTTTCCATTGTTTGAGATTTTGTGTCTAATCATGCTAATAGCTGAAGTCTTCCTGGATTTGTTTTTGTCGGCTTTTGCTCATTGAATCTTATTTCCAGTGTGTTTCATAAATTTTTTACATATTCCTTAGAACTTCATGGAATTCCGTTATGTTGAGTTGAAGGTATGTCCCCTCCAGAGAGGGTGTTCATATACTTCTGCCTGGTGCATAACCAGCTTGGGACCACATTAGATTTTTAGTCTGAGATTTTTTCAGGCCACCCAGGTAGTGTGAACTTAAACTGCAAACCTGCCAGAGGACTGAAATGTGGTTGGGATTCTCTAAGGTGATTTGTTTCCCAAGGCTTGAGATAGATTATTTCCTTAAGTCCAAAGTTGGAGTGGTTACATCTATGGAGAAGTATGGAGAGTGAGAAGGGAGGAAGATTTCAGAACTAGAAGTCCACTGTGACACAGAGAGTTTAATCCTTTGGTGGGGCTTAGATTCTCCACACTGGGCAGCCCCTGGACCTAGTCTTTTGTGCAGAATAAAGTTTAAGTTAACCAGGAAGGGAAAATTCCCTCCAGGCAAACTCTGACTTAACATATTCTAGTGTTCTGTTTACCTTGGTGGGTTCCCACATTCATCAGGTTTTTGGTCTTTAGTATTCCTCACAGTCATAATTAATGTGATTACAAAGGTTTTTTTTTAATCCAGCATTTTTAGTTGATTTCAGCGGGAGGGTTATCAGGGTGTCTAGGTCCACCCTCTGCTTTAAAAAAAAAAAAGGTTTATTTGTGTGTTTTTTTAATATATATATTAATTTATTTTTTATTTATTTTTGGCTGTGTTGGGTCTTCGTTGCTGCACACGGGCTTTCTCTAGTTGTGGAGAGCGGGGGCTACTCTTTGTTGCAGTGCACGGGCTTCTCATTGCAGTGGCTGCGGAGCACGGGCTCTAGGCATGCGGGCTTCAGTAGTTGCAGCACGCAGGCTCAGTAGTTGTGGCTCATGGGCTCTAGAGTGCAGGCTCAGTAGTCCTGGTGCATGGGCTTAGTTGCTCCGCGGCATGTGGGATCTTCCCGGACCAGGGCTTGCACCCGTGTCCCCTGCATTGGCAGGCGGATTCTCAACTGCGCCACCAGGGAAGCCCCTGTGTTTTTAACAGCAGGATAAATTGACATTTTTAGAACTTAAGTTAGAAGAAACTAAAGTGAGAGCTTCTATTTCTGTGGTATTGCTTTTGAAAGTCTCTGAGCCCTCCCTCTGCCACTCTCCATTCTTTTGTCTTGAGTTTCTGTGTTTCTTTGTGATTCATTCCTTTTTCACTGATGACTTCTGTGAGTGTTTCCTTGCTTGCCCCAGTGGCAGGAAAAGCCCAAGACAAAGCCCCAGCCATCTCTCTTTCCAAGCATCTGTCTCACCACCGCACCATCTGTCAGTTGTTCTTACCTCTTGGCTACAAAAGAGCAGCTTTGCTGAGGGCTCTGTGTTTGAGATAATATTTTGATCATGTTCACCTGATTTTGCTGGAAAGAAAAGCACTGCTTACAAAGGACAGATACCCTTGCCCGCAGCCAGACTCTAAAGTCCTGTAACTAAATTAACTAGAGTATTGATTGTCTTTTTGATCATCTAGGTATTGTATTTTCTTTTCTCTGTCATGGTATCACTAGAGAGAGTAGCTTTTGTTTCCAAAAGACAGGCTGTCACAGAACAGAATCATCATCCACAAGGGCAGTGGGTAACAGATCTAGGAGAGAAAGTGTCAGGGACAGCAAGGTCCCAAAGGGGTAGTGTGATGTACTAGCACTTTGTATAAAATTACAAGAAATGGAAATATAAGACTTGATAGCACCAGGCAGTCAGAAAATCAGCTTTGTTGAATTTTCTTTCCCTTTGCACAAAATTATAATTGCCTTGTAGGAAAATGAAGTTATCGTGTTCACCCTTATTAATGTTGTTATTGGTAGGAGTAGCATTCTACAAAGTCTCTGCAGGACCTTAAAGGACTGTGTGACCCTATATGAAAGGGGTATGGTGTGTCTCCATGCCCTGAGATCGATTTGCTCTGCAATGATGAAACTCAGATGTGTATAAATAGCTTATTGACACTTGACTGTGAAATTTCTCTCATGGGAGTAGAAAGAGTCAAAATAATGAAATTGCTCAGAATTACTAGTTGATGTAGTAGGATTACCAGTAAAGTATACTTCTGATTCACCTGGTCATTCTTTTATAACGTCTTTACATTTGAATTATATAAGCAGAGTCTGATAATCTTGTTGCTAGCTGTTTCAAAAAACAAAAAGATAATGAGCATAGAGGGCATGATGATGAAATTATGATAAAATATGTATATATCTATTAAATAGTCTTAAATCGCCCTTGGCCAGTGTTGACAGTGTAAGACTGAATGGCATTAAAGAATATTAATAGTTCTCTCTTCTTTTCCCTTTGACAGGTACATAGGTTGTATGCTATGTTATGCTGTTATCTTTCCACTTTTTTTCAGTAAAACAATTTAAACATATGGGTGTGTCACATAAGAATTTGCAAACTACATATCATGAAGCTCTTTTTGGCATGAGTTCATTGGCATGACTTCACTCCTCTATGGATGTTTGTGTCCCCTGTACCACAGACAGGTTGATTTCTGTCCCCCAGGGCAGTGGTTCCCAACCTTTTTAGCACCAGGGACCGGTTTCGTGGAAGACAATTTTTCCACAGACCAGGGGCGGGGGAATAGTTTCAGGATGATTCAAGCACATTACATTTATTGTGCACTTTATTTCTATTATTATTACATTATAATATATAATGAAATCATTATACAACTCACCATAATGCTGACAGGAGGCAGAGCTCAGGTGGTAGTACGAGCGATGAAGATGTAAGTACAGATGAAGCTTTGCTCGCTCACCTGCTGCTCACCTCCCGCTGTGCCGCCCAGTTCCTAACAGGTACTGGTCCGTGGCCCGGGGGTTGTGGACCCCTTCCCCAGGGAGAACTGGGGTAAAAAAATTGGCATCTGTCATTTCAGTTCAAGCAGGATTTATTCTTTACATGCAAGTTTAGAACAGACTATAAAGTCAGTCTCCTTGAATAAAAGTTCTGTTTCCTCCTCTGTGAGCAGACTTATGGCTATTTAATAAAGCTGCTGTTTATTGTTTTATTAAAATATAATTTTAGGATGGAATATCGGAGTGTTAACATACGATCTAAAAGTTATCAATTATTAAAGGACTTAAACTACTGTTTTAAAATTATTTTTACACCTACTTTGCTGAGAAGTATACTATGTGCAGATCATCGTGTTGTGGTTCTGCCATATGAAATATTATTCACCTTAAACATTATCCACTAGCAAAAAGATGGGGCTTTTTTGTGTGTCTTTATTTTAAACATAGAGCTGAAATTCACCCAGGCCCTTCATATAAGGTAAACCCTAAGCTTTTTCAGTATGTTTGTTGATTTTCATGCTCTTGCCATCCCAGAGGATGTTTGAATTTATCAGGTGAGAAAGTTTAGCTGGCTATCCAAGGATTTCTTGTGCAGTTATTTCGTATAAATACAACAGATATTGAAGATATTGCAATAAACTTTGGGAAGCAATAAACTCTTAAATGGAAAGGTTTGTTACCAAGGGAAATAGAAGATAAAAGTTCCTTACAAAATATTTGACAGGCAGGTTTTAATCTATTATGTGTGCATATATTCTAGAGTATTTGGAAAGTGATACATGCTCAGTTTTTAGCAAATGAGGTATTGTTCATTGCATAGACAGATTTCTCTAAGCATATGCCACTTGTACTGACCCTTTTTTGTTCTGTTTCTTATTAATTAGCAGTTTACTCACCTATTATAATTTTATTTTTGGCTGCGTTGGGTCTTCATTGGTGCGCGCGGGCCTTCTCTAGTTGTGGAGAGTGTGGGCTACTCTTCGTTGTGGTGCGCATGCTTATTGTGGTGGCTTCTCTTGTTGCGGAGCACGGGCTCTAGGTTCACGGGCTTCAGTAGTTGTGGCACGTGGGCTCAGTAGTCGTGGCACACGGGCTTTGTTGCTTCACGTCATGTGGGATCTTCCCGGACCAGGGCTCGAACCTGTGTCTCCTGCATTGGCAGGCAGATTGTTAACCACTGCGCCACCAGGGAAGCCCTACTCACCTATTGTTGGTAGCAGGGATGAGGATGGGGTGATGGTGGGAGAGGGGAGGTAGGATCATAAAGCCCCCGATTCAGGGCTTTTTGCAATAAGCTGGATCACAAAAAGCAACTCTTGTAGTTGTTTTGAGTAGTCTGTCCTCTTATTTGCCTTTAATATTTGTGGTCAGAATTAGAATAGAGCTGAAATTCCAGTTCTAGGCCCAGAGCTTGATAGCTTTTTTCAACTTTTAATTTTGAGGTCATTGCAGATTCACATGCAGTTGTAAGAAACGCAACAGAGAGATGCCATACCCCCTTCTCCCAGTTTGCCCCAGTGGTAACGTTTTACATAACTGTAGTATAATATTACAAGTAGGAAACTGATATTGATATACTCCCTCCACCATTTTCACATTTCACCAGTTTTACATGCACTCGTGTATGTGTTTACTTAGTTCTGTACAGTTTTATCACACATGTAGATTTGTGTGATCACAATCACAGTCAAGATCAAGAACAGTTCCATCACAAGGATCCTTCGTGCTACCCTTTAATAGCCTTAGCTGTTTCCTTCCGTCACTTCCCCCCCACCCCAGCCTCTGGCAACCACTAATCTATTCTCCATCTCAATTATTATGTCGTTTCAAGCATGCCATATAAATGGAATCAGACAATATGTAACTTTTTGAGGTTGGCTTTTTTCACTCACCATTGTTCCCTTGAATATTTTTTGATCTCTACAAGATATAATTTTTTAATCTGGTCGTTTGAGTAGGTATGCTTGTTTCACAGGTGATATCCAGAATTTGTTTTTGATACTAGAAAAAATAAAGTTGTCTTTACTGTTGGTAGTAGTTTCAAGATTTGATAGTGCCAAAAAAAATACATAAGGAAATTAAATGTATTCAAATAGTATTTAATGTGGTGATTTCTGTAAACTTGATTTTTTTTAAATAAGCAAATAAAGCATAAACTTCTTAATGTTCTGAGATAGTGATTCTCCCATGTTCTAAATGGTTATAACATGTTGCCAGGGAACTTGATCAAATAATATTGGTCAAGATAATACTGGAGCTCTTGAAGAGGATATTACAACCCAGGGAGAGATTTTATATATCATATTGCAAAGCTTTAAATATTTTTTTATTAGACTGTCATGGTATCTCTAGTAAGAGGCTGTGGAAACTAAGATCTAATGTTCAGTTTTTCTTTGCCTGAAAAACTGATGACAGCAAGAGAATATTTTTCTGTATCTCTTTTAACAGCATCATTTTCTCATCGTCTTGATGATTTATTTATTACCTTGTTCAGTCTGGATATTAAAATGACCTTGTTTATTTCTAAAGCCTCATATAGACCTTTCAGTTAGTGTAGCATGCCTTCCTGAGAACCCTGGCCCTCACCATCTTCTGGTGTGTTCTCTGTAGAAAATGAGCCTATAGAAGCAATAGCCAAGTTTGACTATGTTGGGCGGTCTGCCAGAGAACTGTCCTTCAAGAAGGGTGCTTCCCTGCTGCTGTATCACCGCGCATCTGAGGACTGGTGGGAAGGAAGACACAACGGGATCGACGGGCTTGTACCCCACCAGTACATAGTGGTGCAGGACATGTAAGTAGTCCCAACTTCCATCACCTGACGCTCCCAAGACAAGCCTCCAGCCACTGTTTATATATATATAAATTTATTTGTTTGCTTAGTTATTTATTTATTGGCTGCATTGGGACTTCGTTGCTGCGTGCGGGCTTTCTCTAGTTTCGGCGCGCAGGGGTTATTCAGAAGTTGCAGTGCGCAGGCTTCTCACTGTGGTGGCTTCTCTTGCTGCAGAGCATGGGCTCTAGGTGCGCGGGCTTCAGTAGTTCTGGCACACGGGCTCAGTAGTTGTGGCTCACAGGCTCTGGAGAGCAGGCTCAGTAGTTGTGGCACACAGGCTTAGCTGCTCTGCGGCATGTGGGCCTTCCGGGATCTTCCCGGACCAGGGCTCAAACCCTTGTCCCCTGCATTGGCAGGCAGATTCTTAACCACTGAGCCACCAGGGAAGCCCAGCAGCTATTGTTCTTAAAATGACTTTGGTCTCGTGAGAAGAGAGCAGAGGGATTACAGAGCAAAAATTTCTGAGCTGGGCACAGTTCTTCACCTTGCTAATGGGCCTTTGCTAACAGCACTTCAGGGCCAACAGCTTCTCATTTCCCAAACTCTCCTAGAAGGTCTGGAGCCAAGGACTAGTGAGAGACACACCTTCTGAAGTGTTCAGGTTCTTAGGAAAATACCCTGTGCGGAGGATGGCTTTAGGAGCTAAAGTGGCACTGCTGATTCCAAGAACAGTGGTGGCTCTTCTCTTGGTGCCTGTCTACTGTTTCAATTCCAAATTCCCAAGAGAGAGGATGCTGACTTCAAGTCTAAAGAGAATCATCTTCAGGCTTCTTTATTAATTTTGCTGATGAGAAAGCTCTACTTTCAAAAAAATACTTAAAGAGACATCTTCCCAAAAAAAATAAAAAAAGAGACATCTTCCCGTCTGGTCATAATTTTAAGTGAAAGAAACAAGTTACAAAATACCATGTACAGTGTGATTTTAATTTTGTGACTGCAGTATTTCACAATGCAGCACCAATTTATGAACAGCTCTTCAAGGAAAAGAGAAAAATACCACATAAAATGTATACAGTGACTGATTCAGCCTAAGTTTTAAAATGTTAAAATGTGTCTCTCAGGATGCAAGAAATATGTGTATGTATGCATGCAGACATACAGTCATGTATATCTAAAGTACATAAACATATAAATATCTATAGTATAAATACTGTACATACCTGTGGACATCCTTGTAGATACGTATCCCAGGCAGAGAAGAAAAGCATAGAAGGATATTTTCTACAATTCGAACAGTAGCTGTCTCTGGATGTTACGTTATATTATGGGCGATTTTTATTGGAATTTCGGAATTTTCCAATTTATCTGCCATGAAACGTTATTATTCTTATAGTGAAAAGAAAAAAGTTACGTTAGTAAGAGAAAGACTTACATACATAAATGCCATCACTTATTTTTTTGTCCCCGTTCGTCTAGCAAAAGACCCTCACTCTCGATTCTCATCGTTTCAGGGATGATACGTTTTCAGACACTCTGAGCCAAAAAGCCGACAGTGAGGCCAGCAGTGGGCCAGTGACTGAAGACAAGTCTTCATCCAAGGACATGAACTCCCCAACAGACCGTCATCCTGATGGCTATTTAGCCAGGTAGGTGGAGTGGGTCACCAGGCTCCTGAACCTCCACTTCTCCAGGGGCTCTGAGGGGCCATGGCATCCCCAGCCTTGCAGAATTACCCTGTGTGATAACCTCTCCTATTCTCTCACTCTCCATCTCTGTCTAGGCAAAGAAAAAGAGGAGAGCCACCCCCTCCAGTAAGACGTCCTGGCAGGACCAGTGATGGCCATTGCCCTCTCCATCCCCCACATGGTCTTTCCAACTCCTCAATTGACCTGGGGTCCCCAAGCCTGGGCAGTCACCCCCGGGGCCTGCTACAGAACCGTGGCCTCAATAATGACAGTCCCGAGAGGAGGCGTCGGCCGGGTCACGGCAGCTTGACCAACATCAGCCGCCACGACTCCCTCAAGAAGATTGACAGCCCTCCTATTAGAAGGTCCACATCGTCAGGGCAATACACAGGCTTCAACGACCACAAGCCACTGGACCCAGAGACAATCGCTCAGGTAGGCTGCTCTGAATAGAATATTGCATGGTAAGTACCGGTGTGTGATGAAGGAGGCGCACAGGAGTTACTTTCTGGAGCCATGTCTTTTGTATAGAATCAACTAAAGACAACAGAAGAGAAATTAACCCATTCTTCAATTTAAGTCCATGTGATACTGGAAGGGCCCAAGTGTATTAGGTTCATAGTGATTTAAACAAAGACACGGCAGAAATTTAGGACCCAGGACAGTCAAACAAACACATCCTTGCTGAACGGCCAGGAAAATTCTAAAAAAGAAGAAGAAGAAGAATGAGGAAGGACTAGCCCTACCAGATCCTAAGTGCATGCCAGAGCTAGTAAAACAGACAAACTGATGGAACGGAATGGAGAGCCCTGAAACACAACATTTGTAGTGTATGAGGAAAGTGACACTTTCATCTTAGGACATGGTGGATTACTCAGTAAACGAAGTGAGAAAATGATGGTTGGCTGTTCAGAGAACAGCAAGTTTGGCTCCTCTGTCACTCCTGAATGGATGTGTGTCTTTACTTCCCAATAGTGACTGCAGAGAAGGGCCTTGTAGTTTTTTCTAATGATCAGAATTGACAAAGTAGGGCTTCCCTGGTGGCGCAGTGGTTGAGAATCCGCCTGCCAATGCAGGGGACACGGGTTCAAGCCCTGGTCCGGGAAGATCCCACATGCCGCGGAGCAACTAAGCCCATGCGCCACAACTACTGAAGCCCGTGCACGTACAGCCTGTGCTCTGCAACAAGAGAAGCCACTGCAATGAGAAGCCTGCACACCGCAACGAAGAGTAGCCCCCGCTCGCTGCAACTAGAGAAAGCCCATGCACAGCAACGAAGACCCAACGCAGCCAAAAATAAAATTAATTAATTTAGAAATAAAAAGAATTGACAAAGTAAAACAGTATTAATGGATTTTTCCATCGTTCATTCTACCATTTATTTCCCTCTGGGTCTTTTTACAACACAGACCATCAGAAAATATATGTATGACAGGAAAAAAAACTGAATCACTATGCTGTACACCTGAAACCAACACAATATTGTAAATCGAGTATACTTCAATGGAAAAAAAAAAGAAGAAAATATGTGTATGGCCAGTGAAAAAGGAGGTGAATAGATTCAGGGTTCACCATTTCAGTAAAGCGTCTTCCAGGTATCACTGAAGCTTAAAAATTGAATAGATCAAAAAAGGAAGTGAGAAATTAATGAAACAAACATGGGGAAATATTAAAGATGGATTATTTTTAATAAAAAGTGCTCAAGGAAACCTGCATTTGGTATGACAAATTTCCAAGCTATTTTCATTGTCCTAACTAAAAAGGATTTTGGATAGCAAATTAGATTGTGTGGAGAGTTTAATATGTTTTTACAAAATTAAACCAATTTTAAGTGCACAACAGTTTTTCAGCAAAAACCAAAAAGACTTGACCTTTTTGGTTTTTTTTTTTATTTGAAGTGCAATGCAGAGTCCTTTGAGGTCTCTTTCTTTAGAACCAATGATATTTGGCTGTAATCCACAACATCATTCCTTGTAATAAGCAGGTGAAACAGCATTTAGGTTAGAGAGACAGGGAGTAGGAGTTTAGTGGTGGGAAGGTATAATAAGGTCTGTTTTAACCCTTTTGCTTCTAGAACCAAAATCCTTTCATTGTAAATCATAAAAACAAAAACTCGACAGATAAACCAGGCTCTACACGTTCTCTCTGGGGCAAATACTTGTAAAAAAACAAATCCATATATTTAGCGTCAAATGGAAATCACATATGAAAATAATTACTTGAAAAGTGATGTCATCCTCACAATATGGCTTCCAGCTGTATCCTTTATTTATCTTTCCAGCTCTCATCTTCAGATTTTCCCATGAGGACAAGTAAGCCTGCCATCATGGTGTTCATACCAAAAACATGCAATTTCTTTTAGTAAACAAATCAGTGGAATCCCTGATAGAGCTTTTTAAAAAAAATTGACATATCCATATGTGATCACCGGATCTTCGTTTATTCATTTAGCAAGTCTTTATTGAGCACTTACTGTATGGCAGCTCCCATGCTAGGTGTTATGGACACAGAGTTAAATCAATGGTCAGTCAGCCGCTGCATGAAGGTGCTTATAATTCAGTGGAGGAGGCAGATATGGAAAGCAGTTGCTGCTGTGCAGGGCCACAGGCTAATGCTCCAGGTGAGTGGAAGAAGCCCTGGGAATATGGAGAAGAGGTATTTCCATCAGCCCAGGGCAGTGGTTCTCCACCCACCCTATCTCACACAGTACTCCACCATGTGTGTGTGTTGGTGGGGGGGCAGTGTATAAAAAACGTAATGTGGGGCTTCCCTGGTGGTGCAGTGGTTAAGAATCCGCCTGCCAATGCAGGGGACACAGGTTCGATCCCTGGTCTGGGAAGATCCCACAGTCCGTGGAGCAGCTAAGCCCAGTGCGCCACAACTACTGAAGCTGGCGTGCCTAGAGCCCGTGCTCCGCAACAAGAGAAGCCACAGCAATGAGAAGCCCGCGCACCACAATGAAGAGTAGCCCCCGTTCGCCGCAACTAGAGAAAAGCCTGCGTGCAGCAACGAAGACCCAACCCAGCCAAAAATAAATTAATTCTAAAAAAAACAACATAATGTAAAACTGACCCTCTTTACCATTTCTAAGTGTATAGGTCAGTAAAGTGTATTCACACGGCTGTGTAACAGATCTCCAGAACTTTTTCATTCTGCAAAACTAAAACTCTGTACTCATCTAAGAACAACTCCCTTTTTCCCCTCCCCACCATGCCCTGGCCACCACTATTCTAAATACTTTTTACTACTGTGAATGTGCCCACCTCATATAAGTGGCATCATGCAGTATTTTTCTTTTTGTGACAGGCTTATTTCACTTAACATAATGCCTTTAATGTAGCATGTGGCAGGATTTCCGTTTTAAGGCCCAGTAATAATCCATTGTACGTATACAGCACATTTCACTTATCCATTCATCTGTCGATGGTGCACACCTCACCTTTTTAAAACAAATATTTTGTAATTCCCTTTATTATCTGAAAAACTGATGATGTGCCAATTTTTTAAAAACATATAAAGCCCTAAATACAATGTAAAGGAAAAACAAAAGGAGATTAGTATTAAAAGAAATGTATTTCAGAATGCTTAACTACATTAGAAGACAAATGAAGTAGTGAGAAGCTTTCCCCTACATGTAGACTTACCATAAATACAATTAAAAATGTACGTTGATATAACAGTATTATTAAGTTAATTAGTTTCGACTCAGTTTCCATAATGGTGTTCCCATTATGGAAAAAAATTATGATTTTTCTAAAATGGTGGACCACCCTTGGTCATACAGTTCTAACCAAAGCAGGGTATAATTTACATGATAGTTTCATTCCTAGAAGACACCATGAAAAAAATATTTTGTGTTTATATGTAAGAAAGTTAGGTTCTAGACTCAGACTATTATAAAAAAATTTTCACCTACCTAAATGTCTGGAGGACATTTAAAAGTTGAACGGGATATGGGACAATTCATTGCATGTAAATTATCCAGGACACTTGTAAGGTATCCAGTATCTCTGGCCCCTGCGTACCAAATGCCAATAATGCCACCTGGTTATTTTGACATTTAAAACTACACATACACATACACCATATTACAGAAATACCCTCTATGGGGCAGTACCACTTCCATTGAGATCCACTGGACAAAAGCGTCAGGGGGAGTCTTAAAATGAATTCTGAAGAACTGCTAGGAGTTAAGTATATAGTAAGTGCTCAAAAATTATTATCTGTTGAATGAATGAAAGAAGCCTGATTTTTCATGCCTATACACTTTTATTTCTTAAAAATTGTTGCGGTATCTAAATTTAAGCCATCTTTTACCACAGATCGAAATAGAATTCCATCTAAGATGTCAGCATGTAAGGTCAAACCCACCAGAGGGCTGCCACGTGCCTCAGAATGGCCAGTGCTTGTTCTGTGGCTCTTTGAGCCACTGGCGCCATCGCATCTCTTGTCTCCTGCACATTCTGAGTCACGGTAGTCGTGTGAGATGGCATTAGGTTTACACACTCCACAGGCTGGTGTTAAAACCGTCATGCTTTTGCTGGTCTGCTTGCTTTGAAGTGAAGTATATGGTTTCTATACATTAGTATTCATAATCAGCCTAGTCTGTCTCTCTTGCTGGTTTTTTTTTTTTTTCAGCTAATTATCGAGTTATCATTGACACACAGCACCATATAAGTTTAAGGTTTACAGCATAATGATTTGACTTGCACGCATCATGAAATGATTACCACTGTGGGTTTAGTGAACATCCAGCATCTCACAGAGATACAAAATTAAAGAAAGAGAAGAAAAAATGTTCTTCCTTGTGATGAGAACTCTTAGGATTTACTCTCTTAACCTTCATATGTAACCTACAGCGGTGCTCATTATATTTATCACGTTGTACATCACATCCCTAGTACTTAATTCATCTTATGACTGGAGTTCGTCCCTTTAGACTGCCTTCATCCAATTGCCCATCCCTGCAACCCCCCCGCCTCTGGGAACCACAAATCTGATCTCTTTTGCTATGAGTTTGTTTTTGAAGTATGCTTGACCTACAACACTGCTAATTCCTGTCACATGACATAGTGATTCGATATTTCTATACATTTCAAAATGATCACCACAATAAGTTTAGTTACCATCTCTCACTTCTGGTTATTCTTCAACAGGATATTGAAGAGACGATGAACACTGCTTTGAATGAACTCCGAGAACTGGAGAGACAGAGTACAGCAAAGCACGCCCCCGATGTGGTGCTGGATACCTTAGAACAAGTGAAAAACTCTCCCACCCCTGCCACGTCCACGGAATCTCTCAGCCCTTTGCACAACGTTGCCCTCAGGAGCTCGGAGCCTCAGATTCGACGTAGCACTAGCTCCTCCAGTGACACAATGAGTACTTTCAAGCCTATGGTGGCGCCCAGAATGGGCGTGCAGCTGAAGCCCCCAGCCCTTCGGCCGAAACCTGCTGTTCTTCCAAAAACAAACCCTACAGTAGGGCCCACCCCACCTTCCCAGGGTCCAGCAGACAAGTCTTGCACAATGTAAAAACCAACTGAGCGAGCATACGGGGAGGTGATTAGAAAGAGAAAACGGATTAGTGACAAAAGTCAACAATCCTTAACTTTCCTTAGTCGTGTGCTTATAACTGGAGACCCTTTGGCTTTTCTGTGTTCTCGAATGTAATGTCTGAGACTAGCTAAATTAACACGGGCATTTGTATTTTGTAATTTCATCCTTTTTTTAATAACTGGACATATCCTGTGTCGTTTTAAAGACAATAGAAACACTTAGACTTACTTGAAAATCCAATGCTGCACCATTTGTAATGAAGGCACCACCGCTCTGCCCTGCACGTTGCACAGTGCTTCGGGCTTAGTGTAGCCTGGATGAGTCAGAAGCGTCTGAATCCAAAGGCAGGAGGATCTGAGTTCCAGGCCTTGGAATGTAACCAGTGTTGGTCTCTGGCACTCGGGGTGAGGCTAAAAGGTGACAATGGATTGTTTGGTAGCTGACAGCGAGTACCTCTTATTCCATGCAGTGGGGCAGGGGGCTGGCTCTTGCTACAGACTTGCTGTTGTCACAGTGGGGTGTTCCCAGCGCGAGCTGCAGCCCACCGGCTGACTTTCGTAACAGTCGTTTCCCTGGGTCCCGGTGAAAGTCTCAGCAGGAGCGGGTAGAACCTCTGCAGCTACCGCTTGAACTGAACCTGGGAAGGGACAGTCCTCCAGAGCTATTGCTGTAACTCTTTCCCCAAGCCTGATCAGGCCCCGGAGGGTTTCCAAGTCCATCCCCTGCATTCACTGCAGACTAGAACAGTCTAATTTTAAAGACTTTCTGGTTACACTACTCCATGAACCCCTTCAGAGGTCTGTTGTTGCCTAGAAAACAACTTCCAGCTCCCCTAAGCCCCCGTGTCTTCCTCTGTGGCAACGGAGAAAGCAGACAGCGCACAAGTCCTTGGTTCGCCGGCCTTCCCTTCCCCTGACAAGATGACCTGGGTTCCTTTAAACGTGCTACAGAGGCCTGAGGATCCTAAATTGAATCCCCAGCTCCCCTCGGCATTTGTCTCTTTGAGCTACGGTACTGGCGTAAGAGCCAGAGCAGCCAAGGTGGGAAGATGACCTCATGCTTCCAGGATGACTTCCTCCCAGTTGTGCATCCTGGAACCATGGCTTTTTTTGTTTTCTCCGTGTGGTCTCTACTACATCACTCACACAGTCAGCTGAACTCCACTGACACCCTCTTTCTCTGACATCCTCACCCACAGGCAGTTTTTCTTTAGCCCATATTTATGCTCTGTTTCTCCTCTATCTTAAAAAGGTTGCTTTGAATTCATTTGTTTTTACTAAGGTACAGATCACCACTGTCCTAACAGCAGCTTATACCGTCTGTAAACCTATGAGCATTTTATCTACTCTGTCGTTGAACTTGCTGAGGAAGAGTTTTTTTGTTTGTTTTTTGGTTTGGGGGTATTGTTTTGTTTTCAGAAAAATGGGTGGCCAGAACTAACCCCTCTGGACCACTTTGATTTCAAACTGGCAGCCAACTGCGTGCCCACCTAAGAGTTACAGTATGGGCTTTGATTTCTCAGCTCATTGGTGAATGCATCAATGTGGAAAAAATGGGGATCTGTACTAAAATCCAGACATTACTTTGATCTCTACCTCAGTTTGCCAGTCTAATCATTCTAATGCAAAGAGAGGTGACATTTATGAGATACTGTTACCTTTCCAAGTCACACTGCTGGTGGCTTGCCTGCAGCCTGATTTCACAAATGGATTAAATAGTGAAAAAAATTATTTCAAATATAATATTTCCAGGTATTGTAAGCCTCTGAATTTTTACAACATCCTTCTTGCCCATTTTGAAAAAGAGACCCAGCTCAGCATCTTTTGCAACGCCCCCCCCACCCTCTCCCCCTTGAGCTTTAGTGGTCCTTCAGCACCTTTGGGCACCATGGAAACCCAGCCGGGACTGAGCTCTGAATAGCACGAACCCTTTTAAACAAGCTTCCCAAATTTCTAGGAAATTGAAACTTTTAAGATCATCTCCCAGTTCTTTCTAGATTCCACTGTGGTCTCTAATTCTCTGTTGTTAACGGGGAAACAGAAACAGAGAAAAGGGTGGAAGTAATGGGGGAGGAGACTTTAAATCTTTTAGAAATTAAAGAGGATTCTTAAAAAACCACTTCCTTATTTGATGGATGAGTAAGATGTTAACAGAGGGCGTCAAAAGGGCAGAGGTGTTTTGAACTTACTAATTTTTGAAGGGTTCTTTTACAAGCTTTAACTTTAGCTTTTCAGATCTTACTCCTGCAAACTCATTTCTTCAGACTTCTCCCTGGTAATCCTCCCCAGTGTCTCCTCTCTTTGCTGTTGACTCCTGCGATGGAACGAGGACTGCCTTTCCACCCTCCAGATCAGGACTCTGCTGCCTCGCACGGCAGAGGACATGCTGCTCCAGACCTCAGAGCCTCAGAGGAAACATTTCCGAATACCCTCCCATCGCTCCCTTTCTTTACCTGTCTCTGTCTTTTCTCTCTATAACTCTGTTGTCACCCTGAGGCTTTTTTTTTTTTTTTTTTTTCCAATTCCCAGGGAAGGATGTGACCTCAGAGTGAGTAAGGACTCACTAATCCTTACTTTGTTTAGTAAAAGCCTTCAGATTCCAAGGATAAGACAAAGTGGCCACTTCACAAAGGATCCAGAATAACACCCAGTAAGTTCCTTAAAAGTTTCAGCAGCTTAGAGGGTTCACCTGTATGTGGTTCTCTTTACCGCCACAGGTGTAGCCCACAGTGGGGAGGTGGGAAGTCACAAGGAATGGGGAGAGAAGAAAGAAAATAAGTCCCTGAGATGTTATGCCCCAGTTTCAAGGATCTTAATGGTTCATGTGCAGTTTGGGAAGTGGGTCATTTTGATGATGAGTAAATTATGGTTCTACAAAGATTACCTGACTCCACTTACACAAGAATATGTATTCACAGCTGATATAACAATGTTCACGTCCCATCCACAGGACTCGCTGAAGTAGATTTACCAAATTGGCCTTTCTGTTTGGGTGGGGATGCTTGGAGTGGGTCGTTAGGATAGAGTGAACGGTTCTTAGTACCTGTTTCCTAATGAGTGTTCTGTAAATTATTTCAATCCATTGAATGGCCCTTTGTAGAGCTCCATGTTCAAGTGTGGCATAAACGCCATTGTTCAACAGTTTTTCACATTTTCACACAATGTAATCGGACTTTGGTGCCCCTTGAGCAATCCATAGAATAATGTACAGCGGGGTCCCACTTAATCTACAGCAATGAACATGAACAGTGATCAATGGATATAGAGCGCCAAGGGTCAAATTGTATGAGTTTTCTGTCTGCGTACTTTTGCCATTCCCAAAAATGGGTTTATAATTTAATTAAGGAAAAAGTGGGGGGACATGGTGGTCTCCTTAGTGTTTGGGAATGAAGCATCGCCTCTGGGGTCTGTAAACTGAAGAAACTTTAGTAATCACAGCCTCTGAAATCCAAAGTTAAAGAGCCTGTGGTTCTATTGGGTTTACAGGACTTCGGATTTGGGATGACATTTATTCCTGACCACAGTAGTGAAGGGCCATGAATTCAGGAAATGCGCTTGGGGCTGAGTCTTGCTCTGAGTTACCTGCCACATAGGCCCCAAGGCACGGGCAGCTTAGAAGTGAAGTCTCTTCCCATGTATGAATGAGCTCACGACTGGAGACTGGCCCCTGAGCTAAAAGCCAACCTCCAGCTGGGCTGGGGTGTCAGGCATGGGGCAGGGTGACTGGTACAGCTTTGTTCAAATCAGTAAAAATAAACTGGAAATTGAGCTTTCACTCACCCACCCTAGTATACTTTACAAAAAAAAAAAAAAAGTCTACGTAGTATAATCAAACTGGTACCTGTATCTTAAAATTACGTAGGGAATTTTGTATGCTTAAATAATTGTTCTGGGTTCCATAATGCTTATCTTAGAAACTGTTTAGTAAAAGAAAATATATAAACCGTGCATTTGTGAATGCCCCCCCGTTAGAACATTCATCCAAGTTCAATGTGTAGTGTGATGGTTATTATAGATGTTTGAAGTATAGTAAGTGGCTGTGTGACAGGAGAGACTGCTATTTACCTACTGACTTAAGGGTAACTCCTGCCCACGTAATTAAATCAGTATTGTCCTTTCCTGTCGGTTTGATTAATTGCAGTATTGGTGGCTTCCTGCTTGTGACTGTTACCTGATCGTGTCAATGTACATCCGTAGTATGTACATGTGAAAGTGCCTTTCTATTTTAGAGGAGTTTTAGCCTTGTTCTTTACTGTTGCCCCGCCCACCTCCTCCCCCAAGTGCCACCCCAATTCCTGCATCCACTTGACTGTTTTGAAATTTCCTTCCCTCTCTCCCAGCTGCTTCTCCATCCCCGCACCTTTTCATGCCTCGGTGCTCAGCCTTGTCCTGTCTTGCATCCTTGTCGGTCATGGTCAGGTCATGGTCATCAGACGTGTTGTTTTCCTCTTAGCCGTGACTGTGCCTTTCGTTCCCCACAGTCACTCTCCGGGTCCCCCGCAAATCGCCCCCCTCCCCTCCCCTGCTCACGTGCTGCTGACGGCCATCCTGTTCGCCTCTGCTCTGTACTGCCTCTTCCCATGACATTCCCTCCTCTCTGAGGTGAAAGTAAAGGGGGATGCTTTTCTAGTTCTGGAAGAGAAAAAAAAAGAAAAGTTTTGTTAATCTGTTGTGACAATGCACTTTTATGTATAAGTACTGTACATTTTGGCATGTACCATTCCAGGCTTCAGTATACAGTCAGGTCTGTTCCTCATGGTGTATCTTTATAATAAATAAGATAGTTCTGGCTGCCTTTGTCGGCTTCCGATGGTCTGATCCTCTGCTGTGTTTTCATTCCTTTCTATTTCTAATCACTATTTAACGCACCCCCCCCACCAGAGCTGAGTTGCCTTAAATCGTTAAATCATATGAAACTACCTTTTTAAAAAAAAAAAAAAAAAAAGTTTTCATCTTTGATTTTGGTTTGTGAATTTGAAAATGAGGCCTCACGCACAGGGCCTTGTCCATGAAGCCAGGGTTTTTTAGAGGCATCGTTTGGAGACCCCCTCTGTAGTAAGAGAGACGGGGCTGGGAGAGTCTTAACTAAGAGGCTGAGAGAGCACAGTCCTCCTAAACACTCCAGACTGAAATCTTTCCTTTGAGGAGTTTCTGACGTAGTAAACCTTGTCAAGCTGATTTTTGGTTTCATTTGAATCCACTGAAATGCAATCCTTAGGTATAGACTATGTGTAGAATTCCCCCATGTATGGATATTTTATCTTCAAATTTAGCTTTTTTTCCTAACTCTTGAGGACTAGCAATACATAATATAGTTTTGTAAAACTGTATCAGCAATGTGCAGATTGTATCAGCAATATACCAGACTGAATATTGATGAGTTGTAAAAAAAAAAAAAAAAAAAAAGACATAAATTGAGGGGAAAAAACTTTTATTGAAGCATAAAATACATAGAGAAAAGTACACAAATCATTAGTGTAAGAGCTTTCACAAAGTGATACACTAATTTATCCACCCCCCCAGATCAAGAAATAGCACATTAACAGCCTCCTAGAAGCTAGGCTTTCAAAGTTATCAACATCCTGACGAATAACACCATAGTTTGGTTTTGCCTGTCATTTTAACTTTCTACAAACAGACTCGCGGTGTGTAGATTTTCTGTCTGGCTTCTTTTCTTGAAATTTATGTTTGGGAGAGTCCATGTTGTTAAATATAATGGTAGTTTCCTACATTTTTCAGGGCTGTATAGAATTCTATACGAATATGTATAGTTTAGTATTTCCTAATTAAACTTTAGGTATTGTATGCATGGCTGTATAGAATTCTATATGAATGTGCTTGGTGTTTTATTTTAGTATTTCCTGATTATACTTTGGGTATTATATGCAGAAATCTTTAAACATGGACAAATCAATGGGAAGAAAAAAAAAAAAAAAGACCCACCTGTTAAAGGAAATCTTTTCCCCAAACATGATGGAATGACTTTGAACTAAGCCATTGACTGGAACGCCTATGTAAAAGCAGGTAGGTACCATTTTAGGACCTGAGAGTCGGATTTAGAGGCTGCCGCATGGGAACAAATGCCCAAGTCAGACTATAGCATTGTTCCAGGAAAGCCCCACCGTCCTGCATCTCCCTCACTACTATCCGCAAATCCACGAGCCTCAGCCTCTGCCACAACCCTCCCCACGTGCGCCTGTATCCCTCACGCCTGAATTAGAGTCCCGCGTGAGTATGGTTGTCAGCTCCCACTGTTCATAGGCCGGCACCCCGTAAGAATATTAGGAAGGCAGGGAAAGGGAGTTTTCCGGCTTCTATCTTGAGTAGTTGGGACTCAAGCAGAAAATTCCCCAACTTGATCTAAAATGCCCAACAGGTCCTGGAAGCCAAAAATTATGGCACATTCTATGCCATGGGCCATATATCCCCTTTTGGATTTTGGAAAATAGGGTTAAGATACCTTTGAGAAGTAATCATGGTGAGGTTCATCATTCTTCAGTAGACTTTTATCTATATAGTAGATAGAAAACTTGCCTTCTACAGTGAAAAATGGTGATTTTATCAAGATGGGTCCTTAGCAAGAGTGGCCGGAGAGCTGGAACCAGGTTGGATATCAAAATGTGTGTCTGTGTGTTTAAGAGAGAGAGATTGGTCCTCCTGGAGCCCTGAGACAACATTCTTTATTCAACATTAACATCTTGAAGGAAGTTAAGATATTTGCAGTCCAGCTCTGGCGAATAGTGGGCGCCCCCTTCCTACGCATCAGAGTGCGCTCTCTGTCAAGTGCACTCCTGGGATGATTGCCTTTCTTTTAGCTGCTTGGGTGTGCAGCTGAAGGGAGGACTACTGATGAATTATCCTCCCAATGAAGATGCACTATACTAATTTTTTGTCTTTGACATATCCAGGGAATCTCTTGTGTAAAAATTGCCTCTCTAAATGAAAGTGAACGATCATGTCTGTAAGCTAGGGGAGAGGGAGGCGTCATCAATAGTCTGGTGGCATATTCGAAATTGTACAATGATATGATATTAACTAATTTGAAAATGAGATTTGGCTTTCTAAGCCTTTGATGGATGGACTGCATCCATTTTTTTTTTTTTAAAGGCAACATGGTCAGGATTTCAAATAGAAGGTACGGACCATGAGCAAAGGATGATTATTGCATTAGTAACTGAATATTAGCAGATGCATTAGGAGAGGAGGGAAAATTTTCCAATACGACAAAAATCTATTATCTGATCCTAATTCAAACTCAGTTACTAGACTTCTACAAATCATCAACCAATGCCTTAATTTCCCAGACAGAAATAATCCACAGCAGCATTTTACTATATTGTCTTCTAACGCTTACACTCTGCTTATTTTTAGTGGAGTTGAATTTATACTGTGCATATAATTGTGTATCCTTGTCAGGTTTTTCTCCCTCATATCAGTTCATATTACAAGTCTCAGTAAACATGATTTTTTAAGGACTGCATTAATATTCTAGCATATGAACATACCATAATTTATTTAATCATTTTCCTCTCACTGAGTGAGCCTGTTTGCAGGGTTTTTTTCACCTGAATGTTCTACAGAGCTATAGTAAGCAGCTCTGTACATAATCACTGTCTGCATTTTGGATCATTAATTTAGCATTGAATCCAAAAAATGAAATAACTGGGTCAGTGGGTATAAGCACCTCTAAATTTCATGATAAATGTTGCCAACATGTTTTCCAGAAAGTTTGCACAAATTTACACTACTGCCGGCAAAGTATGAGTACAGAACACAAGCTTGCAATACTGTCATTTTGTTTCTTTGCCAATGTAATAGGTAAATGAGAGTTTTGATCCAAATTCTCCAGTCTTTGTTAAAGTGCATACCCTCGTTTTCAGAGTAGAAATCCCTGTTTTACTCACCTCTTTGTCCTCAATCTCAGATGTCTTCCTCCCTATCAATTCAGCTGAATATCAGCAGAGATTTTCCCTTAGGCACCTTAAACTCAAGAGACCCAAAAACTAAATCCACTTCCTTGCATTCCAAAACATATTCCATTCCCCTCCACCAACATCCAGTGTTTTACTGATTTTTCTCTCTGATTTAACCTAGTTCTGTGTGCTTCATTTCTTTTGGCCTCAACTATTGCAGTATCTTCCCACATAGTTTTCCTGGGTCCACTGTCTTCTCTTTGAAGGATTCTCTATACTCATCTAATCATCTTTCTTTAAAAAAACAAAAACGAAAACAATCTAACAAACTAGTGAGTAAAAAACCCAACAAGCAAGCATTGACAACTTACTATCTACTAGGCATTGTTTTAGACATGTTACATAAAAATAGCTAATTTGTATTGAGTGCCGGACACCATTATACAAACATTAATTTAATCCTTACAAGAAAGCCAAGAGAAAAAGCTACAACTATTATCATCCTTACAAACGAGAAAACTAAGCCAGGAGGGGTTAAGAACTTGCCGTGGTCACAGAGCTAGCCAGTGGTAGAGCCAGGATTTGATTCTAAGCCACCTGGTCCCAGAGGTTGTGCTTGTAATTACTGCTGCATTCTGACCCCTGTAAGATGCTCACATCACTCCCCTGCTCAAAAACCATATGTGGCTCCCCACTACAGACCCAGAACTATGTCTCATTCATCTTTGCACCTTCAAACCTAACATATCATTAACTAACAAAACTGAAACGAATGCAGTATCTGCCACATTGGCGGTCTGCCACTTCAGCCTTCCTGCCCACCACTTCCTCTCAAGAACCTTTATGCTCAGCCCTATCGGGTTACCTTGCCCTGAATGGGCTGCGCTATAAGCTTCGTGACCGCAGCTCAGGCCATTCCTCAGCCCAACATGTCCCCTGCCTCACTGATATCCGCCTGATGCAATCATTTAAACTTAAAAGCCCAGCAGAAATGTTACATCTTACACAAAAAGTTCCCAAAATCTCTCAGCTGGTGTTCACTGCTCCGTCTTCCCTGCTTCCACTGCACTTCACTCTCATTCAGTCAGGCTCTCTTCTGGGCATGTGGCTGTGAACAAGACATACAGGCTTCCTGGTCTCATGAAGTATGGTTCTTAGTTGGATAACAACCAAACAAGCCAACAACTATTCTGGCAAAACAATTTCAGGTGCTGATAACTGCTATGGAAAGTAAAAGTGAAACAGAACAGGGTGATTTACAATGTCTGGGAGGGGGACTTTAGATGGGACAGTTTGAATGTCACCTCTGAGGTGGTAGAATTTGAGCTAAGATCTGAGTGATGAGAAGGAAACAGGCAGGTGAAAAGAAAGAAAAAGACTTGGCCAGGCAGAGGGAACTGCATGGGCCACTGCCCTGTGAAAAGGCCATGCAGAGTTGTTAGGGAGTTAAAGAAGGTCACAATGACTGGAGCAGTGTAAGCAAGAAAAACTGGAGATGGAGATGAAGGCTAAAGAGTGGATAGAGACCAGACGTTGGAGGAGCTTAGAGGCCAAAACAGCATATTTAGATGTCATTCTAAGTGCAAGGAGAGTCATTGGAAGGTTCCAAGCAGGAATATGACATCATCAATGTTTTAAGAAATTGTTCTACACAAGTACAGTGAGACATCACATCATACCTGTTAGGATGGCCATTGTCGGGGGGAATAAAAAAAAGGAAAGAAGGAAGGAAGAAAGAAAATAACAAATGTTGGTGAGGGTGTGGAGAAATTGGAATCTTTGTGCACTGTTGGCAGGAATGTAAAATGGTACAGCTGCTATGGAAAACAGTATGGCATTTCCTTTAAAAAATTAAATATAGAATTATTATATCATCCAGCACTCCCAATTCTGAGTATGTATCCAAAAGAACTGATAACAGAATCTCAAAGAGATATTTGTGCATCACATTCATTGCAGTGTTATTCACAATAGCTAAGGTGTGGAAGCAACCTAAATGTCAATCGATATTTGAATGGATAAAGAAGATGTGGTGTAAGACCCAAGAAAACCACCTTCCACAAGTTGCACACCCAGCCTGCCCACATGAGGCCAGACCCTACCCTGGGACCAGCTGGGTCCCAGCCCTGCCCACTAGCAGGCCAACACAAGCTTCAGGACACCCTGGAACCCACACCCAACTGTGTCAGGAGCCAGCTCCCCCCAACCCCCCTGCCCCTCAGCTATCTGACACCAGCTCTGGGATCCCTGGGCCCTTCAGCCAGATTCCAGGACGTGGCACTGCCTGCCAATACTCCAGCACTAACCCCAGGAACTGGCTTCACCCGCCAGTAGTGGGGGCAACAGCCCCAGAGTCTTCCGGACCCTGATACCACACACCAGTGAGCCAGCACTAGCCCCAGGGCCCCCTGGGTTTCTGCAGTCAGCCACCTTGTGACCAGGCCCCACTAACCAGCAGCAAGCAGCATCTACAGAAGGTAGGCCTGGCAACCAGTTGGGCTAGGGGCCAACAAAGTCTACCAGATCACCCACATAGTCAGTCTGCCACAACAGAAGGACCCACGCTGCCCCCTTAGGGGGGAGTCCCTAGAGCATACAGCTTGGGTAACAAGAGGAAAGTGCGCTGTCAGGACTTTTCCTCCAGAAGGTCACTTCTCCAAGGTCAAGAAACATAACTAACACGTACATAAAAATAAAAGTAGCAACTTAGACAAAATGAGGCAACAAAGGACCATCTTCAAACAAAGGAACAAGATAAAATCCCAGAAGAAGAACTAAGTGAAGTGGAGATAGGCCATCTACCCGAGAAAGAGTTCAGAGTAATGATCGTAAAGATGATGGCAGAACTCAGGAAAAGAATGGATGCACAGAGACGGAAGTTTTTAAACAAACAGAAAGGATAAAGAACAACCAAGCAGAGATGCAGAATACAATAACTGAAATGAAAAATACACAAGAAGGAATCAATCATTAGTAGACTAAGTGATACAGAGGAGTGGATCAATGAGCTGGAAGACAGAGTAGTGGAAATCACTGCTGCAGAACAGAAAAAAGAATGAAACGAGAGGAGGAACCAAGATGCAGTAGAAGGAAGTGCTCTCACTCCCTCTTGCAAGAACACCAGAATCACAACTAGCTGCTGGACAATCATCGACAGGAAGACACTGGAACTCACCAAAAAGATACCCCACATCCACAGACACAGGAGAAGCCACAATGAGACGGCAGGAGGGGCACAATCACAATAAAAACAAATCCCATAACTGCTAGGTGGGTGACTCACAAACTGGAGAACACTTACACCACAGAAGTCCACCCACTGGAGTGAAGGTTCTGAGCCCCACGTCAGGCTTCCCAACCTGGGGGTCTGGCAACAGGAGGAGGAATTCCTACAGAATCAGACTTTGAAGCCTAGTGGGAATTGATTGCAGGACTTCCACAGGACTGGGGAAAACAGAGACTCCACTCTTGGAGGGCACACACAAAGTAGTGTGTGCATCGGGACCCAGGGGAAGGAGCAGTGACCCCATAGGAGACTGAACCAGACCTACCTGCTAGTGTTGGAGGGTGTCCTGCAGAGGCAGGGGGTGGCTCTCTTTCACCATGGGGACAAGCACATTAAAAGGATCATACACCACGATCAAGTGGGATTTATCCCAGGGATGCAAGGATTCTTCAATATATGCAAATCCATCAATGTGATACACCATATTAACAAATTGAAGAATAAAAACCATATGATCATCTCAAAGGATGCAGAAAAAGCTTTTGACAAAATTCAACACCCATTTATGATAAAAACTCGCCAGAAAGTGGGCATAGAGGGAACCTACCTCATCATAATAAAGGCCATATATGACAAATCCACAGCAAACATCATTCTCAATGGTGAAAAACTGAAAGCATTTCCTCTAAGATCAGGAACAAGACAAAGATGTCCACTCTCACCACTATTATTCAACATAGTTTTAGAAGTCCTAGCCACGGCAATCAGAGAAGAAAAAGAAATAAAAGGAATACATATTGGAAAAGAAGAAGTAAAACTGTCACTGTTTGCAGATGACATGATACTATACATAGAGAATCGTAAAAATGCCACCAGAAAACTACTAGAACTGATCAATGAATCTGGTAAAGTTGCAGGATACGAAATTAATGCACAGAAATCTCTTGCATTCCTATACACTAATGATGAAAAATCTGAAAGAGAAATTTTGGAAACACTTCCATTTACCATTGCAACAAAAAGAACAAAATACCTAGGAATAAACCTACCTAGGGAGACAAAAGACCTGTATGCAGAAAAGTATAAGACACTGGTGAAAGAAATTAAAGATGATACCAACAGATGGAAAGATATACCATGTTCTTGGATTGGAAGAATCAGTATTGTGAAAATGACTCTACTACCCAAAGCAATCTACAGATTGAATGCAATCCCTATCAAATTACCAATGGCATTTTTTACGGAACTAGAACAAATCATCTTAAAATTTGTAGGGACACACAAAAGACCCCGAATAGTCAAAGTAGTCTTGAGGGAAAAAAACGGAGCTGGAGAAATCAGACTCCCTGACTTCAGGGATTACAAAGCTACAGTAATCAAGACAATATGGTACTGGCACGAAAACAGAAACATAGATCAATGGAACAAGATAGAAAGCCCAGAGATAAACCCACGCACCTATGGTCAACTAATCTATGACAAAAGAGGCAAAGATATACAATGGAGAAAAGACAGTCTCTTCAATAAGTGGTGCTGGGAAAACTGGACAGCTACATGGAAAAGAATGAAATTAGAACACTCCCTAACACCATACACAAAAATAAACTCAAAATGGATTCGAGACCTAAATGTAAGACCGGACACTATAAAACTCTTAGAGGAAAACATAGGAACAACACTCTTTGACATAAATCACAGCAAGATCTGTTTTGATCCACCTCCTAGAGTAATGGAAATAAAAACAAAAATAAACAAATGGGACCTAATGAAACTTCGAAGCTTTTGCACAGCAAAGGAAACCATAAACAAGATGAAAAGACAACCCTCAGAATGGGAGAAAATATTTGCAAATGAATCAACGGACAAAGGATTAATCTCCAAATATATAAACAGCTCACGGAGCTCAATATTAAAGAAACAAACAACCCAATCCAAAAATGGGCAGAAGACCTAAACAGACATTTCTCCAAAGAAGACATACAGATGGCCAAGAAGCACATGAAAAGCTGCTCAACATCACTAATTATTAGAGAAATGCAAATCAAAACTACCATGAGGTATCACCTCACACCAGTTAGAATGGACATCATCAGAAAATCTACAAACAACAAATGCTGGAGAGGGTGTGGAGAAAAGGGAACCCTCTTGCACTGTTGGTGGGAATGTAAATTGATACAGCCACTATGGAGAACAGTATGGAGGCTCCTTAAAAAACTAAAAATAGATTTATCATATGATCCAGCAATCTCACTACTGGGCATATACCCAGAGAAAACCATAATTCAAAAAGACACATGCACGCCAATGTTCATTGCAGCACTATTTACAATAGCCAGGTCATGGAAGCAACCTAAATGCCCATCGACAGACGAATGGATAAAGAAGATGTGGTACATATATACAATGGAATATTACTCAGCCATAAAAAGCAACAAAATTGAGTCATTTGTTGAGACGTGGATGGACCTAGAGACTGTCATACAGAGTGAAGTAAGTCAGAAAGGGAAAAATAAATATCGTATATTAACGCATGTATGTGGAACCTAGAAAAATGGTACAGATGAGCCAGTTTGCAGGGCAGAAGTTGAGACACAGATGTAGAGAACAGACATATGGACACCAGGGTGGGGGAAAACTGCAGTGTGGTGGAGATGGTGGTGTGCTGAATTGGGCAATTGGGATTGACATGTATATACTGATGTGTATAAAATTGTTGACTGATAAGAACCTGCAGTATAAAAAAACAAACAAAACAACTAATACTAAACTTTCATTGGGTTATTTGCAGTATAAAAAAACAAACAAAACAACTAATACTAAACTTTCATTGGGTTATTTGTATGGAAATATGTCAATATAAATGTTTCAGACATTACATGAAATTTCTAAAAATCTTATATGTTCTGGTATAATGTTATAAGTCATAATTCTAGTTTTTACTTTAAAATGTATATCTCAGAAATAACTAAATTTCCTTGTCAATTGCATCATTGTGAACTTTCATCAAATCTTTAACCGTGGTCATTTCTAAGTCTTTTGTCATTTACAGACAGTTCTGGGTGTTCTCTGATGATTTTGCAAATGTGTTCCTATAAAAGGGTTTCATCTTCAGGGAATTCATGGAAAAGACTCTGACAAGTACAGGTTTCTGGTAACTGACTGTGCTGCTGAACTGAATGAATAAGCATTTTCAAAACTCTAATGGAAAACTGATGAACTCATAAAAGTGCTAACAAAAGATCAAGATGAAAAAAAATTAATTACATGGGACTGAGTGAACTGATGAGGATGATTATAATTTTTGTGACATTCTGTTTGAATTAAAAAAAAAGAATAAAACGAAATGAGGACAGTTTAAGAGACCTCTGGGACAATACCAAGTGTACTAATATAGTAGGTCCCCTACATATGAACCTTCAAGTTGCGAACTTTCAAAGATGCAAACATGCATTCGCATGTCCAATCACATAAGTTAGTTCACATGTCTGGTGTACACTGTCACATGTGTGCATCTTCTACAAGTGGTTGTGCTTTTGTGTACTTTACTGTACAGTACTGTATAGAGTACAGTATCTTTATTTCAAGCCCCAGATGTCCAGAAGCAAGTGTAAAAGCAGCAGTGGTGTAGCTGGTACTGCTAAGAAGTGCCAAGCGATAACGATGGAAACAAAAGTGAAAATAATTGAGAGAGTGGAGTGAGGCAAAAAGATGGTAGACGTCGCTCCTTCTTATAACATGAATTGTTCAACCATCAGCACAAGTCTAAAGAATAAGGACAAGATCATGGAACATGTGAAGTCTGCTGTGCTGATGATGTTGACAATGATTTTAAAGAAGCATGGGGGCTTCCCTTGTGGCGCGGTGGTTAAGAATCTGCCTGCCAATGCAGGGGACACGGGTTCGAGCCCTGGTCCGGGAAGATCCCACATGCCACAGAACTAATCCCATGCACCACAACTACTGAGCCTGCGCTCTAGAGCCCACGAGCCACAGCTACTGAGCCCACGTGCCATAACTACTGAAGCCCATGCGCCTAGAGCCCTGCACTTCAATAAGAAGCCACTGCAATGAGAAGCCCACGAACTGCAACAAAGAGTAGCCCCTGCTCGCCACAACTAGAGGAAGCCCGCGTGCAGCAACGAAGACCCAGCACAGCCAAGAATAAATAAATAAGTAAAATAAGTTAAAAAGAGAAGCATGGAAAAGTGATGGAAGAGATGGAGAAACTTCTCAGTGTGTGGATGCAGGATCAAGATCAGCGTCAGCAATGAGTCCTGCTCAGCTTAATGCTGATTCAAGAGAAAGCTAAAAGCCTTTATGAATACTTGAAGAAGAAACACGGCGAAGAATCAGAGGTGCATCTTTTAATGCCAGCCATGGCTGGTTTCACCAGTTCAAGGCTACAGCCAGCTTTCACAATTTAAAAGGAAGTGGCAAGGCAGCAAGTGAAGATTCAGTAGCTGCCCGGGAATTTCCTGAAATATTTCAAGAAATTATTGATGAAGGCATATATTTACCCAAGCAGGTTTTTAATGTGGATGAGACAGGACTGTACTGGAAGAGGATGTCAGACCAAAGTTATATAAGTAAGGAGTAAAAGTTGATGCCAGGCTATAAAGTAGCAAAGGATAGGCTAACTGTTGTTTGGTGGCAATGCTTCTGGCTATATGAAGCTGAAGCCTGTCTTAGTTTATCATTCAGAGAAACCAAAAGCCCTTAAAAACATAGCCAAGTGCTCTCTTCCTGTTATGTGGAAGACTAACCCCAAAGCCTGGGTTACACAGGCCATTTTCCAGGACTGGTTTTTCCACCACTTTTTCCCAGAGGTAGAGAATATTGCTTCAAGAAGGACATCCCATTCAACATTCTTTCGCTGATCCACAATGCTCCGGGCCAGCCCCCATTCATGGACAACTTTCATCCCAACATCAAAGTACTGCATCTGCCCCGAATACTACATTGCTCATCCAACCTACAGACCAGGGAGTTATAGCGACTTTCAAGAAATATTATTTACGTCACACTTTTCATCAGGCAGTAAGGGCAAGTGATGAGCCAGGAACAACCTTGCAACAATTTTGGAAGGACTATAACATCTACAAGGCCATAAAAAACATTGACTTTGCTTGGCGTGAGGTTACGGCCACCACCACAAATGGGGTTTGGAAGAACCTTTGCCCATATAGTTTGTTCACAATTTTCGTGGATTTGAGAAGGTGGATGAGGAGTCCAAAGAGGTCTTCAGCAACTTAGTGACCCTCAGCAAGAAGCTGGAGCTACATCTGCAAGAGGACAACTTCACTGAACTCTTTGCTGTGCAACCCAAGGAACTTATCTAATGAAGACCTGATGGAATTGGAGGCCCAGAGAAAGGATGAACAAAGACAAGAGAAAGAAGAAGTAACTGAAGAACCAAAGAGATTCACGATGCAGGAAATGGCAAGGGGATTTTCTTTATGTGAGGGGGCACTGTTAGTTTTTGAGGCACAGGACCCTAACATAGAATGATACACGAAGGTTGCAGCAGCATGGTAGCAATCCAGTGCTACTGTGTCATCCATGACAAGAAGAAAAGAGCTACTACCCAGACATCACAGGATCAATTTTTCAAGAGGGTAGATAGAATTGAATCCAGCAAGGAACCAGAACCTGTGCCATCAACGTCAGGCGTGAGTGACATTGCAGCTTGCCCTCCATTTCCTATTGCTGATGATCCTTCAGCTCTACCATCTCCCACCTTCTCTCCCTCCTCTAATCAGTAACTCTTCTTGCCTGTTCATTCAGTGCCAGCCCCTGTATGCCAGCTGTTGTACTGCACTACTGTACTCTTCAAGGTACTGTACTATAAGCTTAAAAATGTTTTCTTTAATAACTAATGAGAACCCACTGCACAGGGAACTCTACTCAATGCTCTGCAGTGACCTAAATGGGAAGGAAATCCAAAAAAGAGGGGATATATATATATATAGCTGATTCACTTTGCTGTACAGTAGAAACTAACACGACATTGTAAACCAACTACACTCCAATAAAAATTATTAAAAATATTTTTTATTTTTTATGTTTGCTTTTTATGTATTATTTGTGTGAAAAGTATTATAAACCTATTACAGTACAGTACTATGTAACCGACTTTGTTAGTTGAGTACCTAGGCTAACTTTGTGTTGGACTTACAAATTGGACTTATGAATGTACTCTTGGAATGGAACTGGTTTGTACGTAGGGGACTTACTGTATTCACATTATGGGGGTCCCAGAAGGAGAAGAGAGAAAGGAATTGAGAACATAGTTGAAAACATAATAGCTGAAAACTTACCTAACCTGGGAAGAGAAACAGTCACCCTAGTATAGAGAAGTGCAGAGAGTCTCATACAATATGAACCCAAAGAGGAACACACAAAGACGCATTGCAATTAAAATGACAAAACTTAAAGATAAAGAGAGAATATTAAAAGCAGCAAGGGAAAAGCAACAAGTAACATAAAAAGGGACTCCCATAAGGCTATCACATGATTTTTCAGCAGAAACTCTGCAGGCCAGAAGGGAGTGGCATGATATATTTAAAATTATGAAAAGGGGACTTCACTTGTGGTCCAATGGGTAAGACTCCACACTCCCAGTGCAGGGGCCCAGGTTCGATCCCTAGTCAGGGAACTAGATCCCACATGCATGCTGCAACTAAGTCTGCATGCCGCAACTAAGAAGTCTGTGTTGCTGCGACTAAAGATCCCACATGCCACAACTAAGACCTGGCACAGCCTAAATAAATAAATAATATATATATATATATATATATTTTTTAATGATGAAAAGGAAAAACCTAGAACCAAGAATAGTCTACCCAATAAGGATCTTGTTCAGATTTCATGGAGAAATGAAGAGCTTTACAGACAAGCAAAAGCTAAAAGAGTTCAATAGCACAAAACCAGATTTACAAGAACTATTAAAGGAACACTCTAGGTGGAAAAGAAAAGACCACAACTAGAAATAAGAAAATTATGAAAAAGTTCACCAGTAAAGGCAAACATACAAAAATGGTAGGAAATCATCTACACACAAAGCTAGTAGTCAGGTTAAAAGACAAAAGTAATAAAGTCACTTACATCCACAATAAACAGTAAAGGGATACACAAAACAATTAGCTGTAAAATATGATATCAAAAACAGTATTTATGAGGGGAAGAGTACAAATGTAGGTTTTTTTAAATGTACTTGAAATTAAGAGATCAGCAACTTTAAACAATCATACACACATATATATAGAATGCTGAATAAAAACCTGATGGTAACTACAAAACAAAAATCTATAATACACACACAGAAAAGGAAAGGAAATCCAAACATAACACTAAAGATAGTCATCCCCAGAATTGCCAAAGCAATCCTGAGGAAAAAGAACAAAGTAGGAGGCATAACCTTCCCATACTTCAGACAAAACTACAAAGCTACAGTAATCAAAATAGCATGGTACTGGCACAAAAACAGACACGGATCAATGGAACAGAATAGAGAGCTCAGAAGTAAACACACACACCTATGGTCAATTAATCTTCGACAAAGAAGGCAAGAATATACAATGAGGAAAAGACGGTATCTTCAGCAAGTGGTGCTGGGAAAGTTGGACAGCTGCACGCAAATCAATGAAGTTAGAACACACCCTCACACCATACACAAAAATAAACTCAAAATGGCTTAAAGACTTAAATATAAGACAAGACACCATAAAATTCCTAGAAGAGAACATAGGCAAAACATTCTCTGACATAAATCGTACCAATGTTTTCTTAGGTCAGCCTCCCAAGTCAATAGAAATTAAAGCAAAAATGAAAAAATGGGACCTAATTAAGCTTATATGCCTTTGCAGAGCAAAGGGAACCATAAAGAAAACAAAAAGGCAACCTATGGACTAGGAGAAAATATTTGCAAATGATGCAACCAACAAGGGATTAATTTCCAAAATATACAAATATACAATTCAATAACAACAACAACAAAAAAATCCAATTGAAAAATGGGCAGAAGACCTAAACAGACACTTCTCCAAAGAAGACATACATACGGCCAATAGGCACATGAAAATATGCTCACCATCGCTAATTATTAGAGAAATGCAAATCAAAACTATAATGAGGTACTACTTCAAACCAGTCAAAATGGCCATCATTAAAAAGTCTACAAATAATAAATGCTGGAGAGGGTGTGGAGAAAAGTGAACCCTCTTACACTGTTGGTAGGAATGTAAACTGGTGCAGCCATTATGGAAAACAGTATAGAAGTTCCTCAAAACACTAAAAATAGAATTACCATATGACCCAGCAGTCCCACTCCTGGGCATATACCCAGATAAAACTATAATTCAAAAAGATGCATGCACCCTATGTTCATAGCAGCACTATTTACAATAGCCAAGACATGGAAACCTAATTGTCCATCGACAGATGAATGAATAAAGAAGATGTGGTACATATATACAATGGAATATTACTCAGCCATAAAAAAGAATGAAAATATGCCATTTGCAGCAACATGGATGGACCTAGAGTTTATCATACTAAGTGAAATAAGTCAGAAAGAGAAAGTCAAATACCATATTATATCACTTACATGTGGAATCTAAAATATGACACAAATGAACTTATCTACAAAAGAGAAACAGACTCACAGAAACAGAGAACAGACTTGTGGTTGCCAAGGGAGGGGGGTGGGGGAGGGAAGGATTTGAGTTTGTGATTAGCAGGTGCAAACTATCATATATAGGATGGATAAACAACAAGGTCCTACTTTATATCACAGGGAACCATGTTCAATATCCTGTGATAAACCATAATGGAAAAGAATATGAAAAAGAGTATATATATATATATATATATATATTTATATAACTGAGTCACTTTGCTCTACAGCAGAAATTAACACAGCATTGTAAATCAAATATACTTCAATAAAATTTTCAAAAATTAAAATAAAAAATAAAGATAGTCATTAAATTACATGAGAAGAAAAGAAGGAAAAAAGATCTATAAAAATAAACTCAAAACAATTAACAAAATGGCAATAAGACCATACATAATGGCAATAAGACCATACATATCAATAATTACCTTAACTGTAAATGGACTAAATGCTCCAACCAAAAGACACAGAGTAGCTGAATAGATACAAAAACAAGACCCATATATATGATGCCTATAATAGATTCACTTCAGATCTAGAGACACACACACAGACTGAAAGTGAGGGGATCAAAAAATGTATTCCTTGCAAATGGAAATCAAAAGAAAGCCAGAGTAGTAATACTTCTATCAGACTAAATAGACTTTAAAATAAAGACTATTACAAGAGACAAAGAACGACACTACATAGTGATCAGGGGATCAATCCAAGAAGAAGATATAACAGTTGTAAACATGTATGCACCCAACATGGGAGCACCTAAATATATAAAGCAAATATTAACAGACATAAAAGGAGAAATCAACAGTAACACAATAATAGTAGAGGATTTTAACACCCCACTTACACCAATGGATGGATCATCTAGACAGAAAGATCAATAAGGAAACACTGGCCTTAAATGACACATTATACCAAATGGACTTAACATATAGAGAGCATTCCATCCAAAAGCAGCAGAATACACATTCTTTTCAAGTGCACATGGAGCACTGCCCAGGATAGATCACATGCTGGGCCACAAAACAAGCCTAAGTAAATTTTTTAAAATTGAAATCATATCAAGCATCTTTTCCAACCACAACCATATGAGACTAGAAATCAACTGCAAGAAAAAAACTGCAAAAAAACACAAACAGTGAAGGCTGAACAATATGCTACTAAACAACAAATGAATAACTGAAGAAATCAAAGAGGACATCAAAAAATACCTAGAGATAAATGAAAACAAAAACACAATGATCCGAAACCTAAGGGATGGCAGCAAAAACAGTTCTAAGAGGAAAGTTTAGAGCAATACAAGCTTTCCCCAGGAAACAAGAAAAGCAACCAAAACTTACACCTTAGGTTGCTTATCTGAAGACTATCATCCTGATACCAAAACCAGACAAAGATATCACAAAAGAGAGAATTACAGGCCAATATCACTGATGAACATAAATGTAAAAATCTTCAATACCAGCAAACTGAATCCAACAATACAATAAAAGGATCATACACCATGATCAAGTGGGATTTATCCCAGTGATGCAAAGATATTTTAATATTTGCAAATCAATGTGACACACCACATTAATAAGTTGAGGAATAAAAACTATGTTCATCTCAATAGATGCAGGAAAATCTTTTGATAAAGTTCAACATCCATTTATGATAAAAACTCTCCAGAAAGTGGGCATAGAGGGAATATACCTCAACATAATAAAGGCCATATATGACAAAACCACAGCTAACATCATACTCAACAGTGAAAAGCTGCAAGCATTTCCTCTAAGATCAGGAACAAGACAAGGATGCCCACCTTTTATTCACCTTTTTTTTTCATATATTTATTTATTTTTGGCTGCATTGGGTCTTTGTTGCTGCGCATGGGCTTTCTCTAGTTGCGGTGAGCAGGGGCTACTCTTTGTTGTGGTGTGCAGGGCTTCTCACTGTGGTGGCTTCTCATTGTGAAGCACGGGCTCTAAGTACATGGACTTCAGTAGTTGTGGCTCGCAGGCTCTAGAGCGCAGGCTTAGTAGCTGTGGCACATGGGCTTAATTGCTCCAAGGCATGTGGGACTTTCCCGGACCAGGGCTCAAACCTGCGTTCCCTGTGTTGGCAGGCAGATTCTTAACCACTGTGCCACCAGGGAAGCCCTATTCACCATTTTTATTCAATAGTTTTGGAAGTCCTAGCCACAGCAATCAGAGAAAAAAATAAATAAATAAAAGGAATCCAAACTGCAAAGGAAGAAGTAAAACTGCCACTGTTTGCAGATGACATGATACTATACATAGAAAATCCTAAAGACACCACCAGAAAACTAGAGCTCATCATTGAATTTGGTAAAATTACAAGATATGAAATTAATGTATAGAAACCTGTTGTATTTCTATACACTAACAATAAACTATCAGAAAGAGAAATTAAGAAAACAATCCCATTTACCATCTCATCAAAAAGAATAGCTAGGCTTAAACCTACCTAAGGAGGTAAAAGATCTATACTCAGAAAACTATAAGACACTGATGACAGAAATTGAAGACAACACAAACAGCTGGAAAGATATACCATGTTCTTAAAATGGAAGAATTAATATTGTTAAAATGACCATACTATCCAAGGCAATCTGCAGATTCAGTGCAATCCCTATCAAAATACCAATGGCATTTATCACAGAACTAGAACAAATAATTCTGAAGTTTGTATGAAAACAAAAAAGACCTCGAATAGCCAAAGCAATCTTTAGAAATAAGAACAGAGCTAGAGGTATCATGCTCCCTGACTTCAGACTATACTATAAATCTACAGTAATCAAAACAGTATGGTATTAGCACAAGAACAGACACATAGATCAGTGGAACAGATTAGAGAGCCCAGAAATAAACCCATGTATTTATGGTCAATTAATCTATGACAATGGTGGCAAGAATATGCAATGGAGAAAAGACAATGTCTTCAGTAAGTGGTTCTGGGAAAACTGAACAGCTACATGTAAAATAATGAAATTGGAACATTCTCTAACACCATATACAAAAATAAACTCAAAATGGATGAGAGACCTAAATGTAAGACCAGATACCATAAAATTCCTAGAGGAAAATATAGGCAGAACACTCTTTGACATAAATCGTAGCAATGTTGTTTTGGATCCATCTCCTAAAGCAAAGACAATAAAAGCAAAAATAAACAAATGGGATCTAATTAAACTTAAAAGCTTTTGCACAGCAAAAGAAACCATTGACAAAATGAAAAGACAACCTACTGAATGGGAGAAAATATTTGTAAATGATATGACCGATAAGGGGTTAATATCCAACATATATAAACAGCTCATACAACACAATATCAAAAAAAAACTAGATTAAAAAATGGGAAGAACTGAATAGACATTTTTCCAAAGAGGACATGTAAACAGCAAACAGGCACATGAAAAGATGCTCAACATTGCTAATCATCAGGGAAATGCAAATCAAAACTTCCATGAGATAGCATCTCACACCTGTCAGAATGATTATCATCAAAAAGACCACAAATAACAAATGTTGTTAAGGATGTGGAGAAAAGGGAACCATCATACACTGTTGGGGGGAATGTGAATTGGTGCACTCTGGAAAACAGTATGGAGGTTCCTCAAAAAACTAAAAATATAACTACCATATGATGCAGCAATTCTACACCTGAGTATATATTTGAAAATAACAAGAACACTAATTTGAAAAGATACACTCACCCCAATGGTCATAGCAGCATTATTTACAATCACCAAGCTATGGAAGCAAACTAAGTGTCCAGCAACAGATGAATGGATAAAAAGATGTGGTTATATATATACAATGGAATACTACTCAATCATAAAAATGAAATTTTGCCGTTTGTAGCAACATGGATGGACTTGGAGGGCATTATGACAAGTGAAATAAGTCAGACACAGAAAGATACATACTGTATGATATCACTTATACGTGGAATCTAAAAACTACAACAAAGTAGTGAATGAAACAAAAAAGAAGCAGACTCATAGATACAGAAACAAACTCGTGATTCCCAGTAGGGACAGGGAAGGGACGAGGGACAATATGGGGGGAGGGGATTAAGAGGTACAAACATTAGGTATAAAATAAGTTACATATATTGTACAACAGGATATATTGTACAACAGGGGGAATATAGCAAATATTTTATAATAACTATAAATGGAGTATAACCTTTATAAATTGTGAATCACTATATTGTACACCTATAACATATAATATTTTATATCAACTATACTTCAATTTGAAAAAACATGAAAAATAAAATGTGTTATATACATACATTATTATTCAGCCTTAAAAAAGAAAGAAGTTCTTGACATATGCTATTACATGGATGAAACTTGAGGACATTTTGGTAAGTGATACAAGTCAGTCACAAAAAGACAAATACCATATGATGCCACTTATATGAGGTATTTAAAGTAGTCAGACTCTTAGAAAGTAGAATGGTAGTTACCAAAGGCTGGGGGCGGAGAGGGAAAATGGGAGTTGTTACTCATTGATACAGGGTTTCACTTTTGCAAAATGGAAAAGCTGTAGAGATCTGTTGCATGACAATGTGCACATAGATAACACTACTGTACATTTAAAAATGGTAATATGATGGCAAATTTTATGTTGTGTGTTTTTTTAACACAATAAGGAAAAAGAATCACTCTAGATGCTGTAAGAGTTATGTGGGGGGTGGGGTGGAGAAGTTGGGAGGCAATGGCAATAGTGAAGTGAGAGACCACAAAAAGAAGCAACAGCAAGAGATGAGGGTGGCTTGGACTAGATGGCCTTGTAGTTGGAGCAGAAAGGATGGATTGGGAGTATATTTTAGAGTTAAAGTCAACAGGATTTGCAGATGAATTATATATGGGGATTTTAAAAAAAGGAGTAAGGTATCGAGAATAGCTTCTAGGTTGTTTTTCTTTTTTATGAGCAACAGGGTGGACGATATTGACATTTACTTAGGAAGGAAAGACTGGGGAGACAAAGAGGTTGGCAAACAGGGGTACAACCAAGAATTCAGGTCTGAACTTAAGATGCCTGTTAGATTTCCAAGTGGAGAAATCTAGAAGGCATTTGGATTTGAAGATCAGGGGGTTGTTTCTGGCCAGAAGATGGAAATTTGGAATTTAAAGCTATGGGACTGGAGGAGATCTCCTAGAAATAGGAAGGAAGAGAGCCAAGAACCATGTCCAGGAGAGCTCTAGCTTGTAGAGCTTTGGTGGAATGAGGACTTAGCAGAGGAGACTCAGAAGCAACAGCCAGAGAGGAGGAGGAAGAAAACCAGGAAAGCGTAACATTATCAGTGCCAAGAGAAGAAATCAGTGGCATTTGTAGAATGTCTTCATTAACAGAAATATGAAATAATAAGAATACTAACATTTGTTAAATACTTGCTATGTGCCAAGCACTGTGTTTACTACTTTCACATGATCTGATTTAATCTTATAAGGTGGGAATCATCATTATCCTCATTTTTCATATTAAAAACAAATTCTAAGACTTAAAGAAATGATCTCTTCTGAAATCACACAGTTAATGCATGTTGAGCCAGCATCTGGACCTAGATCTATTGCCTACAGAATCCCATATTTAACTATCATCTTCCCGCTTTTTTTCCATGACTAACATATAAATTTTAAAAGAGATTTTCTTATTCGTTTTTGTATTCTCCAGAATTTAACTGAATGATGAATGTTTATTTAGTAGACTCATTTGCAGGAAGAAAAATTTCAGGCAAAGAGGAAGCACTGAATAAGTAGTTTCAATTAATTTGTAGATTTTATTATCTTATTTGTAATTTTCACAACTACATAATATTCCATTGAGTCTCCAATGTTTTTGTTCTTTTAGTAGCAATACTCTGGATCTCTGCATATATTACTTATTTTCTATCACCCTATTACTTGCGGTGGGCACCCAAGGGTAGAACTATCTGCGAGGTCAAAGGGTATGAGCAGTTTCAGAACTTTATTAATGTTGTCAGATTCCTGGGTGCCCAGGATTAGAAGCAAAGCTAAAAGGAAATGATGAAACAAACATATTTTTATAGAGGATCAATCTGTTCACCTGGCCTTATTACACCAAAGGCAATCATGCTAACCAGAGAATAAGCCATCACCATTAACATGAGTGGTTGGGGCTTGAAGGAAATAGGCTCAAGCCACAAGTATTACTACACATGGAAAATCTGATACATGTCATTTGCCCTCCATACCTTTGGACTGCAGCATCACTGCAATTTAACAGGAGAAAAGCTGGAGAAGGTGTTACCAAATGTCAGGGATCAATGGAGAAAGAAGGCAGTTCTCTAATAAAGAATACCTCCTCTGAAGAAGTGTCAAGATCATAAGGCATGAAATTCTCTGACTTAAAATGCCTAGTAATCCTTGGCTGTCTATTATGCTAAGTGAAATAAGACAGAGAAAGACAAATACTACGTGATATCACTTATATGTGGGATCTAAAAAATAAAACAAACTAGTGAATATAACAAAAAAGACTCACAGATATAGAGAACAAAATAGTGGTTACCAGTAGGGAGAGTGAAGGGGGGAGGGGAAGATAGGCATAGGGTATTAAGAGGTATTATGTATAAAATAAATAAGCTACAAGGATGTATTGGGGAATATAGCCAATATTTTATAATAACTATAATTAAAGTATAACTTTTAATTGTGAATCGGTATGTTATACATCTGTAACTTATATAATATTGTACATCAACTATACCTCAATAAAAAATAATAAGTAGGGCTTCCCTGGTGGCACAGTGGTTGAGAGTCTGCCTGCTGATGCAGGGGACACAGGTTCATGCCCCAGTCTGGGAAAATCCCACATGCCGCGGAGCGGCTAGGCCTGTGAGCCATGGCCGCTAAGCCTGCGCGTCCAGAGCCCGTGCTCTGCAACGGGAGAGGCCACAACAGTGAGAGGCCCGCGTACCGCAAAAAAAAAAAAAAAAAGGAAATAAAAATAAGCACTAAAGAGCAGCACTAAAAAACTGATTGTCATAGAAACATTATTCTTAATAGCCAAATGGTTGAAACAACCCAAATGTCCATCAACTGATGGGTAAATGGTTAAATAAAATGTGGTATACAGAGGTTCCAATCAAGATGGCAGAGTAGAAGGATGTGGAACTCACCCCCTCCCACAAATACATTAAAAATACACTTACAAATGATACAGTTCTCACAGAACACCTACTGAACACTAGCAGAAGACCTCAAACACCTGAAAGGACAAGAAAGATCTCCATGTAACTGGGTAGGACAAGAGGGAAGAAAAAAAGCAGGAAGTGGATGGTACCTGCGCCCCTGGAAGGGAGCTGAAGAAAAGGAAAGGTTCCCTTGGAAGCCCCATCACAGGCAGGGAGATCAGCCAGGACAGGAAGGGAGCTTCAGAGGCTCAGAGGAGAGTGCAACAACCAGTTTGTGCAGGCAGAACAGAGAGAGATCTACACAGATGGTTCATGCCACTGCCCTGCTCACCCCAGCCTGAGACGCACAGGCACCTGTCTGCTGGTATGGGTGTGGGGTGGGTGCTAAAACTAGGGGTTTACCACACACATATCGTCACTTTGATAAAGGAGGCAGGAATGTACAGTGGAGAAAGGACAGCCTCTTCAATAAGTGGTGCTGGAAAAACTGGACAGCTACATGTAAAAGTATGAGATTAGATCACTCCCTAACACCATACAAAAAAAAATAAGCTCAAAATGGATTAAAGACCTAAATATAAGGCCAGAAATTATCAAACTCTTAGAGGAAAACATAGGCAGAACACTCTATGACATAAATCACAGCAAGATCCTTTTTGACCCACCTCCTAGAGAAATGGAAATAAAAACAAAAATAAACAAATGGGACCTAATGAAACTTCAAAGCTTTTGCACAGCAAAGAAAACCATAAACAAAACCAAAAGACAACCCTCAGAATGGGAGAAAATATTTGCAAATGAAGCAACTGACAAAGCATTAATCTCCAAAATTTATAAGCAACTCATGCAACTCAATAACAAAAAAACAAACAATCCAATCCAAAAATGGGCAGAAGACCTAAATAGACATTTCTCCAAAGAAGATATACAGACTGCCAACAAACACATGAAAGAATGCTCAACATCATTAATCATTAGAGAAATGCAAATCAAAACTACAATGAGATATCATCTCACACCAGTCAGAATGGCCATCATCAAAAAATCTAGAAACAATAAATGCTGGAGAGGGTGTGGAGAAAAGGGAACACTCTTGCACTGCTGGTGGAAATGTGAATTGGTACAGCCACTACGGAGAACAGTATGGAGGTTCTTTAAAAAACTACAAATAGAACTACCATATGACCCAGCAATCCCACTACTGGACATATACCCTGAGAAGACCAAAATTCAAAAAGAGTCATGTACCAAAATGTTCATTGCAGCTCTATTTACAATAGCCCGGAGATGGAAACAACCTAAGTGCCCATCATCGGATGAATGGATAAAGAAGATGTGGCACATATATACAATGGAATATTACTCAGCCATAAAAAGAAACGAAATTGAGCTATTTGTAATGAGGTGGATAGACCTAGAGTCTGTCATACGGAGTGAAGTAAGTCAGAAAGAGAAAGACAAATACCATATGCTAACACATATATATGGAATTTAAGAAAAAAAAAATGTCATGAAGAACCTAGGGGTAAGACAGGAATAAAGACACAGACCTACTGAAGAATGGACTTGAGGATATGGGGAGGGGGAAGGGCGAACTCTGACAAAGCAAGAGAGAGGCATGGACATATATACACTACCAAACATAAGGTAGATAGCTAGTGGGAAGCAGCCGCATAGCACAGGGATATCATTTCGGTGCTTTGTGACTACCTGGAGGGGTGGGATAGGGAGGGTGGGGGGGAGGGAGACGCAAGAGGGAAGAGATATGGGAACATATGTATATGTATAACTGATTCGCTTTGTTGTAAAGCAGAAACTAACACACCATTGTAAAGCAATTATACCCCAATAAAGATGTTAAAAACAAACAAACAACAACAACAAAAAAACCTAGGGGTTTAGAGGACCGCCCTGGGGAGAGGACTGCTGCTGGCTGCACAGAAACAGCCTGAAGGGGCTGGAGCGTGGTAGGGCTGCGACCAGGAGCATTAGTGGAATAGGCCCGGGGCTGCCATGAATGTGAAGCACCACTGTTAAGTGGCATGAAAAGGGAGGGGTGGGGCTGCCATTGTAGCCTCTTTCTCCACATGCCGCCCCAGCCTGAGGGCTCCAGGAGAGAAACATTCCAGTCACCACCTCGGGGAGCTCCCACCTCAGCAGGCTCCTATGCCCCAGCCACCACCTCAGCTGGCCCCAGGAGCAGATGCCAGCAGGTTGCCCATGCACAGAGGCCAAGCTGAAACCAAAGCTGAGTCCCAGGAGCCACACAACTTAGGAAGCAGGGCTGAAATCTCTCCCCTTGGCTGTGTGAGCCACAGATTTACTTCTCCACCACTGGCTTTGTAAGCTCAGTGACTACAGGACATCCAAATGGACAACAGGTGCTCCCACAGCTGGGAGGGGTCTGGCCTTAGCAGCTGTGGGACCTGTGGGCAAATACACATTGAGGGTGGGCCAGGCCAGGGTCTGAGCGGCCTCCATAGCTCCCACAGTGGGTCCAAGTACATGACTACTGCAGTCCTGGGACCTGACTTCACTGGATCTGTACTGGTGGCCCTGTGAACACAATGTCTGAGGGACACCAGGGCCAAATGCCAGCATTCCCATGGTTGAGGTGGGGCTGAGGGCAGTGCCAACAACAGTGTACTTTGTGAGTCCACACAGCAGGTGACAGGTGACACAACAGAGCACACTCACCAGTGAACAGGTCCAACAGAGGAATACTCAGTGGCTCCTCTCCCAGTGGGAGCACTCCAATCCCACCTACCTCACACCACAGCTCAGAAATGCAGCTGAGAAATGGATTGGGGGACCTCTACTCCAACAACTAGGGAGCAGGCCCTGCCCCTGACAGAGCAGTGACAACCACAGAGCAAAGAGGAAGCCCCACTCAATATCCAGTGCAGGCTCTGGTCACCACAAAACAAGTTACACTTCCTAGCAAGGGGATAATGGCCAGCATACACAGAGGAAAGAGGCGGCAGGCCTCCATACTAAAAACAGCCTTCACACCAAAAATATTAAACCCACGCAGGCTATACAGGGACACTCCCACATACAAATAGCCCTCCAAGACCACAATAGATAATTGTTTCTCCTGAACTCCCAGAGCAAGAGAAATATAAGTAAAATGAAGAAGCAGAGGAACCACTCCCAATTAAAAGATTAAGAGAATTTCCCTGAGAGAACAAAAATGAAACAGACCTTTTCAGTCTAATAGACACTGAGTTGAAAAAGAGATAATGAAAATACTCAAGGAATTAAGAAAGGCTATCAACAGAAATGTAGATAACTGTAAAAAGGAACTAAAAACTATAAGGAATAGCCAAGAAAAATTAGAAAACTCAATTGCAGAGACAAAAGCTGAATTAAAGGCAATGAATAGCAGAATGAATAATGCAGAAGAACAAATAAGTGATCTGGAAGATAGAATAATGGAAATCATCAAATTAGAAGAGCACACAGAAACCCAGATGGAAAAAAAATGAAAGCAATATAAGAGACCTATGGGATAATATAAAGCATGACAATGTGTACATAATAGGGATCCCAGAAGGAGAAGAAAGAGAAAAGGGGATTGAAAATGTATTTGAAGAAATTATGGCTGAAAACTTCCCAAACCTAAAGAGGGAAACAGATATTCAGGTATAGGAAGCACAGAGGGTTCCAAACAAGATAAATCCAAACAAAACTAAACCAAGACATATTTTAATTACAATGGCAAAAGTTAAAGATAAAGAGAAGATTCTAAAGGCAGCAAGAGAAAAACAAAGAGTTCACTACAAGGGAACCTCCATAAGGCTATCAGCTGATTCCTTTACAGAAAGGTTGCAGGCCAGAAGAGAGTGGCAAGATATATTCAAAGTCCTGAAATGGAAAAATCTGCAACCTAGGATACTCTACCTAGAAAGATTATCATTTAGAATAGAAGGAGCCATAAAAAATTTCTCAGACAAGCACAAACTAAAAGAATACAGCAATACTAAATCTATCCTAAAGGAAATATTGAAAGGTCTTCTCTAAATAGAAAAGAAGTATGAATCTATAAGAAAGAGAAAATAACAATTGGAAACTAAATCACTTAAATAATTCAGTGCACAGATTTTTCAAAAAATAAAAAAAATTCGGTGGAAGCAATGGTAACTACAATGAACAGCAAAAGGATGAATATGAAGATGTAAAAGAAAACATCAAAATAATAAAATGTGGGGGAGGAGAGTAAAAAAATGTAAATTTTTTTCTAGAATATGTTTGAGCTTATAGAAATATGACTACCAGTCTAAAGCAAGTAGATATAGAAAGGGGTTAACATACTTGAAAAAGAGGGCAACCACAAATAAAAAACATACAATAGATACACAAAAACCAAAAAGAAGAGAACATAAGCATAATACAAAAGAAAATCATCCAACCACAAAAGGAAAAACAGAAAAAGAAAGGGACAAAGAAGAAGTATAAAATCAATGGGAAAACAAAGTTTAAAATGGCAATAAATATATATCTGTCAATAATTACCTTAAATGTCAATGGACTAAATGCTCCAATCAAAGACACAGAGCAGCAGATTGGATTAAAAAAACACAAGAGCCTACAACATGCTGCCTACAAGAGACCCACTATAGGGCAAAGGACACACATAGATTGAAAGTGAGGGGATGGAAAAAGATATTTCATGCAAATGGAAATCATAAGAAAGCAGAGGTGGCAATATTCATCAGACAAAACAGACTTTAAAAGAAAGGCTATAAAGAAAGATAAAGAAGGACATTATATAACGATAAAAGGATCAATACAAGGAGAAGATATTACACTTGTCAACACATATGCACCCAATATAGGAGCACCCAAATACATAAAACAAATACTGACAGACATAAAAGGAGAAACTGACAGAAATACAATAACAGTAGGAGACTTTAACACTCCACTCATATCAATGGACAGATCTTCGAGACAAGATCCTAATGCAACAGAGATCATAAATGATAGAATAGAACTCTTAGATCTAATTGATATTTTCAAGACATTACATCCCCCAAAAAGCAGAATGTAATTCTTTTCAAGTGCACATGGAATATTCTCTAGGACTAACCACGTACTAGGGCACAAAACAAGCCTCAACAAACGTAAAAGAATAGAAATTAGTTCAGCCATCTTTTCTGACTACAACGGCATGAAACTAGAAATCAACCACAGAAAAAGAAGCGAGAAGAAAAATAATTATATGGAGCCTAAACAACACAATACTAAAAAATCCAGGGGGTCAAAGATTAAATCAAACAAGAAATTTAAAAATATATTGAGGGAAATGACAATGAAAACACAACAATACAAATTCTATGAGATGCAGCAAAAGCAGTTCTTAGAGGGAAGTGCATAGCAATACAGGCCTTCTTTAAGAAACAAGAAAAACCTCAAATAAACAACCTAACCCACTACCTAAAAGAATGAGAAAAACCTAAAGTCAGCAGAAGGAAGGAGATAATAAAGAACAGGGAGGAAATAAATAAAATAGAGATTTTTTAAAAATAGAAAAAAATCAATAAAATCAAGAGTTGGTTCTTTGAAAGGGTAAGCAAAATTGACAAACCTCTGGCCAAGCTCACCAAAAAGAAAAGAGAGAAGACCTAAATAAACAAAGTAAGAAATGAAAGAGGAGAAATTACAACTGATACTGAAGAAATTAAAAAAAAACATGAGACTATTCTGAGCAATTATATGCCAACAAATTTGACAACCTAGAAGAAATTGACAACTTTCTAGAAACATACAGCCCACCAAAACAGAATCAAGAAGAGATAACTTTAATAGACTGATCACTAGAAGTGAAATAGAAGATGAAATTTTAAAAAAATTCCTACAAAATTCCAGGACCAGATAGCTTCACAGGTAAATTCTACCAAACATACCAAGAAGAACTTACACCCATCTTTCTCAGACTCTTCCAAAAGATTGAAGAGGAAGGAACACTCTCAAAGACATTCTATGAAGCCACCATCACCCTGATACCAAAATCAGACAAAGAGGGACTTCCCTCATGGTGCAGTGGTTAAGAATCTGCCTACCAATGCAGGGGACACAGGTTCAATCCCTGGTCCGGGAAGTGCCCACATGCCACGGAGCAACTAAGCCCATGTGCCACAATTACTGAGCCTGCACTCTAGAGCCCGCGAGCCACAACTACTGAGCCCGCGCACCACAGATAATGAAGCCCGCGTGCCTAGAGCCTGTGCTCTGCAACAAGAGAAGCCACAGCAACGAGAGGCTGCTCACCACAACAAAGAGTAGCCTCTGCTTGCCGCAGCTAGAGAAGGCCTGCGCGCAACAACAAATAACACAGCCAAAAATAAATATATAAATATTTTTAAAGTTAAAAAAAAAACTCAAAGACACTACCAAAAAAGAAAATTACAGTTCAATATCTTTGCTGAATATAGATGCAAAAACTCTCAACAAAATATTAGCAAACTGAATCCAACAACACATAAAAAAGATCATACACCATGACCACGTTGGAATCATCCCAGGGTCATAAGGATGGTTCATCATACTCAAATCAATCAATGTAATACACCACAACAACCAAAGAAAGGACAAAAACCACATGATCATCTCAGATGCAGAACAAGCATTTGATAAAATTCAACATCCATTCATGATAAAAACCCCTATGAAAATGGGTATAGAGGGAACATATCTCAACATAACAAAAGCTATCTATGACAAACCCACAGCCAACATAATACACAGTGAAAAGCTGAAAGCCTTCCTGCTGAATCTGGAACAAGACAAGGATGCCCACTCTTACCACTTCTCTTCAACACAGTATTGGAAGTCCTAGTCACACCAATCAGACAAGAAAAAGAAATAAAATGTATTCAAATTGGTAGGGAAGGGGTAAAATTGTCATTATATGCAGATGACATGATACTATATAAAGAGAACCCTAAAGATTCCACACAAAAACTGCTAGAACTGATCAAATTCAGCAAGGTAGCAGGATACAAAAATGACTATTAACATACAGAAATTGGTTGAGTTTCTTTACACTAACAATGAAATATCAGAAAGGAATGTAAACAATCCCTTTCAAAACTGCATCAAGGGCTTCCCTGGTGGCACAGTGGTTGAGAGTCCGCCTGCCGATGCAGGGGACACGGGTTCGTGCCTCGGCCCTGGAAGATCCCACATGCCGCGGAGCGACTGGGCCCATGAGCCATGGCCGCTGAGCCTGTGCATCCGGAGTCTGTGCTCCTCAACGGGAGAGGCCACAGCAGTGAGAGGCCCGTGTACAGCAAAAAAAAACCCCAAAAAACTGCATCAAGGGCTCCCCTGGTGGTGCAGTGGTTGAGAGTTCGCCTGCCGATGCAGGGGACTCGGGTTCGTGCCCCAGTCCGGGAGGATCCCACATGCCGTGGAGCGGCTGGGCCCGTGAACCATGGCCACTGAGCCTGCGCGTCCGGAGCCTGTGCTCCGCAACGGGAGAAGCCACAACAGTGAGAGGCCTGCATACTGCAAAAAAAAAAAAAAAACTGCATCAAGTTGCACTATACAAAATTAACACACAGAAATCTCTTGCATTTCTATACACTAACAATGAAAGATCAGAAAGAGAAATTAAGGAAATGATCCCATTTACCACTGCATCAAAAAAATAAAATAACTAGGAATAAATCTACCTAAGGAGGTAAAAGACTTATATTCAGAAAACTATAAGATGTTGATGAAAGAAACTGAAGATGACACAAACAGATGGAAAGCTATACCATATCAATATTGTCAAAATGACTATACTACCCAAGGCAATCTACAGATTGAATGCAATCTGTTTTAAATTACCAATAGCATTTTTCACAGAACTAGAACAAAAACATTTTAAATATGTATGGAAACACAAAAGACCCTGAATAGACAAAGCAATCTGGAGAAAGAAAAATGGAGCTAGAGGAATCAGGCTCCCTGACTTCAGACTATACTACAAAGCTACAATCATCAAAACAGTGTGGTACTGGCATAAAAACAGACATATAGATCAATGGAACAGGATAGAAAGCCCAGAAATAAAGCCACACTCCTATGGTCAATTAATTTACAAAAAGGAGGCAATAATATACAATGGAGAAAAGATAGTCTCTTCAATAAATGGGGCTGGGAAAACTGGACAGCTACATGTAAAAAAATGAAACTAGAACATTCTCTAACACCATACACAAAAATAAACTCAAAATGGATTAAAGACCTAAATGTAAGACCAGATACCATAAAACTCTTAGAGGAAAACACTCTTTGACATAAATTGCAACAATATCTTTTTGGTTCCACCTCCTAGAGTAATGAAAATAAAAACAAAAATAAACAAATGGAACCTAATGAAACTTAAAAGCTTTTGCAAAGCAAAGGAAACCATAAACAAGACGAAAAGACAGCCCACAGAATAGGAGAAAATATTTGCAAATGATGCGACTGACAAGGGATTAATCTCCAAAATAGACAAACAGTTCCTGCAGCTCTATGTTAAAAAAAAAAAGCCAAGCCAATCAAAAAATGGGCCGAAGGTCTAAATAGATATTTCTCCAAAGAAGACATACAGATGGCTGTAAAGCACATGAAAAGATGCTCAATATCGTTAATTATTAGAGACATGCAAATCAAAACCACAATGAGGGGGATTTCCCAGGTGGTTCAGTGGTTAAGAATCTGCCTGTCCATGCAGAGGACATGGGTTTGATCCCTGGTCCAGGAAGATCCCACGTGCCGTGGAGCAACTAAGCCCACACACCGCAACTACTGAGCCCACGCACCTAGAGCCTGTGTTCCGCAACAAGAAGCCACTGCAATGAGAAGCATGTGCAATGCAACGAACAGTAGCCCCCACTTGCCACAACTAGAGAAAGCTTGCATGCAGCAATGAAGACCCAACGTGGCCAAAAATAAATAAATAAAATAAATAAAATTTTTTAAAAACACAATGAGGTATCACCTCACACCAGTCAGAATGGCCATCATTAAAAAGTCTACAAATAATAAATGCCGGAGAGGGTGTGGAGAAATGGGAACCCTCCTACACTGTTAGTGGGAATGTAAATTGGTACAACTATTATGGAAAACAGTATGTAGGTTCCTTAAAAAACTAAACATAGAACTACCATATGATCCAGCAATCCTACTCCTGTGCATATATCCAGAGAAAACCGTAAGTCGAAAAGATCCATGCACCCCAATGTTCATTGCAGCACTATTTACAATAGCCAGGCCATGGAAGCAACCTAAATGCCCATCAACAGAGGAATGGATAAAGAAGATGTGGTACATATATACAATGGAATCATACTCAGCCATAAAAAAAAGAATGAAATAATGCCATTTGCAGCTACATGGATGGACCTAGAGATTATCATACTAAGTGAAGTAAGTCAGACGGAGAAAGACAAATGTCATATGATATCACTTATATGAGGAATCTAAAAAGGTGATACAAATGAACTTATTTACAAACCAGACTCGCAGACTTCGGAAACAAACTTGTGGTTATCAAAGGTGAAAGGTGGGGGAAAGGATAAATTAGGAGTTTGGGATTAACATATACACACTACTATACATAAAATAGATAATCAACAAGGACCTACTGTATAGCACAGGGAACTCTACTCAATAATCTGTAACAACCTATATGGGAAAGAATCTGAAAAAAAATGGATATATATATAACTGAATCAGTTTGCTGTACACATCTGAAACTAACACAACACTGTAAATCAACTATAATCTAATATAAAATAAAAATTATATTAAAAAAACTTAGGAATAAACCTCACCATGAGGTGAAAGACTTATATGCTGAGAACTACAAAACATTAATAAAGGAAACTGAAGATGATTCAAAGAAATGGAAAGATATCCCATGCTCTTGGACTGGAAGAATTAATATTGTTAAAATGGCCATACTACCCAAAGAAATTTACAGGTTTAATGCAATCCCTATCAAATTACCCATGACATTTTTTATAGAACTAGAACAGATAATCCTAAAATTTATATGGAAATGTGAAAGATCCAGAATTGCCAAAGCAATCCTGAGGAAAAAGAACAATGCGGGAGGCATAACCCTCCCAGACTTCAGACAATACTACAAAGCTACACTAATCATAACATCATGGTACTGGTACAAAAGCAGACATAGATCAATGGAACAGAGAGCCCAGAAATAAACCCATATACCTATGGATAATTCATCTTTGACAAAGGAGGCAAGTATATACAATGGGGAAAAGACAGTCTCTTCAGCAAGTGGTGTTGAGAAACTTGGACAGCTGCATGTAAATCAATGAAGTTAGAACACACCCTCACACTGTACACAAAAAGAAACTCAGAATGGCTTAAAGATGTAAATATAAGACAAGACACCATAAAACTGCTAGAAGAGAATATAGGCAAAACATTCTTTGACATAAATAGTACCAATATTTTCTTAGATCAGTCTCCCAAAGCAATAGAAATAAAAGCAAAAATAAACAAATGGGACTTAATCAAGCTTATAAGCTTTTTCACAGCAAAGGAAACCATAAACAAAATGAAAAGACAACCTACAGACTGGGAGAAAATATTTGCAAACAATGCAACTCATAAGGGCTTAATTTCCAAAATATACAAACAGCTCATAGAATTCAATAACAAAAAAACAAACAACCCAATCGAAAAATGGGCAGAAGACCTAAATAGATACTTCTCCAGGGCTTCCCTGGTGGTGCAGTGGTTGAGAGTCCGCCTGCCGATGCAGGGGACACGGGTTCGTGTCCCAGTCCGGAAGATCCCACATGCCGCAGAGCGGCTGGGCCTGTGAGCCATGGCCACTGGGCCTGCACGTCCGGAGCCTGTGCTCCGCAACGGGAAAGGCCACAACAGTGAGAGGCCAGCTTACCGCAAAAAAAAAAAAAACTTCTCCAAAGAAGACATACAGATGGCCAGTAAGCACATGAAAAGATGCTCGTCATTGCTAATTATTAGAGAAATGCAAATCAAAACTACAAGGTTCCACCTCACACCAGTCAGAGTGGCCATCATTAAAAAGTCTACAAATAATAAATGCTGGAAAGGGTGTGGAGAAAAGGGAACCCTCCTACACTGTTGGTGGGAACATAAATTGGTGCAGCCATTATGGAAAACAGTATGGAGGTTCCTCAAAAAACTGAAAACAGAGTTGCCATATGAGCCAACAATCCCACTCCTGGGCATATACCCAGACAAATCTATAATGTGAAAATATACATGCACCCCTATGTTCATAGCAGCACTATTTACAATAGACAAGACATGGAAACAAAAATGTTCATCGACAGATGAATGGATAAAGAAGATGCGGCATATATATACAATGGAATATTTCTCAGCCATTAAAGAAAATGAAAATATGCCATTTGCAGCAACATGGATGGACCTAGAGTTTATCACACTAAGCGAAGTAAGTCAGAAAGAGAAAGACAAATGTCATATGATGTCACTTACATGTGGAATCTAAAAGACAACACAAATGAACTTATCTACAAAACAGAACCAGACTCACAGAAACAGAGAACAAACTTGTGGTTGCCAAGGGTGGGGGGAGAGGGAAGGATTCAGAGTTTGTGATTAGCAGATGCAAACTATCATATATAGGATGGATAAACAACAAGGTCCTACTGCATAGCACAGGGAACCATATTCAATATTCTGTGATAAACCATAATGGAAAAGAATATGAAAAATAAACATATATGTATGTATAATTGAGTCACTTTGCTGTAAAGCAGAAATTAACACGTTGTAAATCAACTCCAATAAAATTTAAAAAAAATTTTTTTAGTTTAAAATAATGTGATATAGCCATACGATGGAGTAGTATTCAGCAACAAAAAGAACTGAAGTACTGATACTTATTACAACATGGATGAACTTTTAAAACGTAATTCTATTTATATGAAATCCAGCACAGGCAAATTTATAGAGACAGAAAGTAGATTCACAGTTGCCTAGGGCTAGAGGAAAGGAACTGGGGGAGAAGAATGACTACTAAGGGATGTGGGATATTTTGGGGAGGTGATTAAATGTTCTAAAATTGATTTTGGTGATGGTTGCACAACTCATTGAATATACCAAAAACCACTGAATGGTACCCATTAAAGTGGTGACTTGTATGACATGTGAATTATATCTCAATTAAACTGCTACCCCCAAAAGCCAATTGAAAACTCTGTTTCATAAGAATAAACCAGTAGCTCCTTTAAGCCACTGAATCATTCTCCGCTCTGTCACAGCAGCCTTACTCTGTTCTGACAAATGCACTCTGCTTTGCTCCCTCAGGAGAGTAACCTCCAATCTTCTGCTGAAGCAGGAAGGGGCATATTTCCCTGGCCACGTGGAGCTGGGGAAAATATGAGGACCTAACTGCTTCTTATATCTACAAATCTCCCTGTTTCAGCCTTACCTCAGAGAAATACCAAGTGGAATCAACAAGTTTCTTCAGTGCAAGTCAGTTTTCCAGCTTAGGATTCAACTTTTTCCAGATGCTAAATATGTTACTTTGCCTCCTTTCTGTCTTCCAAAATTTTGTTACTGTTGTTACCTCTCTTAGTCTCTTTAATCATGGGTTTATGTCATTTTTTAATGTTCTTCATTGTCATTTTGAGAGGTGTTAGGAAGCAGTAGAGGTAAATGTCTGCCTTCAAATCACAACCTTTAAACAGAAACTCCTTTTCTGGCCTCTTAAAATCCTTTCTGCTTAACTCAGCCAGAATTGGTTTCTGCTGCGTGCTTAGCCCTGACTAACACACATATTCAGAAAGAATTTTCTTCCTAATAAAGGTAAAATAGTTATTCTTGAGGGTAAACAGAAGCCTGAATATTAAAGAGGTAAGTGCTAGTCCAGACCAAGCTACTGTTTAACCAGGGAGAATTTTCCAAATTCTGCAGACCACAACACTTGCAAAATGGTACCTATTTCCATCAGGGGGATGTGAGCATCCCATTTGCTACCTCCAGAGAAGATGGCTTGGCAAAGACACAGCCAGAACTTACTTTTGCTTTACTTGATTTAATACTTTAGCATTTAGGAGCAAAACAGTGGGAGAAGTGTTTCATTTTATCTTGGAAGTATTTTAGTTTTTCTTTTTTAAACAAAAAATGAAGAAAAATAATACAGATGATCAGAAACGAGGAACACTTGTTTCGTGTGGTGTGAAGCAAAATACACAAGTGCTTATTGAATAAATAAAATAGCTTACGAAAATGAGTAAGTTGACGACCGATTAGAACTCAGAAATTTCCACTTGGAAAAAGAAAGGTTATATTGGAATGAGAGTGTGTTAATGACAAAAAAATAGTAAGCTTCATGGCCAGAGAACCAAGTGTCCCCAGTGATCTATGTGGGGAAAAGAGATTCAGATATATCTGATTGTGTACTGAAAAAAAATCACCTATGGGCTCTGGATATAATTTACATTGAATAGAGGAAATTTCAAAATAGGAATTCCTATGTAGGTCAAATGCAGGTCACGAGTTTTAAAAGTCTACTGGAATTGAGAAATATATTTAGAATGAAGATATAATTGAGTTTTGACCATGCCGGATGAAGGGAAACTATAATTACCAGGAAGTTCTACACCTGAAAATAGTGGTCACAGTGAGGAGAGAAGGCAACTGTAAGTCACTCAATTTGATGATGCAATTCATCCTTATGTTTTTAGAGTTAAACTGCCTGAGCCCCAACCCCCAACTGCCAGGGAAAGTAAAATTTCCCAAAGTCCATCTATTCCCTTCCAGGCTCTCATTCCTCCCTCCGGATGTCCTTGTTTGTTTCCTAGTATCTCGGGGGATGCAGAAGTTGTCTGGCTCCGTCCGGCATCAATACACTGGATGTATAGCAGAGAGGCCCCAACAGCTGAGCAGTTGCTGGCCTTTGAGAGTTATGCCCAAAGCACAGCACTGGACAAAGTCCCTTATCTCAGAGCAGGCACAGGTGCTAGGGCAGCAGTATCCTCCAAAGTAGCAAATCTAAAATGGGCAACACTGACACAAACAAACAGAGGCACATGTTGGCACATGACTGAGATGTCCAAACAATTTCACTGAAGGAGTAAATAAGCACTTCAATAAAAAGCGATGCTAAAGGCAGTGTACATTAATGCACATCCCATAACTGGGCCTAGTGGGTGAAGGAAGTACCTTTCCCCTCAGCAGTTATTTGGTGGTGATTATTTGCTAATTTGTCCAAACATCAGGACAGAAGAAATCATTTTCTTATTTCCAGCCATTCTAGGGAAAAGTCCTAGACTAAAACTTAATTTTTTCTTTTTTTTGGTCTTCATTGCTGTGCGCCGGCTTTCTCTAGTTGCAGCGAGTGGGGGCTACTCTTCGTTGCGGTGCAAGGGCTTCTCACTGCGGTGACTTCCCTTGTTGTGGAGCACGGGCTCTAGGCGCGCAGGCTTCAGTGGTTGTGGCACGCAGGCTCAGTAGTTGTGGCTCATGGGCTCTAGAGCGCAGGCTCAGTAGTTGTGGCACACGGGCTTAGTTGCTCTGCAGCATGTGGAATCTTCCTGGACCAGGGCTCAAACCCGTGTCCCCTGCATTGGCAGGCGGATTCTTAACCACTGCACCACCAGGGAAGCCCCCTTAGTGTTGTTTTAAATGAAGCAAGACATATAAAGTTAACTTGTTAGTACGGAAGTTTTCTGTTTGTCCTTTTGTCATTGCATTATAGACATGGAAAACAAAAGAAAGAATCAGGTATGCCCAGGTCAAGCCCTCCCCTGAACTAGAGAATCTCTGCCTTCAGTTTAAGGAACTGAGTACCCAGGGAATAAATGATTACCTGGGTAACATAAAAACATTCATGTTACATTTCTACATGCAGCTGGAGGCAAGACTGGTTCATAATGGTTCTAGGCCTTCACTGTTTATAGTTGTATCCTTTTCCTTTTTTTTTTTTTTTTAAGTTACATAGTATGAATCTATAGTGTGACTTTGCTCTTAGCACCTCACCAAAGTCTGCTTGTCTTTAATCACCTGTGCATCTACACTTTTCTTAGATCTTTGCTGAGAAGAGGCTTTTAGGATGGACGTTTATGTTGCACTTAAGAACTCGGTCTCCTCTGACAAGCAAGATGAACAGTTAAAGACATTTAAAAAAAAAAAAAAAGCAGTCAATCGTTTTCTGAAATGGAAAGCACATCATCTCATTCCCCACTTAAGTGCCTTATGATGACTTCCCATGCCACTTGGAATAAAATCTAAACTCCCAACCTGGGTCCACATGATCCAGCTTCTGCTGCACCCTTTCACCCCGTGTTGTGCAAGGTGCCCCACATTCGTGACACACCTGCCACACTGGCACTTTTGCTGTTCCTCCAACATGCCCAGCTTGTTTCTGCCTCAAACCTTTACTCTAGCTGCCTCTACCTAGAATGATCTTCCCTTAGATTTTTCACACAGATGCCTCCTTCTTGATAATCAGATTATTGCTCAAATGTTAACTCTACATAGAAGCCACTGCAACAACCCTGCTAAATTAACAGCCTAGGCACAGGCTGATGGATGTTCATTTGTTCTGCCCCTTTGCAGAGCAATTTGGCAACAATGATCAAAATCACAAACACAGGGCTTCCCTGGTGGCGCAGTGGTTGGGAGTCTGCCTGCTGATGCAGGGGACATGGGTTCGTGCCCCGGTCCGGGCGGATCCTGCGTGCCGCAGAGCGGCTGGGCCCGTGGGCCATGGCCGCTGGGCCTGCACGTCCGGAGCCTGTGCTCCACAGCGGGAGAGGCCACAGAGGTGAGAGACCCGCATACCGCAAAAAAAAAAAAAAATCACAAACACATATTCCCTTTGCCCCAGTAATTCCAGCTCTAGAAATTTATCCTACAGACAAATTTATACACACGGGAAATTACATATGTATAAGGTTATTCACTGCAACATTATCTGGAACAACAACAGACTGCAAACAACCTGAATGCTCATCAATAGGGCACAGGTTAGCGGCTTCCCTGGTTGCGCAGTGGTTAAGAATCCACCTGCCAATGCAGGGGACACGGGTTCGAACCCTGGTCCGGGAAGATCCCACATGCTGCGGAGCAACTAAGCCCGTGTGCCACAACTACTGAGCCTGCGCTCTAGAGCTCGCAAGCCACGTCTCCTGAGCCTGCGTGCCACAACTACTGAAGCCCACGCGCCTAGAGCCCGTGCTCCGCAAGAGAAGCCACTGCAATGAGAAGCCCGCCCACTGCAACGAAGAGTATACCCCGATCTCTGCAACTAGAGAAAGTCCATGTGCATCAACGAAGACCCAACATAGCCAAAAAGTAAATAATTTTTTAAAAAATAGGGCACAGGTTAAATAAATTTTAGAACACTTATACAATGGATTACTTACTCACTTTGTCGCTATAAAGGAGAAAGAGGAAGATCTCCAAGTACTGACATGGGAAGCTCTCCAAAACATGATTTTGTAAAAAAAAAAAAAAAAAAAAAAAAAGCAAAGTGCAAAACAGTGTATGTGGTATATGCTACCATTTGTGCTAAGAGCAGCTAAAATAACAATATATGCTTGTATTTGCTTGTTTATATAAAAAAAAACTCTAAGAACACACACAAAGTATTTACAGAGGTTACCTAGGTGGAATGAGTGGGGAAAAATAGGCGGATGGTGGACAGAGATGTGAAGAAGACTTTCACTGAATTATTTTATACATTTTTATGTCTGATTCATGTGACTGTATTCTGATTCCTGTGACCTTTCCAAATTAATTTTAAATGGTTTTTACCCTGCAATAAAATAGCAGTTCCCAATCCCCTTTATTCTACTATCCTTTATTTCCTTTTTTTAAAAAATTGAGGTATAATCGACACAACATTATATTAGTTTCAGGTGTGGAACATAATGATTTGATATTTGTATATATCGCAAAATGATCACAACAAGTACAGTTAACATCCACCCCCATACATAGTTACAAAATTATTTTCTTGTAATGAGAACTTTCAAGATCTACTTTCCTAGCTACTTTCAAATATGCAATACAGTATTATTAGCTATAGTTGCCATGCTGTACATTACATCCCCAGGACTTATTTCACAACTGGAACTTTGTACATTTTGACCCCCTTCACCCATTTTGCCCACCCCCTACCCGCCATCCCCACCTCAGGCAACCACCAATCTCTTCTCTATATCCATGTGCTCGGTTTTCTGGTTTTGTTTGTTTTTAGATTCTATGTATAAGTGAGATCATATGGTATTTATCTTTTTCTGTCTGACTTATTTCACTTAGCAGAATGCCCTCGAGATCCATCCATGTTGTCACAAATTATCCTTTCTTTTCTTCATAGCATTTACTACTATGTAACAGGATATAAAAATGGAAGTTCCATCGAGGGACCAAAATATCATATTCTATTGCACGAGGCCAAATCAAAATGCAAATTTTCAAAGGATTTCACTAAAAGCTCGTGAATGCCTCTCTCTCCTCTAGTGATTTAGAGACTATGGATACTAGGAGAATGATTTATGAAGATTTTTAGAGAGAAGCATGCGTGTGCTGTGAGCTCCCCTCAAAGGAGAAGAGCAGGGGTTGCCTGGTCTTCACCTCAACTCTAATGAGAAAGGCATCAACGGGAACACCCAAGAAAGTCTGATGTATATCTCCTGAAGTTGAGGGACAGAGTGGACTGGGGTCTGACTTCTCTTATGAGATCTTCATGGTGAGACATAGCAGGCTAGCCACGTGCTGATGGAGGAGATGAAGGAGAGGTGGCAGCGTGGGCTGCCTGCACTTCCAGAGTGTGTCGGGCCAAGGAATACAGGACGTGGGCCAAGCTCTATGCAGAAGGAGGCTGTGTTAGTGGTATCTTACGTCTTGGTCAAAAGATTGCCTGGAGAGAAGGATAGAATGTAGCTGAATGGAACTGGATTCCTAAGTGCTAAGGAAGTAGTAAGCAAACAGCTAAAAGAGAGATGTATTAAGGGGACTGCTGGGAGAGATCCTGCAGAGACTGATGGGTTCAGAGTCTCTGAAAACTCACCAAAGCACTTCTCTAAGGAAGTTTATTTTCCACTCTGGCTTAAGCACAAAGCCACTTTAAGCAGACAGTACCCATCAAGTAAGAACTTTCCTGGATTCCTTTCCCCTCTTCCCTGACTCATCTCCCTGATCTAGCTTCCCCTCTGCAGCTGACACCAGGTGGAGTTGGAAAGGAGAATGTTAATTCAAATTAAATTTGAAGGTGATATTAGTTACCAGGGACTAAACACTAGAAATGACTGAATCATGACTGTGATCATGACTGTGAAAATGATCGTTGGATTTGTATTGCCTTATAATAGCCAGAATAATTGCCATGACAGAGAAAAAAGCAGGTGGCAAGGGGCACTGTTTTAGGTGGGGGATCAGGGGAAACTCCTTTGAATAAATTACTTTAGTGAGGTGAGAAGACAAACCACACTGACATCTAAGCGATTTCCAAGATTTTCTGAAGCAGAGAGAACAAGTACAGAGTTGCCTGAACAGCGAGGATGCTTGAAAGGTTTGAGAAACACCAAGAACCCAACTTGACTGGACAGAATGAGAAGGCAAGAGGGGAGATGATGGAGCAGGAAAGCGAGCCAAGGGCCAGACCGTGGGGGGCCCTGCAGACCACAGCGAGGAGTCTGGATTTTCTTCTAAGAGGGATGGAAATTATAGAGGGCATGGAGAGTTGACCTAACATGAGTTGAATGTGTCCATGGTACAGGACCTAATCCTGCCCAATCACCATAGTCTATCCCTCTTATCAGATTAAATGATTTGAGGGTGGGTGCATTGCCCAAACTGGGCCAAATTAGGATCAATTCTGGGACTTGTGTTTCACTTTTGGAAAATAGTTTCCCTCTTTCCCCTGAGGTTGCTAAGCCAATAGGATGTAAGCCTGGAACTGTGGGGGCCTCCATCCTCAGGGAGACCTCCTTGAGAGCGATGCCAACACAGAGGAGGACACCAGAAGGGAAAGAAAAAGTGACAGAGGAACCAAATTTTAAAGACATTGTGTGAGCCCTTGAATGCAGATGAGCCTAAAATAAAACATAACCCTAGACGTACCAGCTTTAGAAGCCAATACATTTCCTTTTTAAAAAACTCAACGTGGGGGGCTTCCCTGGTGGCACAGCAGTTAAGAATCTGCCTGCCAACTCAGGCGACATGGGTTCAAGCCCTGGTCGGGGAAGATCCCACCTGCTGTGGAGCAGCTAAGCCCATGAGCCACAACTACTGAGCCCACGCGCCTAGAGCTCGTGCTCTGCAACAAGAGAAGGCACAGCAATGAGAAGCCTGCGCACCGTAACAAAGAGTAGCCCCTGCTCGCCACAACTAGAGAAAGCCCATGCACAGCAATGAAGACCCAATGCAGCCATAAATAAACAAATAAATAAAAACTCAGTGTAGTTAGAGTTGGGTTTCTGTCACTAGCAAGAGTTCAGATTAGTACCGATACCAAATTATTAACAATAGTTGTCTTCAGTGGTGAGATTACAGGTGATTGTTTATTTTCCTTTTCTGTTTATATGGGTTTTGTTTGTTTTTTAGTATTGACAACAAATTTACTAATTTTTCAATAAAAGAAAAATTAAAGTATTATTTAATGCATGGAGGGAAGAGCTAGAATGTCATCGAGGTTAGCGAACCAACAGATGCCCAATCAAAGAAAGGGCTTTGGACCCTTCTTGGAAATCTCCAATCCCTACACCAATTCTAGGGTTCTTTTGTGTGTCCACTCCTCACTCATATTACTTGCATAATCTACTTTTTAAATCCAGGGATAGGGGAATGGCATTGATGATTTCTGAAAGTCTCTGCAAGTCTGTGATTTTCAGAATGACTTCTTTTCCTGAATGGGTCATAACTGTACTCCAATTAAAGCTATTGTTGGTGCTGTATTTTTCTTTGCAAGAGAAAAGCATGGAACATGAGAAATTCTTTTCTTTTTTGTAAGTACCCTTTTTTTTTTTTTTTTTTTGCGGTATGCGGGCCTCTCACTGCTGTGGCCTCTCCCGTTGCGGAGCACAGGCTCCGGACACGCAGGCTCAGCGGCCATGGCTCACGGGCCCAGCCGCTCCACGGCATGTGGGATCCTCCCGGACCGGGCCACGAACCCGCGTCCCCTGCATCGGCAGGCGGACTCTCAACCACTGCGCCACCAGGGAAGCCCTGTAAGTACTCTTATACTTACTTACAGAGAAAGTAGAAGATGCTATCGATAAGACTTTGGATGCTGGTGGCTGGAAACTCCATAGTGAGCATGTTCCACTTGTAAGAGCAAAGGAGAATAGGCTTCACTTGCTGCTGTAGGGAGTTACTCACCTTAAGGAAAAACTCTAGCTCCTCAGTCAAGGAAGTGATGCTATTACCAAGAAGAGTGATGGGATTAATCTTGGGGCTGACTCCCCCAAGTCAGGGGAAGGGAAGGGAGGGAGGAGAGGGAGGAAAAGAGGGAGGGAGGGAGGGAAGAAGGGAAGGGAGGGGGAGGGGGAGGGGGAGGGGGAGGGGGAGGGGGAGGGGGAGGGGGAGGGGGAGGGGGAGGGGGAGGGGGAGGGGGAGGGGGAGGGGGAGGGGGAGGGGGAGGGGAGGGGGAGGGGGAGGGGGAGGGGGAGGGGGAGGGGGAGGGGGAGGGGAGGGGGAGGGGGAGGGGGAGGGGAGGGGAGGGGAGGGGAGGGGAGGGGAGGGGAGGGGAGGGGGAGGGGAGGGGGAGGGGAGGGGGAGGGAAGGGAGGGAGGGAAGGGAGGAAGGAAGGAATGTGAATCTTAGACCATAATATAGAAGCCATGTGTTGAGCAGAGCAGAGCAGCAAAGTAGGAGGAGCCATTCCTATCTGACTGAAGTACTGTTATTCTGGCCTCTGCTATAGGAGATGAATCTGTATCCCAACTAATCTCCTTGGGCTTTATCGAAATAGCTTCCTTTGCCTTAAAAGAAGGTATGGCAGATGGGCTTCGGCGCAAAGAGGTGAAGCCATTAGTGGCTATATGACACCATGCTGGAAGGTCCCAGCAGAGAAGTACTAACCAGGGGAGAACTGTTCGTCTTGGCTGGGCAGGCTTGGTGTGTTCAGGGCTCCCAATCAATCTATAAGAAACAAATCTATCAGAAAAAAAAAAGTATCACCAGCAACACCTGCTGCAGGGAAGAAAGAACGTAAAGATACCACTTCGATTCATTATTTAGAGGAAGGAGCCCTTGTGGGTATTGGTGAAAGCTCAGGTGCTGTCCTCAGGCCAGACTGAGCAATCCTCTCACCTTCCTTGGTGTGCTGAGGAAGGCAGCAACAGAGGGAGGATGAGTCCCTCCACATCCAGCAACCTACACCCTTCACTTGAGAGACATTTTCCCTCCCACTTCAATTAGTTAATGGTTATGGGGACCACAGCCTGCCTCAAAATCATCTGGGATATTTGTGGAAATACAAATTCCTAGGCTCCACCCCAAAAATCTGAATCAGTAGGTCTCGAATGCTTACTGTGATCATTTCACAATATATAACTATCAAATCATTATGTTGTATACCTGAAAATAATATAATGTTATTGCTAATTATATCTCAATTTTTTTTTAATCTGGATTTTTTTTTAAAGGACCTGCATTTCACACACTCTCCAGGGGATTTTTCTGCACAATAGTTTGAGAATCACTGCCATAAATAACATGAAAAAATTTTATAGTAGCAAACTCTCAATATAAAAATACACCAAAAAGCTTTTACCAGAAAGTTTGTGTTCATACCCCAAAAGTAATTTCAGAAAAATGGAAAAGTCCATGAATTCAGATTTGTTCCAATGTATTTTCTCTAAATTCTCTAATGAAGGCAAAATTGATCCAAACTGTTAATATTATCACTTTCTCCAGAATCCCTAAATGAGTGTCTAAATTAGTTCCTTGGAAGCATCCAGGAAAGAGGTCAACCACATCTTTGTAACATGTGAACAACACACATTTCCCATTGATGATCCCATACAGCAGACTCTAAGCAAAGAGGAATGAATCCTCCGAGATCACCAGGAGGGGAAGAGAGCCAGGCTTCTGCTGCTTCTCAAAAGGATTCGCTTCCATGTATGATTCTAGTAAACACATCAGTGAAGAATGGCCTCCTTTATATTATGTGGAATCAAAAAATTTGAACTGACAGAAGTAGAGAGTAGAATGGTCATTGCCACGGGCTGGGGGTCAGGGAAATGTGGAGATACTGGTCAAAGGGTACAAATTTTCAGTTATAAGATGAATATAAGTTCTGAGGATATAATGTACAGTGTGGTGACTATAGTTAATAATAATGTATTATGTACTTGAAATTTGCTAAGATAGTAGATCTTAAGAGTTCTCATCACACACAAAAAAGCAAACTAGATGATGGATGGGTTAATTAGCTTGACTGCGGTAATCATTTCACAATGGATATGTATATGAAACACGGCATTGTACACCTTAACTATGTACATTTTTATGTCAATTATACCCCAATAAAGCTGGGAAAAATATCCTTTATAATATACAGTCCATTATATTGATTTTGACCCTATTCTATTTCATACCAGATTAACTTTGGAGGAATTCAGTGGAGTTTGGCAGAAACACTTTGAGGATGATAAAAAGAAACCTAACGTCTGCAGTGTCATTCTTTAATATGAGCTATAAAATACTGCGGGGGTGGGGGAAACGTGTCTATTCTCATCACAGAGTTGAAAAGACTTAAGCCATGTGATCTAACAATAAGATAATATAAATCCTGAAATGTAAGTGCAGAGTTTGAAAATGGCCCCTCTTACAAGTACTATACAATATGGTCAAGTTTGAAGGAGAGAAGACAGGACTTAATGAATCCACCTCCGCTAAAGAAATTAGTCCCCTAAATTTCCATTTCATCGTCATGACAACTAGTATTCCATCACTGCCATAGTAACCAGCTGAACAGCATTAGTCTAAAGACAAGCTCTCTGATTGGGTGACCAATGGAAGCCATCAGGAGCTGCACAACAATGCTGAACAGGCTGCTCTGCCATCACGTTGACCTATTTCTAGCCTTCCGGTGTATTTCACTTCTCCAATGTGTTTCTCTAAACCAAATGGGTTTTTTTTGGAATGAGACCATTTCAATAAGTGTATAATACTTATATTCCCCTATGTCACTGCGACATTTGAGACCGTGTGTTTTCTCATTTTCCACAAGTGTGGTAATATCTGACAGCCACTCCCTTCACCATGCCTCACAGTTTAAATACGACATCCCCTCTGTTGAAGCAGCAAGGCACGCCAGCCACATCTAAACCAGATGTTGGTCACTGGTGACAACAAGCTGCCTTCTTTGTATGTATGATGAGGTCACTGACAAGCTGAACTGCGAGGAAACTTGGAGGATAGGGAGTAACACTCCTGTAAAATAACAGATCTGGGGGAAGATTCATGCATGTGGCCATACCCTCATTTACATATGCACATAAATTACGATTTACAACGCAAAAATTTTTTTTAATTTTTTTTTTTTTTTTTTTGCTGTACGAGGGCCTCTCACTGTTGTGGCCTCTCCCGTTGCGGGGCACAGGGTCCGGATGCGCAGGCTCAGTGGCCATGGCTCACGGGCCCAGCCACTCTGCAGCATGTGGGATCTTCCCGGACCGGGGCACGAACCCGTGTCCCCCGCATCAGCAGGCGGACTCTCAACCACTGCGCCACCAGGGAAGCCTGCAAAAATGGTTTTTAAAAAACGCTGTCCTTTCGAAAAGCTATTGTTTTTAAAAGAAAAACATTTTCCAGCTGATATTCAGAAGCTTGGTGCTTGCTCAAAGCAAGCTGCTTATGTGTTCCTAAGTCTTCCTAGCATGATCTTGGAAGCAGAGATACTTTGGGAAATGGATTCCACCCCCAGCCTACCCTCTCTCTCTAGCTGGGCGATGCTTCAGCTAGGTGTGTACTGTTGGGAAACTTCCTTGATATTTTCCAACCTACCAGTGGGCAACACTAAAGTTTCTAAAGGGAGGAACTTGAAAGTGCAATGCAGTTAGAAGGTGGGTAGTTGGGGAAGGGAGGAAGGCGACTTGTCTCCAGACTGGGTTTTGCAGAACACGTACAACTGAATATCACAGATCAATGAAAATAGTTTTCTCGTGATGCCTTGATTAATTCAACAAATAGTTCAGAGTACCTGCCACCTGGCAGAACTCTTCCAGATGCTTGAGATACATAAGTGAACAGACATGGAGCCCTGCACATGTGGAGTTACATTCACGTTTTACATAAGACTGCGAAAATGGCAAGTGACTCCAACCAAGAATAGAACTATTTTGTGGCGAATGATGGAAATTATGGGAGAGCCACAACCCCAAGCCTTCCTAGGCACTGCCGCTGCAGTGCAGTGCATATTACATCCCAGCCACTGTACTGGAAACACAAAGATTAGCAAAAACAAGCTCAGCCCCTGGCCTCAGGAAGTTTACCTAGCAGAGAAGCAGAGTTGCTCAGGAATGAATGGCCATCCATTTATAACAGAGATCAGGGCACTGAAGAAAAGGAACAAAAGACCCCTCAGCCAAAGGAGATCGAGCAAGGCTTCTGGAGGAAGTGATAATTGAGATGAGGGCTGGAGGACAAAGGGATATGGGCGTGACATAGAGTGGAGGGTAAAGAAGAGCATTCAAGACACAGAACAGCGTGGGCTGTCCCAGGGCCGAAAGAGAGCCCAGGAAGAATGAGTGAGATGCGGCTGAGGCAGCTGGCAGGGATGCACACCCCTGACAACACCCAGACTGCAGCATTTACTGAAAAATAAATCCTTAGATCTTTAAACCACGTACTAAGTCAGACTGCGCTCCTTAATTTAATACAATTCTACTTTAAATCTACGCATAGAAAATTCTTTGCTTTTGGTCAGAGATTATAATAAAGGGAATTTGGTTTGGTTTGGGATTAAAATAAAGAGGATTTAAATTCAATAAATAGTTCTCGAACACCGTCTACATGCCCGGCACTAGGTGAAAAGGGATATAAGACCAGCCACATGGTCCTCAGGGTCTATTCATACACAAAGAACTATACAAATCCATCTAGGATATTCAGAAAATAACCAAAGAGAGAGGTGCATGCATGGGGCAACATTCACTGAACATTTGCATCTAGCCGAGCTGAGGACCTCAAATTGTAAACTTCAAGGCAAGGCCTGCCTTACTCATCCCTGTAACCCAGAGTACTTAACAGTATAAAGTAGTGCTTAGAAATTCAGGTGGTGGAGTCAGATAAAGGCAGTTTCCAGGCTCAGCTTTGTTTCCTTACTAGCAGTATAACTTTGGGCAAGTTACTTAAGTACTCTGTGCCTCAGTTTCTCTACCTGAAAAATGGGATTTATTAGTTTCCTACCAAATACGATGGTTGGGAGATTAAGATAAAGTGCTTTGATAAAGCACTCAAGAAACGTTAGCTATCACTGTTAGTTCACCGCCTTAGGGAAGTAGGGGTTCAAAGTATCTGCTGAAATGCCTGGCAGGATGTCACTATGAAGATCATGATTTTATTCTCAGATCTGTTCTAAACCTTCAGAAAATTTCAGTGTTTCCCTTATGGGAAAGGATTTCCTAACAGTAGTTTTCTATGTAGCCACAACAGGAGGAGAAATTCATTTTAAACGCGTATGTGAGAATAGAAACTGATGTACAGCTAGCAACAGAGAACACATCTTTCTTAACATCTTAAGAGAACTACATCCACAAAGAATGAGGAAAAAGTTTAGGATTATGCCCTATAGGGAGAAAATTCAATAACTACTAAAATGAGCCCTTCTAAACAGTTGGAACAGAGTTTACCGCCCAAGACAAACCCTCTGACCCAAGATACGGAATAACACAAGCAAAATGACAAATATTAAGACTACATTCAGTCTCCTCAAAGCCACTTAGAACTGAAAAGCACTACATGCAAATGTTTATCCTCATCACTGTTTAATAAATACTATTTTGCCTTTATAGTCATTACTTAAATGTGACAGAATAACTAAAATTCCACAATTCATACAAACACAGCAAGGTAGAGACAGAAGACTTGAGCTGAATTCTCATAACACGCTTCTTCTTCACAAAGGCATAGTCTCTGCTAACTGCATAAGAGTCAAAGCATAGGAACGAGCAATACCACAAACTCAATTTCTTCACTGCAAGAGAGTACACCCTTTGTGGATCTGTTTTTTTTTTTTTTTCTTTTTTGCAATACGCAGGCCTCTCACTGCTGTGGTCTCTCCCGTTGCGGAGCACAGGCTCCGGACGCGCAGGCTCAGCGGCCATGGCTCACGGGCCCAGCCGCTCCGCGGCATGTGGGATCCTCCCGGACCGGGGCACGAACCCGTGTCCCCTGCATCGGCAGGCGGACTCTCAACCACTGCGCCACCAGGGAAGTTCAGGATCTGTTTTATAGAGTCTCAAAATTTTCAGTTTGGAAGGAACCTTACAAGACCCAGTAGCTCAACCTCTAATCTACATGATCATTATCCTGGTTACTAGATTAAAAAGGGGAAAGGAAGGGAAGAGGGATAGAGGGAGGAAGAGAGGAGAAAAAAGAGAGAGAATGCCAAGAATTAAACAGTTCAGAGATGAAGTCAGAATCCTGCAACTCATCACTTACCTAATTCTGTGTCTCCTCCCAGGCTGACTTCAAATCACTAATAGTCATTGGATAGGAGGTTTGGCCAGGTATAGATAAGCCATAGTGTAGTAAAGGCCCCAATGGGTTCATCCTATCTTCAACAATAACTCCAGAGTAGTACATTGGAAACTTTTAGATAATCCAGACCCACACCAGGGCTCTGACCTACGCAGCATTCTTACCAGTGACCTAGATGGGGCCATATACTATGCAATTACCATGGGCCAATGGACATCTTTCTGAACTTTTGTTGGAGGGCCCAGAATGTAACCTACTTTGTTATAACTTTTTTTTTTTTTTTGGCTGCTTTGGGTCTTCGTTGCTGTGCACGGGCTTTCTCTAGTTGTGGAGAGCAGAGGTTACTACTCCTTGTTGCGGTGTGCAGGGTTCTCGTTGCGGCGGCTTCTCTTGTTGCAGAGCACAGGCTCTCGGTGTGCAGGTTTCAGTAGTTGTGGCATGCGGCCTCTGTAGTTGTGGCTCACGGGCTCTAGCGCACAGGCTCAGTAGTTGTGGCGCACGGGCTTAGTTGTTCCACGGCATGTGGGATCCTCCTGGACCAGGGATCAAACCTGTGCCCCCTGCATTGGCAGGCGGATTCCTAATCACTGCACCACCAGGGAAGCCCTGTTTTAACTTTTTAAATAAAGGTGAAGGATAGTTCAACATGTGGCACTCAGTAAGGGTATTAAGTAAATAAAATGGGTGTTCTCTTCCATTACTGATTTCTATGCTGCTAAATTTCCCTAATGAGCAGTTCTCCATTGGAGCTTCCCTCCTTCCCTCCCTTTCTCACTCCTCCCTCCCACAAATTATAAGACATGTTTCATACTGTAGAGGAGCTCCTAGTCTAACGAGTGAAAGAAGACACTTATTCCTTCATGGAGGTTTGAAATATCATAGCATTGCCAGTAGCATGAATAGTTTAGGAGCCTGGAACTGCAGATGGGGGCCAGGCACATTGCACCCTGCTGACCATAAAACAAAGTAGGAAGCTAAATGCCATGAGAGAGAATAAATTAGGACAAGAGTCCTTGAGGGGAAGAGATCTCTTCTGATGGGGTGATAAGGGGAAAAACTAATACAGAAGGTGGGCTTCTCCTGGGTTTGGGGAGGCATAGGATTTTGGTAGGTAAAGATAGCATGAGGTAATGGTCTACTCTTGATTGGAGGTTTTTAAAGTGTAGATCCTGGGCCTGTAACACCACCTCCACCTGGGAACTTGTTAGAAATGCAAATTCTAGAGTCTACCCTTGCCCTATTGAATCAGAAATGAGTCTTAGCATTCTGTTTCGTATCCAGGTGATTCTGGTACATACTCTGACAATCAATGACCTTGATTTAAAACTTTGAACCTGGAGTCTATGAACTTGATTGGGGAAAGAAATACATCTTCATTTTCACTAACCTCCAGCTGATATTTAGCATCGTCTTCCAATGCAGATGTAGGCAATTAACTATGATAATTATTAGGACCAATGCAAGGTCATTATTTATAAATGCATGCATAAAGACTACATAGCACAGGTTAAGATATTTTTATAACTATTTTAATATAACTGGTTTCCTTTGTAATTCTGTGTATATAATTTTAGGCATTAAAAACATTCTGAGAGGACTTCCCTGGTGGCGCAGTGGTTGAGAGTCCGCCTGCCGATGCAGGGGACATGGATTTGTGCCCCAGTCTGGGAAGATCCCACATGCCGCGGAGCGGCTGGGCCCGTGAGCCATGGCCACTGAGCCTGCGCATCTGGAGCCTGTGCTCCGCAGCGGGAGAGGCCACAGCAGTGAAAGGCCCGCGTACCGCAAAAAAAAAAAAAACATTCTGAGAAAGTGCCCATCAGCTTCACAGACTGCCAAAGAGATCTATTCCATTGTACAAAAAAATGTTAAGAACTGCTAGACTAGAAGGAGTCTAGGCAAAGAAAACTGAGCAAAGGCTAAGAGGTGAGAAAATACAGGGCAGAGCTGGTATTCCATTTTGACTGAAGTGTGAGAAAACAATGAAGAGAAAAAAGGCTGAACTTGATCATCAGAACTTCTTTTCAGCAGGCTCTGGGGAGCTACATAAATCAGGGTGTTTTTTAAAGTGGGGCAAGGATCAGAGCAGGAGAAACCCAATCAAACCAGAGTTTTAAAATAATTGCCTGGTAAAGGTAAGAAGGATGGACTGGAATACAAAGAAATAGAGGTGAGAGACTAAATTTCTAATCCAGGCTTGACTAGTAAAAGCCCAAAGTGAAGAGGGTGCGAATGAAAATGGAAAAAGGAATTGAATGTGAAAGTGCTCTGAAGATTTAACACTGAGTATGACAGAGAGGAATCAAAGATGACCCCATCGTTTAAAGTGAGGGTCACTGGAACAGAAGTCATACCAAGAAAATCAGGGAAGCCAAGTAGAGCAAGTTTGGGAAAGGAAAGTGCTAAGTTGCCTACAGGATATCCAGGTGAAAACACTCAGTATTTATTTAATGGCACTACAGTATTTATTTAAGGTACTAAGGTACTAGTACAAAGGTACTAACCTTCAAGACATATTACACCTCCTGAATAACTTATTTGGAGCTGGTATGTTTCAGATAAATTTTTTTTTGATCTCTTTGGTGTCTGAACTCTCTAGAAAGTCTCTATCAAAAGCAGCATAATTGCAAAGTCTTTCAAGAGCTTTTCCCCAACAGAGATTTTTATCCTGAGGGCACATGGACCCACAGGAGTTTCTGTGAACCCTTGAAATTACAAAAGCGAATTTTGTTTGTGGTCATGGGCATTTTTCTGGGAGGAAGTATGTACTTTCAATACAAACTCAAAGGGTATGTGACCCTCTTTCCTCCTCCAAAAATGCTAAGAAGTACTCCCTAGTCATCCTTCTAAACACTCCAAGCAAGGGAAGCCCTCTCATCCGATGATTTTGGGAGGAGGCACAAGTCTCGGAACAAACCAAAAATGTCTCAGTAATGATGCAGCAGCAAGATTCCAGTCATTGGTGAATGGTTCTGAGTCAGTAGATGCTCACCGCACAGTCACCAGATGAGAAAAGAGTTTGGAATTTCTTGGTCAAAATTCAATGGAGATGACACTAGAGTTTCTGACTCATCTCTTAAACCAAATCTTGCCTGAATACCTGTCTCTACAAGAGCAGTCATCAAAGCCCCAACTTTTAACACTAAAAATGGTCATTTCTGTAATAACACCTGCACTGCTCAGCTTTCCACTGTCCAAAGAATCCACACTGCACCGATTGTGCCAGGACAGAAACAAAAGCCTCAGCTCAGGAGCTGTTGCCCTCTACTGGCTAGTTCCAAGTTACTTTCATTCCCAGTCTTCTTGCTGCCAAATGAAAGATTTTGCAATTATGCTGCGTTTGATAGAGCCTTTCTAGAGAGTTCAGACACCAAAGAGATTCCCCCAAAATTTAAGAGAAACCTACCAGCTCCAAGAACTCCTCAAAACCCATAATACCAACGTTATTAGGAACCTACAGAATTGACTAATATCACACATTTTTTGATACTCACTAAACATTTAACTCCAGGTAATGAAGACAAAAGGTGCTTTCAATGTACTGTATATGAAGTGATAACAAATAAGCAGAAGGATCAAACATATTAGGAAATTTAAGAGTTAGGGGGCTTCCCTGGTGGCGCAGTGGTGGAGAGTCCGCCTGCCGATGCAGGGGACACGGGTTCGTGCCCCAGTCCGGAAAGATCCCACATGCCACAGAGCGGCTGGGCCCGTGAGCCATGGCTGCTGAGCCTGCGCGTCCAGAGCCTGTGCTCCGCAACGGGAGAGGCCACAACAGTGAGAGGCCCACGTATCGCAAAAAAAAAAAAAAAAAAAGTTAGGCACGCAGAATGGAATAGGGAAATAAAAACCTTGAAAATAGTTGGGTTTTTTCTTCATTAAAACGAACTACCTTTGTGAGGTCATGTGTGGAACACAGTGTTCACAGGAAGCTTAATAAACATGCTTTTTGTCAAATATACCTCAATAAAGCTGAAAAATAACAGACTGATTACATTTTGCTTTTTTTTGCCATTTTCGCCTTCCTATGTAATCAATATATATGGATGACAGGTGTCAGTCACCATCTGATGAGTCAGCAAGCCCTGATCAGATATACAATTAAAAGACCTCTGTTGTTAAGGAAAGGACAACTTGCTGTTCCTTTCTTCCTATAACTTAAGGAAAAGAAGGAGGAAAAAAAGAAAATATTGCCCAGACTAACATGTAACTCAGATGTCCCATGTTGTTTTTCCTTCCTTGGAAGTCCTTCTCCTTCCTAACCCCTCAAAAAATCTACTCAAGTTACTGAACTTTTCATAAGGTAAAGAGAGGATCACAGTGCAACCTCTCAACGAACATCCTGAAAGACCTCCCCTTAGGCATTTTTTTGCTGCTCTGCAGTGGTGCATCTAAGGGTGTATTTGATTCTTTGAGGCAGGGCAATCCTTTTTCTCCCCTCCCTGGTCCATCCCACTTCTTCCTCCATGGAAGCAAAAGGAAAACCCTGCAGGTAACCTGACCAATTCTACTCCAATCTTCTCAAAGTAGTATTATTTCTTCCAAGCATTTAATACATTCCCCAAGAAGAAGTTTATTATTGGCAGCTAATCGGTTGACAATTTTTCTATATTGTTACAAGTCTCACTTGCAGGTAGTTGCAGTTTGACAATCAGTACAATTTTTTTTGAAGCTGGGTATCTTTAGCTGCTGTAGGTCCTATTTCCTTGGAAGTTAATTCCCTGAGGACACAGACATGAAACTTTTCTTTCCCTCAATATCATCCATCCCTTTAAAAAGAAGCAAGACCGCAGAGACTCAACTTGGATAAAATGAAACATTATTGCTCCTGGAGATTTGTGCTGGTTTTAAAACTAATGTTGAAAAAAATATGTAAAGAATCGTCTTCTCAAGCTTTCCAAGGACAACTGTACTTGCTAAGCCAGATGGTTACAAACACATGTCTCAGAAACTGGCCTTGTTATTGAAAAGCACAGTTGAAAAAATTATGCAAATAAGTCACTGTGTCTGCATTAATGATTTACTGAGGAATTGTATGATTCCACATCATATACACATCATATACCCCATATACAATTGGGTCAGAAAGCTTAACTGGCACGCCCAGACTATGTCAACAGGAGTGTTAAATGAGGTCGTATGGATTTATTAATACTTTTTTTTTTTTTTTTTGCGGTACACGGGCCTCTCACCGCTGCAACCTCTCCCGCTGCGGAGCACAGGCTCCGGACGCGCAGGCTCAGCGGCCATGGCTCACGGGCCCAGCCGCTCTGCGGCACGTGGGATCCTCCCAGACCGGGGCACGAACCGCGTCCCCTACATCGGTAGGCGGACTCCCAACCACTGCACCACCAGGGAAGCCCTGTTAATACCCATTTTAAGAAAACCTCAACATTCCATCCTGCTTAACTGCAGGAATTCCAGGGTCTTGATAAATTCCTTTCCTTGCTGTTTCTGGGAATCAGGACCCCACCCCAGGTGTCTGTGGCCTCAGCCACAGGTCTGTCCCTCATCAATCCATGCTGTATCTGCACAGGTTATCCACTGCTCTGCTGCAAACCACCTCTTACAATTTCTGGAGTCAATCTCCCTCCAGCTACTGCTGCCCACTCCTGATCTGCTTCTCCCTAAGCAAACGCAGAGACTCTTCTTTTAATTCTCTGATGACACTGCTCAACCCAGCTGCAACCTTTAGGAAAGGCATCTCTCAAAGTTCAGGAAAATGGAAGGAGGCATTACAACACCAAGAACACTTTAAAGTTGTACTGGTTGTGGCTACTCACAGCCCAGATACACCTCCACATCTCTTATAATAGTGATCTGCAGACTGGGACTCTACCACTTGGGGTATGTGAATATTTCCCGAGAGATATGAGGATAGGGGTCATTTCCAGGAAATCAATTTCAGATCCTCAACTTCTGTATAAACTCTTTTTCCCCAAGTAACCTATCATAAGGCACCTTCACAGAGATGAAGATGCTTCTTTCTACTTTCTCCTTTAATAACTGCTCTTTTCCTATGTAAAAGCAAACTCACTTCTCACCCATAAGTTTACGTGGTACATTAGAAGATTTTCCATGAGTTTTTCATGTTTCTGTAGCTCTTGAGAGAGAGGCACTAACTGACCTTAATTCTGGACTATCTTTCAAGGATGTTTGTGTCCTGGTGAGTATCCTTGGAACACAGAATGCTCCCTTTATCTAAAAAGCAGACATGTTTACTGTTATGGGTTGAATTATGTCCCTCCCCACAAAACGATTTTGAAGTCCTTATCCCCAGTACCTCGGGATGTGACTTTATTTGGAGACAGGGTTGTTGCAGATGTAATTAGTTAAGATGAAGTCATACTGGAGTAGGGCGGGCCCCTAGTCCTACATGACTGGTGTCCTTATAAGAAGACAGCCATGTGAAGACAGAGACACACAGAGAGAATGCCATGTGATGATGAAGGAAGAAACTGGAGCTGTGCAGCTGTAAGCTAAGGAATATTAGAGATTGCTAGCAAACCACCAGAAGCTAGGAAGGCAAGGAAGGATTCCCCTGCAGGTTTCAGAGGGAAGGCAGCCCTGCCACCATCTTGATTTCAGACATCTAGCCCTCAGAACTGAGAGACAATAAATTTCTGTTGTTTTAAACCACCTGATTTTTGGTACTATGTAAAGGCAGCCCTAGGAAACTAATACATTTACTGTCCAGAATAACAATGTCTCACTTGGGCAAGCGGAAGTCATGCTTATTGACCATTAAAAAGACTTGGGTTTCCTAAGGTCAGAATTCTGTCCTGAAATGCAACCTATTGCATGAGCAGGCATCCATCTGGGCCCATTCACATTGGCCCTGCGGGAATTGGGGCCCAGAAAACCAGTGCAAAAATGGTGATATTCCGGCTACTGCTACTGCTGTAATTTCTCCTGTGTTCTGCCAGCATCCATGAAACTACGGCAGGGTAACTTGTAAACTATCAGACCCTTCACAGTTCTTAACATGAGGTATTACTGAAGGGTGTAAAGATCTCTGCCCATCAAAGGAACATTTAGACAATCTATTTCATTAACCAAGTCACCATAAACACGGTACCTACTCATTTCATTGAAAGAGATATTTCAAATAAAATGTTCAAATAAAATTTCTCATATGTAAGTCAGTTGGTCATTAGACTCAGAGCCTTATGGTAACAGAAAGAACATTTATATATATAATATGCTGAGAAGTATTTAATAGGGTGATCAATAAAACTTTTAAGGAAAAAATCATATTAGAATAAGATTCTATGGGAGAAGTAGAATGGAGTTCAGGGAGCAATATAATATTTCCAACTGTTACAAAGCTTATTAAGACTTTTTTTTTTTTTTTTTTGTGGTACGTGGGCCTCTCACTGTTGTGGCCTCTCCTGTTGCGGAGCACAGGCTCCGGATACGCAGGCTCAGCAGCCATGGCTCACGGGCCCAGCCGCTCCGTGGCATGTGGGATCTTCCTGGACCGGGGCACGAACCCGCGTCCCCTGCATCAGCAGGTGGACTCTCAACCACTGCGCCACCAGGGAAGCCCATATTAAGATATTTTTAAACATGGAAAATGGTAGCTATCAAGTCTCTATTATACCAAGGTTTCACTGGATACATTTAAAAGAAAAATTAACATTTTATTTTAAACGTCAGTATCTACAATGCATGATAAAGTGCATCATTTGAGACATTTAAATGTAATGATGAGGATTCTGGATTAAAAAAAAAATCCATCAAGGTATCATGGTTTTTCTAAAATTGGTAGGGAGGTATACGAGTAAAACAAGTTTGAAGACTACTCATTGCCTTCCTGCTTACGACCCCCTCAGCTCTTGGCCTGCCTGGGTGGTCGGAGCGGGCTCAGCTCACTACCAGCAGTAACCGAGCAGGCCCCATGTGTGCCATGGTTGACTGTTGTAACACCATCCTTGGCATAGCTGATGTTTAATAGTTGTTAAATGAATACATGTTGAATACTAGAAAGGAGTCATTCATATCCTCTACCTGCTTCTGCTTTAGGGATCGATTGCTCTATTGGCCTAGCCTGGAGTGACTGAAACCAGGACGGCTCTGGAGTCAAGGGGTGTCCTACAGCTGCCAGACCTTGACACACCAAAAATGAAACGAGTCTAGACCTAATCTAGAGGTTTGATCAGCTGAGTCCTTATAAATCTCAGATCAAATAAGACATCAGATTTTCAAATTTAACTGAATTTTGGAATTACTCTACAGTTTTTAAGACCTGCAAAAGCCCCCTAGGGACAAAGTTAGCCAAAGTCCCAACGACTATATTCCTCTGCTAGATCAATGTCAAGTGCCATCCTATATGCTCCTGCTGTTGTCACTGCACAGCTAAGCACTCCTCTTTCAGAATGTACCTCAACACAGGTGCCTCATGCCCCTCCCTGAGTTCTACCACCACCCAGAATCCTGGCCCCAGGTGCTGACATTACGTAGGGGCTACAGAAAGCAGAACCCACTTGCATCTCTCCAATTTCTAGCATTGATATTTTACACATACCATAGGGTTTTAAATTTAAAGTATCCCAGAAACAGATTTTATTATCAAAAGCAGATTGAAAAGATATGCAGACAAGTCAAAATACTTGCATTTAATGAAGCCTCATGGATTTACAAGATATCAAGAGAAGTCTCCAAAGGCAGAAGTGCACGTCAAGCCTATTTCTTCTGACTCATTTCCTCTAGAGAAGCAGCTTAGAATTATTCAGGCAAAAGGCCATGAAATAATTGCATTGGTAGAAAAAGTAGAGGGGGAATTGCTAAACTCTACCTACAGGGCTTTCTTGGGAAGTCACATGGTATGTTTTTTCTTTCTCACTTAGATGGGGAAAAAAAAGAATCTACTTTCTTAAACGTTTACTTCAAGGAAAAACAAAATCAGAAGTTAATGTAATGTTTTTATACAGACGAATTATTGAAAATAGACTAAGAATGATCTACTTAATAGTAAAAAAAATTATAGTAAAAATACGCTCGGAAAGATTTTAGTTGAGTAGCTTTTCTTATCGAATAATCTACTAGATACATACAGCACTGCCTGGCTGTAGTTGGCTAAATGTCTTGTGTGCTCATGAAATGGTTGGGCTTTTTGTGGTCACCCCATTAGTGTCAATACTGAACTTTTCCCCTCTATGGATTCCTTTGCAACTGCCTGAAAAAAAAAACTTACAAGTTGTAAAAACAATCAAAATAAATACTTTCAGATGCTGCTTTCCAAAATTGGGTCAGAGACCACTGGGGTATGTCCTGGCTCCCTAAGGCATGGGAAAAATTTCAGTGGCTAAAGTGGAATTGCTGGAAGGTACTGGAAGTTAAAGAAGGGAGGGAGGGAGGGAAAAAAGTAGAGGAAAAGAGTTAACAGTAATCGAGAGAGAAAATCAACCATGAGGAAGAAATAAGGGAAGGTCATAATATTTATATAAAAGTGTCTATGATAAGGGGAAAAAATGGCTGCTTTGTTTCAAATTTGGGGTTTAACCTAAGAGTTCGGAGAAGGCAGAAATCCTTATAAATTCTTATACATTTCTTAAAAAAACCCCAGTGTCTCTGGAAGATACTATACAACTAACTCATTATTTTAAAAACTGGCAAAAGAATAAAGCATTTATCCAGCCATTCCTATATGAACTGTTCTTCAAGGTAACCAAACAATTTGAGGTGAAGTTCCTCTTTGTAGAATGTTTCTGTCTAATAAATGAAAATGGAATGATATAATTAGAATATCACCGTTTTGTAACCTCTAGTGATAAAACCGATTTAGTAATGCCAGGTATTAGCTGCCTACTAAAACACACACTTGATACCAAAAAGGAAGGAAGGAAGGAAGGAAGGACGGGAAGGAGGGAAGAAGGGAGGGAAGAAAATACAATACTGAATCTGACCAAACATCTTGATCTAACTCCCAATATAAAGGGGAAAAAAGAGAATAGAAAACATGTTAAATGATGGTTTGAGGATACCACCAGCAAAACCCTGACTGTGAAAACTTCATAGGAGAAATGAACTAAACATTTCAATCAAAAGGCAGAGATTGTCAGATTGGCGAGCACAGAGTTGGTAACTGCTCTTTTTAATCAGTCTTCTCTCTTTGGTTCTCACTACAGACAGTTTAGAAACAAAGATACAAATAAATGAAAAGTGAGAGGATGGAAAACGACATGCCATGCAAACAGGAAACATAAGCAAGCTGGAATGGTCATAAAAATATGAGGCAAGGGCTTCCCTGGTGGCGCAGTGGTTGAGAGTCCGCCTGCCGCTGCAGGGGACACGGGTTCGTGCCCCGGTCCGGGAAGATTCCACATGCCACAGAGCGGCTGGGCCCGTGAGCCATGGCCGCTGAGCCTGTGCGTCTGGAGCCTGTGCTCCACAACGGGCGAGGCCACGTTAGTGACAGGCCCGCGTACCGCAAAAAAAAAATGAGGCAAAAAGGACTTCAAAGCAAGGAGTAGTAATGGAAATAAAGTGGGAAACTTCATAATGATAAAATGGTTAATACATGAGAAAGACAGAAAAACTATAAATGTATATGGGCCTAATAAAAGGGCTTCAACATACAAAATGCAAAAAACTGACAGAAATAAAGAAATCCACAGTCACAATTGGAGATTTTAATACACCCCTCTCAGTAATTGATAGAGCAATCAGACAAAAATAATATCAGTAGGAAAACAGAAGAAAACAGAAGAAGTGAAATGATGCTACCATCAATCATAAAAGTTTGGGAACGAAGACCCACAAAGATTCTAAAATAAGTAGAGTGGGTGGGTTGGTTAGACATTTATCTGCCTCCTCTGCTAAACTAGTTCTTTAAGTACCGTTCAAACTTAACGACTAAGCACAGGTTTCTCACCAATCTGAAGAGAAAGACAAGAACAGGAGAGGTGCTGAGTTTAAAGAAAGAGTGGTCCATCTTTTATTTAAACATTCAAACTCAAGTAAGTTTGCAAAGCCTTTTTTTTTTTTTTACATGCGTGATGTCACTCCATTCTTACACATCCTTTGAAAAAGCCCACGTTTCCTTATCCCCATTTTACAGATAAGGAAGTCAAGCTCAGAGGCTGACTTGCCAAAGAAAATTGCAAGTTTGCTGTTAGATCAAAGGGTGAACTTATTTTGACGATCACCTGACTGACTACTGGGAGTGAGGTTGAAAATACCAACTATTTTCTTTCTTGAAAGTAAATTTTCTCCAGTATGTCCAAACATACAAAGCAATTATATAAAGGGTATTGGCTCCTCAATTAAGAATTCAGCTTTATTGTCACACACTCCCTAAAAAGACATAGTCAGACACCAGGTTGGACCCAAAGGACAAAGTCGTAAAATTTACTCGGTGTCCAAACAGCATCCTGAAATGAACACTCCTTGATGGCCTTGCTGGCAAGCAAATAAGTGTTCACTACACTCCTGGTTACCCATAAACATCGATCAAGTTGTGGTTTAGAAATATATTTCAAAGCAAGCAGTCTGCAGAAAATATGAGGATGTACTCTTCCAGTTAGCAAAGCACAGACTTTATAGATCATTTCATTACTGATTTTTTTTTTTTTTTTTGGTACGCGGGCCTCTCACTATTGTGGCCTCTCCCATTGCGGAGCACAGGCTCCAGATGCGCAGGCTCAGCGGCCATGGCTCACAGGCCCAGCCGCTCCGCGGCATGTGGGATCTTGCCGGACCGTGGCACGAACCCAAGTCCCCTGCATCGTCAGGCGGACTCTCAACCACTGAGCCACCAGGGAAGCCCCATTACTGATTTTAAAGGGCAAATCTCAGAGTAAAATGACTTTGTTTCTTGGCTTGAACCAAAATATGTTTAAAAATAAATATACAATTCAAATATGTTCTAGGCGAGGGCTAATTATTTAAATATCGTATATATGTTTTATTTACACTCGCCTCCACGTTCCACTGAAGCATATTTCTTTTAGGTACAGGAGACCCTATCATTAAGGCTAATGGTGGTTTTACCTAGGGAAAAAAAATACATGAACACCAAGGAATATTTTTCAGCTTCTCAGCAAAACACAAAAGGGAGGAAAAATGACTTGACTTTTTAGTTCCAATTGTTTTCAATTTTTTATGTAAGTTCAATGTTGTAAAATCGGTCCAGATTTTCATAGAACCTGAGTGAATAAAATGCAGAGGTAAATCACTACTTTCTATTTAAAGCAAACTGGCTTTTTACAAATCATGACTTAAAAAAAAAAAAAAAGAAAAAAGAAAGAAAAGAAAAACACATGTTCTCCCCAGAAAATAGGCCAGTGGGCTCTTCCACCAGGGAGTCCAGGCTGAGGTGGGCAGGCCTCCTACATGGGCTCAAAGGGGCTCTCCGGTCTCTGCCAATGCTGCCAGCTTGCCTGCTATGGCCGCCCAGTAAAAACAGTGGCTCCGTGCAATCATGAAAAACAGGACTGCTCTGATCATTACGCTGCACACAAGCTTTGAATGAACTATCAAATAGTTACAACTCAATTAGTCTTTGTGGCTTATTTTTATTCTGAATCAATAACCTAGTAGTGAAGGTCTCCACAGCCCATTATGGCTTTACTGACCTATCTCCTTCCCCATGAACACCTACTGAAGGAAAGTGTTAAGGAAGCATGTGTTAAGATGTATCACTGCTTCTAAAAATAATGTGGAGGAGACAGGCATGAAACCCAAGTTCAGATGTGCTTAACTGCGGGGTTGATGACTCAACTACGAAGAGGTCTTTTGAATGCACAATTGATTTTTAGCAAGTAAAAGGTATCAAGACCTCCATTTTGATTTTATAAAAGTAGGCTAAGTTGCATAAAAGTGGCTGAAAAACCAAGATGGCCTGATTTTTCAGCCTAAAAATAACCAGGGAATAGAGCCAAACACGAACATACATTTCAGCAGAAAGGTGATAGAGAGCCAAGCAGATTATACTTTGAAGAAGGAAGAAACCCCACTTAATGGATTATGCTAACTTTAAAACAGAGAGAAAAATTGAAACTTTATAAGGGGAAAAGCAAACGCAGCTAGGTGTGTAGATCACCTCAAAAGAAACCACTGCTATTAAAGTTGCCATGAGTATCTTCGGAATTGTTAAAAAACAAATGCTAGGCTACCACTCTGATTCACCTACAATTTCACAAACTGATAGAAATTTCTCACCAAGACCCTAATTTTGGCATCAAAAATATTAATTTGTTGATAACAAAACTTAGTTTCATGTTAATTTGCTAACTTATGAGCTAGAAAACAGTCCTTGATTCTAAAAAAGCCGTTTAATATCATATCCCAATTACTCATCCAGAAAGAGGGAGAAAGGAGAGGGCATTTGAAATTGCACTGGAACACAACGTTTAGAATAATATAAAACATCTGGAAAGAAAAATCAAGGGCCAATAAATATTAATCTACATGAAATACAGGAAAAAAAGGAGAAAACGCCGAAAGTACCTTGCTGTACCACGGAGACCGGCAGCCATGTTCACCTAGCTTACTCTTTGGATATGTAACTGAGCTGGCCTTAACTGCTTATAAAGGGTGCAACACAATTAGGGAGAATGTGTCTTTAATTTAGATCTGAAAGAAGCACAGGTGGATGGAAACTCTAATCACAGACCACTGTAGATCGTCAGAGCAATTAAGAACACAATTTCCAGTCTTGAAAGCCTTTCACACAAATCACCTGCTAACCTTTGGATCCAGGTTTCAGACTAGCAAAAACCTTGGGGTTCTTAAGGGCAAGTGAGATCTCACTAAGGAAGGAAATAAAGTGGGAGTCTCTTTCAGATTTCTTTGACTCGAAAATGACAACAATGGTAAAGTGGGGTTCTGGGCGGGTAAGGAAGTAGGTGCTCTGAACTTTGTCATCATAGAAGTGGACCACCTTCTCCAAGCTGTTCAGGTCGGACGTGCGGTCTGTCATGATCATGATGACATTGGGCCAGTGCAGGACAGGCCTGTCGCTGGGCAGAGATACCACGGCTGGATACTGATCCACGCCCTTTGGGGCCTCTCTGTAGGAATGGGGGTGGTGGTAGCCATGACCCTGAAAGCTCTCGGAACCCTGGTTGTCAAAGATTAAGGACACGTTGGCAGCGTCGTATTTCCTGATGAAGCTGGAAATCTTTCCAAAGAGGTCTGGGTTGGCTTTTGCAGTCAGCGTTTTCATTTCTGAAGCAGTCGTTTGTCGGCTCAGTGCCTCGTGAAAGTAGAAGCTAAATTTGGCAAGAAGCATGTTTTTGAGTTTCAGCAGCCAAAGGAAAAGGTGTGGGGGCTGAATGGCCTTCTGGGACTGCCCTCCAAACAGATGTTTCTTGGTCTCCCGTTGCTTTTCAAAGATCTGGCCCCAAGTCTGCAGCTTGGTGTGAGCGCTGTGTAAGTTAACCAGAGACGGGAGGAACTTCCACTCGGAGACCTGAGCCTGGGCCTTCAGGAGATGACTCAGTACGTCGACCTCCAGCTGGAAACTGCTTTCCAGAGGGCTGAGGATGGGGTGGTGAAATCTAAAGGGGGAAGAAATGAGTGGAAATGTGACCCCACAATGACACTTTCTATCCTCAAAAAAACACAGTGTGGTCAGACTAATACTATGTTTGGGGGCGGGGGAAGGAAAGATGGAAAGATTCCATGTTGATTTATTTAAAAGGTCATTCTGATATAACTTCGTCATATCAGAATTACATCAGCACCATAGTCTCCTGTGGAAATAGCCTGACATTAAAAAAAAACAAAAAATGAGAATAGCCACTACCTTCTGTTCAAATACAGAGAAACTGAATTAGCTGTAAGTCTTTCTTACAGCTTACAAAAAACACCAAGGTTTTTTGTTTTGTTTTGTTTGTTTGTTTTTGGCCACGCCTCACGGCTCGTGGGATCTTAGTTCCCTGACCAGTGTTCAAACCCGGGCCCACGGCAGTGAAAGCACCGAGTCTTAGCCACTGGACCACCAGAGAATTCCCACTATAGGTCTTTCTTAACTTATTTTATTTATTCTGGGAATTGTATGACAAAACAAGACAACCTATTTTCAGGGTGTGGTCCTAAAGAGGCAAATAAAAGGTCACTAAAACATCTCTTAAATGTGTACATAACACATATCAACTTATTTAATGTTCACAGTAACTCCAAAAGGTATTAGGAAACCTATTTTGCAGATGAGAGTAGAGACTATAAACCAACTGAAACAGTATACAATCCATAAATGTTTATTAAAGGAATAGGGCTTCCCTGGTGGCACAGTAGTTAAGAATCCACCTGCCAATGCAGGGGACACAGGTTCGAGCCCTGGTCTGGGAAGATCCCACATGCCGCGGAGCAACTAAGCCCGTGCACCACAACTACTGAGCCTGCGCTCTAGAGCCCAAGAGCCAGAACTACTGAGCCTGCGTGCCACAACTACTGAAGCCCACGTGCTTACAGCCCGTGCTCCACAACAAGAGAAGCCACCGCAGTGAGAAGCCCACACCCCACAACAAAGAGTAGCCCTGGCTGACCCCAACTAAAGAAAGCCCGCACACAGCAACAAAACAGCCAAAAAATAAAAAAAATAAAGGAATAGAACATTTATCAGAAAGCCCTTACTCACTTCTAGTCCTCAAATTCCCTTCATATTTAATCACAGTTAAAAACAAAATCGTGGCTAAATTTAAAAAATCTTATACTTCAACCACTTTCCATTTATCTCAGGATAAAATCTAAAATCCTTAAAAAGGCTTACAAGGCCTCGAAACACCTGGTCCCTCCTCAGCTTGAGCCACATTCTCATTCTTCTCACTTTCTCCATATATTAAATAACTAGAAATGCGATGGTATACCAGAGAAGGTTAGGGTAATAGCATAATTTCATTTCTATTTGTTCTAGACAAAATGTTTTTTAAAAATTTTGACCATGATCTACAGTAAGAAATACTTTATATTGTGATGAAGTGCATACATCGATAGATAAAAGGTTTTAAAATTTCACATTTACCCTTACTATGCACAATGTACTCTTGATATTTAACTACATATATTTTTTTTTTCTTTTTTTCTGTGGTACGCGGGCCTCACTGTTGTGGCCTCTCCCGTTGGCAGAGCACAGGCTCCAGACCCGCAGGCTCAGCGGCCATGGTTCACGGGCCCAGCTGCTCCGCGGCATGTGGGATCTTCCTGGACCGGGGCACGAACCTGTGTGCCCTGCATCGGCAGGCGGACTCTCAACCACTGCGCCACCAGGGAAGCCCAATATATATATTTTAATTAGATTACTGCTCACTAACTTAATTTTATGACTCATGGACTGCTACCTGCTGTTTGTAAAACAGTTTTTACTTCACTTGTCTAGTAAATTGAGCGGGAAGGGGACAGGCTGTGGGAAGGTCCTCTCTCCCCAGCAGAGGGGATAACGGGCACGTGCAAAGACCCTGAGGCCAGTGACAGCCTGAGCCTTTTCCATCAACACTTCTACTTCAGGTCTCCTCTTCAGAGTCACTTCCTTCAAAATGTCTTCTTTGTCCTCCCCCAGACTAGGTCAGGCCCTCTAATTATATCCTCTAGTTTCTTAATACCTGTCTTCCCCTTTGTAGCTTAATCGTATAACTTATCAGACAAACTGGGGCACAGGGTCACCCTTGCTTTGAGCCCCTTCTGAGGGGAAGTAAAAGCTGCGTTCTTCCTTCACTCTATCTCTCAAACACGCAGCACGTAGTAGAAACTCGGTAAATGTGGTAACTATGTGAAGATTTGAATCCTAGTTTCTGCCTCATTGACTCTGTTGTTTATGACCTATATGAAGTTCTGTAACAATGAGATGGAATGGTTATCGCTTCTCAGCCTTTTGGCTAATATCAAGTGTGGCAAAGGACTGGATGAGGAGAGTCCTTTCTGTATGGACCACTTAGAACTTTCTTGCTCATCTTTTTCTTCTGAGAAATGCCCAGGGAGTTTCAGTGTCTGCCTGGCCTGATGCACCTCCTTCTCAAGGAGCCTACATGAAGCCCTTACACTCTTCCTCAAGTTCCAAAGGATCTGCAGAGGTTTCAGGAATTATCTTAGCAAGTGATCCCATTTTGAAGGTGTGGGCAAGATCTAGCATTTCCCAAGCATATCATATGCCCCAGGCACCATGGGAGATGATTTACAGGCCTGAGCCCATGTAATTTAATTGCTTCACTGTCAATGAGACAGAAGATTCTTACACATCTGTTTTGGCCCTGGTTGAAGAGGAAAATCCTGGTTATCAATTAAACAATTAGGAAAAAAAAAATCATCACAAGTATATCTAGAGTTTTAAAAAAATCTATTTAAACAAATGGGATTATGATTAAGAGAGCCCAAACTAGGTTGGATATTATATGATAGAAACTGATTATCATGTGATAAATAGGATGTAGCTAGTCACATAACAATAACACATTGTTTTTTTTCTATTACTGGTATTTTACAATCAACATCCTTCAAGATACGGAAGCTAAAACATGGGTGGGAGGTGTAGTCTAATAATACACTCAAAGAATCAGAAAGATAAACCAGATCTCAAATCCTCTAGCTCATGTACTCAATTAATTAACTAATTTGGACTCTTCAAACATTACATGCTTTGAAGTAAACGTTAAGAAAGCCTAACACGGGACTTCCCTGGTGGCACAGTGGTTGGGGGTCCGCCTGCCAATGCGGGGGACGTGGGTTCAAGCCCTGGTTTGGGAGGATCCCACATGCCGCGGAGCGGCTGAGCCCGTGCGCCACAGCTAATGAGCCTGCGCCCTGGAGCCCAGGAGCCACAACTACTGAGGCCCGTACGCCTGGAGCCCCTGCTCCGCGGTGGGGGGAGGCGCCACAATGGGAGGCCCACGCACCGCAGCGAGGAGTGGCGCCCCGCTCGTCACAGCTGGAGAGGGCCCGCGCAGTGGCAAGGACCCAGCATAGCCAAAAATAAATAAATTTGTAAAAAAAGAAAAAGAAAGCCTATCACACACACACACACACTATAGCATGTCTCAGAATCTTTGCATTCTGTGAAATGCTCCTACCACCTTAGCCTTTAGGCAACTTGACACTTAATGAGCCTTAAGTATCACCAGATTCTACAATCATGGATATCACGAAAATCTGCCAAGGAGCTATGAACACAGTAAGACTGTTAGTAAGAGGAAAATGGTTTCATTCTACCACAAATAACAATACTCAAAGTGATGTTTCTGCTTCCAGCTGGAAATCATCATTTATATCCAATGTTCTCTTGAAAGAATATGAATTCTCTTCTCTGTACAAACCTTTAGAAAGAATTCTGCACAAGCTCTTCCGTATACATATACGGAAAAGTGTTTAAATGTTCAACATTTATTAGGATGAATGTGAATGCCGAAGCTACTTTTCATCCGTAAGAAGAGCTAAAAATTCATGCTAATGTTATTCTGCCAAGACTCTGAGATTAGCATTATGTTGTATCATTTTCCCATTCCCACTCTGTGCCTCATACCTATTCACATCTCACACCGTAGTGGGGTCTGTTAAATTGTTGTAATCCAAAAACATACAGCTTGAAAGAGCCTGAATACAGAATAAATTGACAACTATTTGCAGAGAACATCTGCTCCAAAAAAAGCCAAAAAGAAAGACAGAAAAAGAGAGAGAGAGGAAGGGAGCTCCAGCACACACTCCCTCCTTCACAAATCTCCATCAAGGAGTTCCTTCCAAAAGAAGTATGCAGGTCCCATGCATGTGAGAAGTCAGAAGACCAATTAAAAATAAAACTGTAGTACAATGTGAATATATGAATGTCACAAAACTGTACATTTAAGCAACAAAACGTTATGCAGCCATTAACAAAAAACACAAAGTACTGATGCATGCTACAACATGGATGAACCTTGGAAACATTATGCTAAGTGAAATCAGCCTGACACAAGAGGACTGATGTCACATGATTCCACTTGTATGAGAGACACCGAAGAGGCAATTTCACAGGGACAGAAATTAGAATGGAGGTTACCAGAGGCTGAGGGGAGAATAGGCCGTTATTGCTGAATGGGTACAGAGTTTCTGTTTGGATGATTAAAAAAAAAATTCTGGAAATGGATGGTGGTGATGGTTGCACAACATTGTAAATGTACTTAATGCCACTCAACTGCACACTTAAAATGGTTAAGGTGATAAATTTTATATTATGTATGTTTTATTACAACAAAACAATAAAATTTAAAAAAATCAAAAAAACCCCAAAAAACACACAAAAACTTACACTTAAAAATGGTTAAAGAAGTAAATGTTATGTATATTTCACCACATTTAAAAAATCCATAATCTCATTTAAAACAATCACTATACTAGTTTTTAGATATAATTACATTGAGGATATAAAGATGAATTAGACAAAGGTTTGCCCTACAGGACCTCCCCTGGTAGAAGGAGGTATTTATAATGGCTATAAGCAGGAAGTAATACATCTCTTACGAGGGGTACAAATCAACTAACAGTTTAGAAAAAGGAGCAATTCCTTTTGGTTGAAAGGTTGTGCAGGTCATAGAGGAGACAGGATTTCAACTGAGTCATAAAGCTTAAAGAACAGGTAGGATTTAGCCACGTGAAGATGAGAGCTTAAATTTCTGGCCCCAGTTCTTAACCACCCCTGATTCCACACCCTTTGCTGTGTGATTCTGCGGCCTCTCCCACCAGAGGTAGAGTGTACTTTCCCACCCCTGGACCATGGATCGGGCTATGTGACTTGCTTTGGCCAAAGGGATGTTAACAGATCTGATGCAAGCAAAGGCTTCAAATGAGCTTGACTGGGCTTGTTCTTTGGCACTTGGGCGTCATCACTGGGTAGCTGCTTCCCCTCTAATCTTGGGCTCAGAACGAACACACGTGTAGCTGACCAAGCCCAAAACTCACAGCAATAAGCCAAGCCCAATGAGACCAACAGTGTTCAGCAGAGCTACCCAGTTAAGCCCAGCCTACGTCAGACAACTCCCAATTGACCTGCAAGCCCGAAAGTGTGATTTTGGGGGTAGTCTGTTATACAAAATAATTGTGGCAACAGCTAATTGACACATGATAGAACTTGACGAGGTTCAGAACACGCTACCCCAAAATATGGCATCTTGGTATATTGACTATTTTAAGCTGAATGAATTTGACAAATGACATATGCAGGTAACATTGAGAAATGACATATGCAGGAAGGACTTTCTGACCCTCTCCTGAAGCAGATCATAAAACCCTCATGTAAGAGGTTCCCTCCCTGTACCCTGAGGAAAGGAGCATCCTTATCTCCAAAGACATAAGGTCACAGAGAGAAATCTGAACGGGCCTCGCTGTTTCCCCCAGTTTAGTACACTTAGCTCATGCCTTTTTTCATCCTAGCACATTTTTCCACAACTCTCTCTCTTCATCACATCTAGCATAAAAACACAGGTTTAACAACTTCTTTGGGTCTTCATTTCCTTAGAAGGCTCCATGCCACATAAAACCTATATTAAAATACATTTGTATGCTTTTCTCTTGTTAATCTGTCTTTTGTTAAAGGGCCCTCAGCTGAGATACTTAGAAGAGTAAAGGAAAAAGATATTTTTTCCTCCCCTACAAATTGGAGGACATTCTAAGCAAACTAAGTAACAGGACCCAAGGTAGGAAATGGCAAATTTCCTTATGGGGAATACATTAGATTATGGACTGTTTTTTTTGGCTTCTGCTTAAAATCCTCAAAGTTTTCTCTTTGAAGCTGCTTCCTTTTTACTAGGAGTTTGAGTGCAATTTAAGGCATCTGATGGGCCTTAGGTAATTTGAAAAGTTGGGATGGGGCAAGATCACAGAAACCCTTGAGTCTCCACTGTTAAGATCTAGGCGAGTCAAATACCTAGAGTAGAACGCGTCCTACAGAAATCGTACTATTGCTGGTTTTGCTTATGAAATTTTCAGTGGGCAACAGTTAACCTTGTTGAACTACACACATGCAACTAACTGTTTCATTAACAGTCTTATCATCATGAATCTTTTTTTTTGAAGGAAAAAGGGCATAAAGACTAAATAAATCACTGTTCTGCCCTTGGTGAGAATTCTGTCATTTGAAGCATTCAGATCAAAAAAAATGTGCTTCCTAAAATGCAAACAGAAATTTATGTAACTCAGTTTTTAAAAAAATGCTCTTTAAATCCTAGCTATAAAATTATGATTAAAGAATAAAAATCATTTAATAGAATATTATTGCCACACCAGATGGATTTTTAAAAGCTGTCTAGAATGAATAATTGCTGACTTCTTTAAAAAAATTATTTCTTAAAAATCATGTTGTAAAGCTAGTGGTTTCCAGTGGGGAGAGGGAAGGGGGAGGGGCAATATAGGGGGAGAGGATTAAGAGGTACAAACTATTATATTTAAAATAAGCTACAAGGATATATGGGACTTCCCTGGCAGTCCAGTGGTTAAGACTCTGTGCTTCTACTGCAGGGGGCATGGGTTTGATCCCTGGTCAAGGAACTAGGATCCCGCGTGCTGCACGGCATGGCCAAAAAAAAAAAAGGGATATATGATACAACACAGGGAATACAGCCAATATTTCATAATAACTATAAATGGAGTATAACATTTAAAAATTGTGAATCACTATACGGTACACCTGAAACTTATATAATACTGTGTATCAACTATACTTCAATTAAAATTTCTTGATTTAGGAGAGTATATATTAAATTGCATTTATAATCTATCTTCGAGTTTTGTTTTAACCATGAAATAGAAAGATAAGCCAGAATTTTCTTTTATGTCCACTGTACAAAACAGGTAAATAAATTCAAAACAAATTCTACTGAATCAAAAAATGTTCCACTGATAATTCCTTGGAAATAAAAACCCAAGTTCTACTTCTCCTCAAAAGTATTCAAGGAATAGTAGACACCCTGACCCTGCATGAGTTAATCCATGTTTTTTCTTCTAAAGGGCACACAATGAAAACTCAAATGATTAATGTTAATTATTCAATTGGAAATGCAGCATCACAAATGACTGTGATTCTTAACCAATTTACATTTGCTTAATAATGTAATAAGTTTGCCAAAAGAGGAAACCTTTAACACCATTCTACTCTGAGCACACCTGGCTTCCAGAGGAGAAAAACAAAATATGACTCCCCTTCATCTCTGAAAGCAAAGGGCAACTCACGTTAATTTATATCTAAAATAATTTCACTTCCCAAAGAAAATGAATATAGTATACAGAATTTCAACTTTTCAGAAATTCTAAACTAAAGAATTTATGTTGTTCAAATTAACCCAAAGCCTCTACTGTAGATAATTTTTAGGCTAGGATGTGTCTGTGATCATTAATTCCCTATTAAGTAGACAAAGGTAGCATTGGTGGAGGATGGAGACAATAGCTGAAAACACCTATTGACCATATGTGATTTACAGCCAGCTCCATCAGTATCCACTCAGCAGGATAAGGGGTACTGCCAAGTACTGCCCTAAGATCTTCAAGAATGAAACCTGGGCTTTTGCTACTGCAATGGAAGAAATTCCCAGGCCTCTGAGAAGTGGGATGTTTCAAAGAAGGTTCAAAGATGATAGGTCACAAATCTAATAAAATAAAAACAATTATATAGTAATAACCATTCATTACTATGACACAACATACACACAGGCACTTGCACACACATTGGTAAGGTTCAATAACCAGTATATCCTAATGTTGGCATCTTTTCCTTATTTATCCAATTTTTCTTGCAGACTTATGTATCAGTATCACAGGGAACTTTTAAAACAGACAGGTTTCTAGGCACCCAACCCCAAATCACTGAATGTTACTCTCTTGGGAAAGAAGAAGGGCTCAGGCAACGGTATTTTTCTTAAGCTCCCAAAATGGTTCAGCAAAACACTTTCACGTTAGCATTTGGGAATCACCACATAAGATCTCTTCCTCTTGAGAATCACAGCTCCAATTGTACTGTAGTTTTTGGTTTAAAAAAATGATTTTATTAAAAGAAAACATATACTAATCAGATTTGAGTGAGAAATAAAACAAAATTTCCAAAGATAAAAAAAATCTGTAAACATGTAAAATTTGTTTAAAAAAAGGAAATGTGTGTATTTATATGCATAAACTATCTCTTGAGAATGACAGAACTTGTTAACATTCGTTGACTCCTAGGAAAGAAATTAAGTAGCTGAGGAACAGGGGCAGAAGGTAGACTTTTCACTACTGCATTTTTTTGTACTTCATAAATTTTGAGCCATGTTCATATATTACCTACTAAAAATAAATAAAAATTTAGAATACAGCTGACCCCTGAATGACATACATGGGTCTGTACTGCACAGGTCCACTAATATACACATGTAAAATATATTACAAAATGTATGTAATATATTTTAGGAGGTAACATATTTTAGTAGGTAATATATTCAATACTTTGAATCTCTGTATGTGGAGTCACAGATATGGAAGAACCTATCCTTTCTACCTGCCTTTTCTTTCAAAATCCTACCTGCCCTTAAAAGTCTTCTCAGATTCTACCTCCTCTGTGAAGTCTCTTTTAATCTCTCTTAGCCTACTTCCCCCAGTCCATTAATCAGATGAGTATTAGGCTTAATTTGGGAATATAAATGAATATATCTGCCTTTCTTTTTTAAGCAAACATATCTGACCTCATACATCCAAAGGAGTGGCATCCTTCAAAGTCATCACTTTCCATTTATTTATTTATTTTAATTTTTAAAAACATCTTTATTGGAGTATAATTGCTTTACAATGTTGTGTTAGTTTCTGCTGTATAACAAAGTGAATCAGCTATACATATACATTTGTCCCCATATCTCCTCCCTCTTGTGTCTCCCTCCCACCCTCCCTATCCTACCCCTCTAGGTGGTCACACCGAGCTGATCTCCCTGTGCTATGCTTCTGCTTCCCACTAGCCATCTATTTTATGTTTGGTAGTGTATACATGTCAATGTTGCTCTCTCACTTTGTCCCAGGTTACCCTTCCTCCTCCCTGTGTCCTTGAGTCCATTCTCTACATCTGTGTCATTATTCCTGTCCTGCCCCTAGGTTCATCAGAACCATTTGTTTTTTTAGATTCCATATATATGTGTTAGCAAACGATATTTGTTTTTCTCTTTCTGACTTACTTCACTCTGGATGACAGACTCTAGGTCCATCCACCTCACTACAAATAACTCAATTTCGTTTCATTTTATGGCTGAGTTATACTCCATTGTATATATGTGCCACATCTTCTTTATCCATTCATCTGTCGATGGACATTTAGGTTGCTTCCATGTCCTGGTTATTGTAAACAGTGTTACAATGAACATTGTGGTACATGACTCTTTTTGGGTTTTTTTGTTTTTAACATCTTTATTGCAGTATAATTGCCTTACAATGGTGTGTTAGTTTCTGCTTTATAACAAAGTGAATCAGCTATACATATATACACATCCCCATATCTCTTCCCTCTTGCATCTCCCTCCCACCCTCCCTATCCCACCCCTCTATGTGGCCACAAAGCACCGAGCTGATCTCCCTGTGCTATGTGGCTGCTTCCCACAAGCTATCTATTTTACATTTGGTAATGTATATATGTCCATGTCACTCTTTCACGTCATCCCAGCTTACCCTTCCCCCTCCCTGTGTCCTCAAGTCCATCCTCTAGTAGGTCTGCATCTTTATTCCCATCCTGCCTTTAGGTTCTTCATGACCTTTTTTTTTTTCTTTTTTTTTTAGATTCCATATACATGTGTTAGCATAGAGTATTTGTTTTTCTCTTTCTGAGTTACTTCACTTTGTAAGACAGACTCTAGGTCCATCCACCTCACTACAAATAACTCAATTTCATTTCTTTTTATGGCTGAGTAATATTCCATTGTATATATGTGCCACATCTTCTTTATCCATTCATCTGTTGATGGACACTTAGGTTGCTTCCATGTCCTGGCTATTGTAAATAGAGCTGCAATGAACATTGTGGTACATGACTCTTTTTGAATTATGGTTTTCTCAGGGTATATGCCCAATAGTGGGATTGCTAGGTCATATGGTAGTTCTACTTTTAGTTTTTTAAGGAACCTCCATACTGTTCTCCTTAGTGGCTGTATCAATCTACATTCCCACCAACAGTGCAAGAGGGTTCCCTTTTCTCCACACCCTCTCCAGCATTTACTGTTTGTAGATTTTTTGATGATGGCCATTCTGACTGGTGTGAGGTGATACCTGCCTCATTGCAGTTTTGATTTGTGTTTCTCTAATGATTAGCATCACTTTCCATTTAATTCGTCATAAAATTACTGAGCACCTACTATGTGCAAGGCTCTAAGCAAGGCTCCAAGGACCAAAAATAAAACTGAGTCATTCACAGTCAATGATGTTCACAACACTACTCAAATTCTTTTGGAACTGCTTTTTGGGCCAGGCAGTGAGCAATACATTATAACGAGTCTCACTTTATAAGCAGCAATTTCCTTCAAAAAATTTTTTCCAGTTGATCAACATCTTTTCAAAAAAAATTAAACTGGCTACAAATATCTTTTTGACTACCAAAAAAACATGCCCTGCTCTAAAGCACAGATGCCTGCCTGCACCAAAGAAGTTTAAGACAAAATCAAAACTATGCGACAGGTGCTGAAAGCAATTATAAAGGAGTTCCCTACACATGTTAAGTAATGGCTCCATCAGAAGAATCAAGTGGATAACTCACCAAGATGATGACTTTGAAAGGGACATTTATTTGAATAGTGATTTATTAAAAAGTCACACTACGTGATATACAATTCTCTTGTTGTTGTGTGAATTCTTTCATAAGCAGAAAAACCAGTTACAATACAACCTTTAAGGATTACTTCATTCTCGACCTTTTGCTACTGCTCAGAGAAGCATCCATCCAGTATGGTGTTAACTAAGCCCAAAGAAGATGTCTAATGCATACCTGTTGATTAATTAATGTGTATAAAATGTAATACAACTATTTCTCCTTCACAGTTATTCCATCACAGATTTCCGCAGGGGTGTGGGGAAGACTGAGACTCTGTGGGATTGTGAGGCTGCCACACTCCTCCCTCCCTCCTCCCCTACACTGACCTGGAGCTGTATTTCTTGAGGATGGTGTCTAAAAGGCCAACGAGCTCTTCGGCATTGATGAACTTCTGTGTGCTGAGGGTGTACATCTTCTCATAGAAGTCTGCAATCTCCATCCGAGCCTGAACAAAGAAGCAGAGCTGCTCGGACAGGTGGGAAAGGAGCTCTTCCACGTGAGGTGCGGTCCCCCCTAGGGCACCACGGCCAGTCACCACCTTCTTTAGCTCATTATGCAGGGAAGTGTAGATGGTGCGGATGGAGTCCTTCCTGCTGAAGAAAGACTGGCCCCCTGGTAGACAAATGACATAAGCACATGACAGGTAAGGTAGAGAAACTGCAAGTACAAAACACCTCTCAGCATCCAAAAGGAAAGAATCTAAACTGCTGAACTCAATGAGCTTTCATCTACCATGTTCTCTGACTTCTATGATTTGGATTTAAATATCTTGTGATTCATAATTTCACTGTAAATTAACGCTGGTACAACTCAGTGTAGTGGTGGACCTGTGTATAATTTCCTTACCCAGGAGATTGGTTCAAGATGGTGGACTAGAAGGATATGCTCTCACTCCCTCTTGTGAGAGCACCAGAGTCACAATTAACTGCTGAACAATCATCAACAGGAAGACACTGGAACTCACCAAAAAAGATACCCCACATCCAAAGACAAAGGAGAAGCCACAGTGAGATGGTAGGAGGAGCACAATCACAATAAAATCAAACCCCATAACCGCTGCGTGGGTGACTCACAAACTGGAGAACACATACCACAGAAGTCCACCCACTGGAGTGATGGTTCTGAGCCCCACGTCAGGCTTCCCAACCTGGGGGTCTGGCAACGGGAGGAGGAATTCCTAGAGAATCAGACTTTGAAAGCTGGTGGGATTTGATTGCAGGACTTCGACACGACTGGGGAAACAGAGACTCCACTCTTGGAGGGCACACACAAAGTAGTGTGTGCATCGGGACCCAGGGGAAGCAGCAGTGACCCCACAGGAGACTGAACCAGACCTACCTGCTAGTGTTGAAGGGTATCCTGCAGAGGTGGGGGTGGCTGTGTCTCACTGTGAGGACAAGGACACTGGCAGCAGAAGTTCTGGTAAGTACTCCTTGGGGTGAGCACTCCCAAAGTCCGCCATTAGACCCACCAAAGAGTCAGGATAGGCTCCAGTGTTGGGTCGCCTCAAGCCAAACAACAAACAGGGAGGGAACCCAACCCCACCCATCAGCAGACAAGCGGATTAAAGTTTTACTGAGTTCTACCCACCAGAGCAACAGCCAGCTCTACCCACCACCAGTCCCTCCCAGAGAGCCTCATCCACCAGAGGGCAGACAGCAGAAGAACGACTACAAGAACTACAATCCTGCAGCCTGTGGATCAAAAACCACATTCATAGAAAGACAGACAAGATGAAAAGGCAGAGGGCTATGTACCAGATGAAAGAACAAGATAAAACCCTAGAAAAACAACTAAATGAAGTACAGATAGGCAACCTTCCAGAAAAAAGAATTCAGAATAATGATAGTGAAGATGATCCAGGACCTTGGAAAAGAATGGAGGCAAAGATCAAGAAGATGCAAGAAATGTTTAACAAAGACCTAGAGGAATTAAAGAACAAACAAACAGAGATGAACAATACAATAACTGAAATGAAAACTACACTAGAAGGAATCAATAGCAGAATAACTGAGGCAGAAGAACGGATAAGTGACCTGGAAGACAGAATGGTGGAATTCACTGCTATGGAACAGACTAAAGACAAAAGAATGAAAAGAAATGAAGACAGCCTAAGAGACCTCTGGGACAACATTAAGTGTAAGAACATTTGTATTATAGGGGTCCCAGAAGGACGAGAGAGAAAGAAACGACCCGAGAAAATATTTGAAGAGATTATAGCCGAAAACTTCCCTAACATGGGAAAGGAAATAGCCACCCAAGTCTGGGAAGGGCAGGGAGTCCCATACAGGATAAACCCAAGGAGACACACACCAAGACACAGAGTAATCAAATTGGCAAAAATTAAAGACAAAGAAAAATTACTGAAAGCAGCAAGGGGAAAATGACAAATAACACACAAGTGAACTCCCATAAGGTTAACAGCTGATTTCTCAGCAGAAAC